>NW_022280032.1:15156154-15174072 GCF_004355925.1 Anarrhichthys ocellatus
GTGTGTGTGTGTGTGTGTGTGTGTGTGTGTGTGTGTGTGTGTGTGTGAGTGAGTGTGAGAGAGAGAGACCAAAAACCATTTTTTTTCTAAAAACAAGTGAAACTGTTTCCTGGAGGGGGTTTTCTTCAGTTGCTCTAATGCAAATCAGTCTTACGTAATCATGCGTCATTTAGGAGTGGAGTGCGGTGGGGCGATCTCCCTGTTTGTTTCTTTAACATCCCGGAAAGACCATAGGTTCAATAAGAAGGATAAGTCAAGAAGCAATACCACATTTTAGGTTTACTGAAGGAAAAGTACTGAACTATTGTCAGATAAATGTAATTAGTCAAGTGTCAACATAAAATGAGTCATTATGCAGCAACTCATTGTTATATTAAACTCTATGATACTGTTGTTATTTCCGGTGCATTAAGCTACCGCTGTAGCTGGTCATGGTGGAACTGGTTTTAACATTGTATTGTTGGGTAGTTCAATAGATAAAAAGGTATATTTTGTAAGTCAACCAGGAACTATATCTGTCAGACGAATGTTGAGTAAAATGCACGATATTTGCCTCTGCAATGGACTGGAGCATGAGTCTTGTAGCATAGAATTAGGAGTGCAGAACGTGTAAATGCACCGTACTTAGTTATGTTCTTCCAATACATGTAAAAGGTGATCAAAGAGGTTAAGAGAAACATTGTGGGAATAGATAATATCCAAATATGTACATGTAGGTCTATGAATAAAATGTGGCCAACATCAAGGCAGTGGAAGCAGACAAGTGGACAAAATGTAGCTGTGGTTTAACATTACTGCACTATTTTCTTTTTCAAATCCTAATCCTGCATGTGCTCTCATGTTTCCATTCAGAGCACTTACACACAAACCTTTCATGACCAGAATCAAGTGTACACTAAGCTTTGATGCGATAAAGAAGGTACTTCTATTGTGTCATGCAGAGATATTCACAAGACTTCTAAAAGAAAATATCGAAGTGTCCTACTGTCTGCCTGAATTGAACAATAGAAGAATGAAGCATGGGATCCGATGCTGAGGGCGATGCGTGTCAGAGGCTGATGAAGCCGTGGTGTGTCACTGTGAACAGGTTCTCTAGGGGCAGGCTGCAACCTGCTGAGGACCCTAGGACATGACTGTGTGTGTGTGTGTGTGTGTGTGTGTGTGTGTGTGTGTGTGTGTGTGTGTGTGTGTTTGCGAGCATTTGTGTGAGTGTGTGTGGGTGGGTGGGGGGGGACTTCTTTAAGCAAGTAGAAGAAACTTGGTTTTCAAGGTTAAAGGGGTGACCTCTGACATGCAGACAAACAAATTTGGACACACCCACGGACCCACGGACACACACACTTGAAGACATTTCAATGTATTGCTGAGTGAAGGAATGCACCTGATCAACAGGCGCATGGAAGAAAACTATACACACAAAGAAAAACAACACACACAGACAGCAAGCCCACACATAACATGTTTTTAGAAAGACAGTTAAAGGGAGTTTTTGCTTTGATGACATCTCACGTCATCACACACACACACACACACACACGAGTGAGGGCAGAGCAGGACAGTATGGGTGCGTTTTCAACGAGGTGACAGGAGGTCTGTGGAGCAGCAAACATAATGATAGTCATGATCATGACTTTTCTAGTAGAAGGTACTTAACTGAGTGAGTGTTGTATATTAGAGGCATTTCTCTTATTGTAAGGTTTGAATCAAGCTACATCCCAATGTGAAAGTGTCTGAATGGAGTTCCTCTAATGGCCACAAGATGCTGGCTTAAGAAAAGTTGGATGGCATCAAGATGAACACGTTTCTTTCAATGCTGAATGTTTTTTCTGTTCTGGTTTCATTAATTGTCACCATTCCATTAAAGAGTTATTAAGCAGTGGCTATAGAAATATTCAATTATTAGTAAAGGTCCTGCAGTAGATGAACAAAATAAGATAAATGTACTCAAGGTATCAAAAGTATTTGATACCTGTCAATGTTATACCATTACATTACTGGACCATTTAGATGTATAACTGTGTACTTATATGTATATCTATAACAGCATTGTATTTTATAGACACAATTTTGTTTGTAAAATCTTGATTTGAAAAGTAACTGTAAGTAACTGTAGCTGTCAAATAAAGTGGAGTAGCCTACGAAGTACAGTACCTTCCTCTGAATTGCAGTGAATTATAAAGTAGCATAGGATTAAAATACTCTAATAAAGTAGAAGTTTCTTTAAATTGTACTTCGGTACTCGAGTAAATGTGCTCGAGTACAACCTTTGCTATTAAGGCTTCAGCTTGATCAGAATTTGGATTTAATGGCTCCCATAACAGGAAGTGAAACTGAACCTCAGGCTGCAAAATATCCCCTGAGAAACCTGTGACTATTGTTTGTTTAATCACGGTCAAGAGATCTCTAATAATAGTCACTATTAATGATAAAATCATCAGTATACATAAACTGAATTTTAGATTCTCACTGTGCTCACTCCTCGCTCACTTGCACACTAAAATGTATATACTAATCCGGCATTCTTCTTCTACCCATCACTAACAATTATCACTATCTTAGTTCTCATGACTAGAATATGCCATATACTGTATGTGTCTATCCTGCACTTAAAGGCATCAGTCTGTGCTACTGTTTTGGTAGCAGCACCAGTTCATGGTCCCATTATTTTGTCCACCATCCTCTTTCCTACACCTAACCTTAGACATCAGCTCCAGCTCTGTTCTTCTTTCCTAGTCAGCCCACACAAGTAAAAAAAAAAAACATCTCCCTCTCGAGGACAAGCAGCCCACTCCAGGCTGCAGGCTGCAGTTTCTCTGAACCATCATTACAGTCATTAGGCAAGAATAAGCTCTGTATCACAGGAGTCCACTAGCATCCAGTTTAACCCAGCACAATTAGCACATCCGTTGGAGTAGAATTACCCTGTAAAATGAGAATGCTCTGGACAAAAGAGGCAGGAGAGTTGGAGTTGAAAAAAAGAGGGTAAGTGTGAGGGAAAGGGGGAGAGAGGAGGAGAGGAGAAGTAAGGGAGGACGGGGAGAGATTAAAATTGTTTGAATTGGGTCCACGCTCGCCCCATTCATTTGGTATTCTGCTCAAATCAGGGCTTTTGTTCAGCCTGGCGCAAAGTAGTGTCAATCATCTCGACCCGTTTTTGTAGAATGGGGAAATTTATTATGAATTTGCTCCTGCAAATAATGAGGACTACCCCCTGCCTGCACTCCCTCCCCACCCGTTTCTCCCCCAAGCCACCTCTCTTCTCTCCCCTTTGCCTCCACCCCCATATCAATGCTGCAGAATAGGCAATAGAGAGTGAAGTTAGCAATCTCAGGGCCACTCGCACTCTGGACCCACATCAAAGTGACAGAGACGTCCAATCAGATTTGTCTTACAGGCATTACATGATGAATATGGTGCAGCCGCAGCACAAAAGCGCCTTTGTGTCTCCTCCGAGCAGAGACTATTCACAGCCCGCCACAGCCAGCCAGAGTGGAAGTAAATGGCCAAAAGGGCCCAGGCCAAAAAAAAAGCACCCAAACTTGTGCAGCACAATGGCCCATGCAAATCGCAGCCCCCGCCACCTCCACCCTACCACACATCCCCAGCTACTCCATCCCTCCACCCTTCAGGCCTGAGCTCGGTTCCTCCTCTGCTGGGTCGTCTGAAGTTTAGGGCCTATTCACACACATACAGAGGTGTCAGTTAAAAGTGCTGAGCTGCACGCATTCAAACGTTCATCTGAAAAGAGAACGGGGTTTTTTTTTCAGAAACACGAGTCGAATGACTGACTTTTTTGTCAGAAAGTAAGAGTGACTTGGCGGCTGTGGGCAAGGCTCCTATTTAGTAAGACTTTTGATGTGGGGAAGAGTATTTCCAGCACACTGGTGTGACCCTGTGATATTTGTTTGAATTGAGATTATGAAATGAAACACAACAGGCACATTTTCCCACAGAGAACAGACTTATGTTGATCCACATGTCCACTCCTTCAACACAGTGATGAGCATTACAACTCAGTGCATGACTCTGATTCTAACTGTGGAACATCTTTAGCAGATATTCAGTGCAATGGAAAACTTGCTATGAGGTACATCTCCAACTCTGAATCTGAATTTAAATCCCAGGAACTAAACTATTATGAATGTTCGGTATCACAGAAGATATTAGCATTTACCCTGGTCAGTTCCTGCTGTGCTATATATTTTAAAGTAAAAGCCGACAAGTAAAACTACTTGCTCTATGAAGAAGACGCTTAGGCAGCATCCACAGCATGACTCTCTAAATACAGTGAGGAGGAAAGAGACTTGAAGCTTGCAATCTAAAAGGCCGTTATTAACATGGCTCAGAGCCAATGTGACCTGCAGTGACTGACCATAACCTCTATCAGGGCAAAAACTGAGCATCAGCAGCAGTTAGTGCAAAATACTTTACTAAATCAATAGCCAACAGGTCAGCAGATTTGTCTGAACCAGCTGCACAGCCCTGTGTGTCTACTCCAAAATGGGTTCAGCATGTTTTCTGTCTATGTTAAATATAAATGTGTCTGTGCCTCTGCTTAAACATTAACACCTCTGTAAGCATTGCTCAAGGTTGTGCGCCAGCTCTCCATTCATCTCCATCACTCGTCTGTCTGTGGTCATCCCTCCTTTGTCTGAACCGTATTTATCGTATTAGCATCTTCACAGTATTCACAGTGCTCAGAATTTCACAGAGCAACTATGGGTTTGTGTGTTGTTTATATTATTTGCATTAGTTAGCTACTTTCTGTGAGAAAAAAATATATGGGTTCATCGAGAGACTCTATTCATGTTCACTGCTGTGGTAAACTTAAAGGAATTAAGTTGTTTCATCCGCTAATAAAAGTGTGTATGCTTTAATATTGATTCTACATAGTAAAATGAAATAAAATACCTGTTTGAATAGTAATAATTGGGAATTATTAAAGCATCAGAGACATAGACATGTGTGATTGTTGTCTTAATTAATGCATAGTAATAAAAAGTCATTTTACTCTAGACTGCAGTTCCTGATGGACCTGTTGCTTTGCTGGCAGATGTGGCTCTGAGCTGTGATTGGTGGGTTGTCTACCACTGTGACTGCAGCTATTCCTTCATTTTTAACACCGAAACATTTTGCATTAAAAGCAAATTATTTGTTTTGTTTCTTGTGTTATCATAATGAGATTCATTTTAGAATTTAAGATAAAGAGTTCCGTTATTGTGACTTGAAATAAGTCAAAGTAATTTCCTACTGAGTTAAAAATAAAAAGCAACCACGTATCCACTTCAGCCCCACCCAACAGACATTGGTGCAAGTCATCACAGCTGGCAAATAAACTCCTTATCTTTGAAAGAATTAAAGTTAAGCCTGTAAATCAAGGCTTTTTTCAGATCAATAGACTAAATTACTACTAACATTAGAACAACTGAAGTACAAACAAAACAGTAAACTTATATTTTGATATTGAAATAAATGAATGTTTAGTAATATATATATATATACTGAATGGTAATGCTTAGTATTTCATTTCTAAATGAATCCCAAGAAGCTGAGATTGTTGTTATTAGTGGCAGTTAGACTGTTGTCATGTAAATATTGCCTGCCATTAAAATGATTCATGTTGTGGGACATACACGGATAAACGCTTTTTGCCCACGGCGTCAAAACATAGCAGCAACGAAGTTTGTACACCAAAACTAGTTCTGCAAAGCGCAATTTACGAACACACGGGAGGAATGGATGGCCTCTCGTTCATGCAAAATGACTTAAAAGTCCACCGAGCACTCCGATGACTGCATGCAGAGCAACAGATGACCCCTCACCACCCCACTCTTGCCCAGTTTAGCCCTATTATAATCTAGGTATGTGCGCATTTGAGGTTTCCATGGTTTATGCATACATCATGGCTTTGCGAAGGAAAACGCATGCATAAATGAGCTGCATGTGATTGATTATTCACCATTGGATTACGCCAAAATTAACATCGCCCTTATGTATTGTCAAAGTGAAAATGACAAGATGACATGAATAAATCTATTTTCACCCCAGCTCCTCCCTAAATGGCTGAGGAGAAAATTGCATATCCATCTTAGAGGACATGCAGGAGCCATGCCCTTATTTTTACTTTGTGCACTGGCCTCTGCTTGACACTGAAGGACATCAGAAACATCATTTCAACCGTATAATAAAGGAGCAGCGGGGTATTTTGTGCCATTGATTTGCCTTTTTGAGTCCCGCTGACGTAGGAGGTTATAAAGCAGAGCGTAATTAATGTCATTTATCACTTGTTGGATTGTGTCACTGCCTTCGCCGACGGGGCTCACATCATACGCGAGCCATTGACCAATGGGAGCGCAAGAGCCTTTGTCACCGAGCGCAGGCACGTGGCTTACACCTGCAAGCTGCAGTGCGTGTGTGCGTGTGTGTGTGCGTGAGAGAGAGAGAGAGAGAGAGAGAGAGAGAGAGAGAGAGAGAGAGAGGTGGAGCGTGTAATGCCTGAGGCACACTTTTGGGTGCAAAAAAACAAGCATCCCAAACATCCTGTTACAGCCTGTTATAAATGCAAGATGTTCTGACGTACCACTAACGCCGATATTATTTTCTTTTTTGGATTAATGTTGGCTGATGAAATGTATTTGAGTTTTTGAATTGAATATATGACACTAGGACTATAACACCAGCTTCAATCAGCCTCTCGTTCCACAGAGAGCACCAGGTGAAATTCAACTCGTTATTTCTCGTTCTGCCTCGCTGAATTTGGCATCAGTGTTTAATTACAATAGAAGATCTCCCATAATTGGCATAATGAGGCGCAAAGGCGCACACAATAGTGCTCTGTGTGGTGTTGTGCTCCCCATTTTGCAGGAGACGGGCTTTTTGGTTTGGCTGTGTGCCCCATGAAAAACACAGTTGGGGATACAACTAGTCTACAACCCCAGGTTTTATTTAGATTGATCTCAATCGGGCAATAAGAATTTTGACCCCTCTCATTGTCTCGCTGACTTTCCCCGGGCCGTATTTCAAAGTGTCTACCCTTTGAGAGGCGTGAATTACACCCCCCTCCTCTGCTTCAGGCCCCCTGGGCTATTGGGTAAAGGCAGAGTATGCAGAATAAACAATGCAATGCATGAAACGTAATATTAATCTCCTCGTCCTGAATGCAGACAAAGCGCCGTAGAAGGTGCACGTCTATAATGGTTATTGAGTGCTCACCCAGCTGCGCTATTTTCCCCCGTGTGGCCAAGCAAGGCGGCTAAAGGTCATGCAGGAGCTTTGAATAGAAGAAAAGCTTACTAGTTTGCTCAATTACCGCCACACACCCCTCACACACACACACACACACACACACACACACACACACACACACACTGAGAACATCAGCTTAAGAACCAAACCACTACAAAAGCATATTATATAAATAGATTCATCTTTATTTATAAAACTCGTTTTACACAAAATATATCTGTTAAAATCGAATATTTACATTTTAGGCGACGGGACACGGAGAACAAGTGCATACATTGATAAAGGTCTCCTTACCACCTATTAAAAGAGGAAAAAAATCTGTCACAGGTAGCCTTGATATTGCTTTCCAGTCACACAACGCATACATGCCAACTCACTGCCTCACTGACAGCTGGCTCTCACAACACTGTCAGGAAAAGTGGCAGCGGCTGTTGTTCAAGAACGTTTGTTTGGCTCATGTACAAAAATATGTCTTCATGTTAAAACAGTTCGCTGTATGATACAATTTTTGTTATGAAAGGGGAGGAAACAATGTACACCACGAAACAGTCTGTCGACGCATCCTCTTTGTTTATGTCTTCCAACGGACGTGGCAGCCGAGGAAGGCACTCCTGCTCTGATGATGCACTCATCAGACAAGTCCTCTGGAACTGCAGCGCCGTCTCTGCAGAACCTGCTGTGTCACGTCTTAATTGCACTTATTCAAACATAACATCAACAGTTCTTTACTTCCACGCGTCAACGTGACACCGAGTCCAACTCCCTTCTTCGTGTGGGCACTTATAGGCTCCCTCTCTCTCGCGCACACGCTGTCTCTCTCTCTCTCTCTCTCTCTCTCTCTCTCTCTCTCTCTCACTCATTCACTATTGCTTTGCCCCTGTAGAGGCAGCCCGGGCGAGGGAGGGAGGCAACAGATCACTTTCAAGCATCAGAGCGAGACTGATCTGATGCCGTTTACCAAGTCTTTGTCAGCGTTTTCTGAAAGAAAGCAGCTGCTTTTACGCACAGGCGCAGCTGGTTCGGATGCTGTCAGCCTCAGTACCGGTCAAACCAGGTCGTAAAGTCCAACAGCTCCTGCTCCTCGGAGCTCAGAGGCTCATAACTGCCCTCGTCCGATGAGTAGGTGGAGTGAGGCGACTCTGGGTCGGCGGAGTAGCTGTTGGAGAGTGTCGGGGATGGCAACCCGGACTGGAAAGCAGCCGACACCGCGTCATGTTCGTCCAGAAGTTGCTGTAAAGCCCTGATGTACTCCACCGCGGACCGCAGGGTCTCCACTTTGCTCATCTTCTTGTTGGCGGCGCCGTTCGGCACGTGCTGTCGCAGCGTCTGGAAACCCATGTTGACTTGCTTGACCCGGTTCCTCTCTCTTTCGTTCCGCCGGGCCACGGCCACAGGCTGCTGCTGAGGGATGGAGTAGCCGAGGCCGTTGAAGCTCAGGCGCCGCTTGCAGCGCAGGAGCTCGGGCGAGCTGGAGCGCTGTCTCTTCAGCACCTTGGTTTTACTTTGGAAGCCGGCCGCGTTGTCGTTGGGGTGCGCGGCGGGGGCAGTGCAGTCCTGGGCCGGGGCGTGCAGGCTGATGCTGGCGTGTCTTTCAGTAAATCCAAAGGTGAATGCAGTCTGCGTGGTGGTGATGGTTGTCGTTTCCATCTCGCTGACAGTTCTTCCGAAGTGATGGATGCAGAGGGCGAGTGCAGCCTCTAACAGTGGGACAAGAAGAGGCGGAAGGGGTTGGCAGTGTACAGCTCTCGTGTCCTTCGCGTGGGGACCGTGTGGCTAACTCTAGTCCAAGTCTCTCTTGACTGCTTACTCCACGAGCCGATCTGACCCAAACTTTGGCAGCACTCCTCTTTTTCAACACGCGCCCCAACACACACCCCACCCACCCCTTTTTTTTTTTTGGGAGACGCACGCTTCGTCGCGAGGCCCCGCCCCCGCTGTGTGATTCTTCTGCACGCCGACTCCCCCGGGCCAGGCGCGTGGCTCCGGGAGCTCAATAAACAATCCCGAGCTTTCACTGCGCCGGGAGCACGCGCTGAGCTCATTTACATTCCAATGTCCCTAACTTGAAGGCCCATTGGTCGATTCAAACGGCCTGCAACCGTGCAAAGAGAAAGAAAGGCGGAAAAAAAAGACAGACAGGAGGGAAAAAAGAAGAGAAAATAAAAAAGTGAATGGTTTGGTTGTTTGAAATGCCTTTTGAATTTGACAATGTACCCCTGGCAAGTCTTCAAATTATCAGTCCCCCCCCCCCCCCCACACACACCACCCCCGGCCATCTTTCTCCTCCAGCTCTTTACAACACAAATACCAAGGACGCTCTCCCGTGTATCTAGGCTACAGCTTTACAGAGCTAAATAAATTGCAAGCGTGTCTCTGAGCACAATAATTGGCAATTATAAAGCTCGTAAGGACGCGATAAATGTAAAAGTAAACACTTTTTATGACGTGTAGGCGTCCGAAAGCCCATGTTACAGTTACATCTCAACTCAGTGCTCTGCAGTTCCACTCTGTTGTCACTTGCTTGACAGGTGGAAAGTCTTGTTAAATTCAATACAACTCCCATCTGAATGCAACATTTATTTGTTTTATTAGTGTTATATGCGTAAAGCACAAAGTTTGGTAAAAAGCCAAACCCAACTCGAAGTACACGTGCACGACTGCGGTATTTCAGCACCACATTTGACTGGACAGTTAAACAACGGCTTCGTCATCCGCCAAGTTTCGCCTTTCTGTCGACCTAAGTCCCAGTATGTGTTTCAAACAGATTTGGCTTCATTCAGCATTGTCAAAAGACCTTTGAAATTCGCTTCGTACATGACAAAGTCTCCTTACCAGCAAATTCTAGCAGCGAAGAAGTCTGGGTGATGAAGAGACCGTTTCCCATATAATAAAGGTGGGACACTTGCGGCCTCTGGCGGCAAAACATGAACTAGGAACTACGCCAACAAGACAACATACCATCATTTACCAAAAAGTCCAAAAAGCGAGAAAACACTTTCACAATCAGATAACCCATTGTCCACAACAATATGTATCAATTATTGACAAAACTGAATTGACAAAACTTGTAACTGAATAATACTGGAGAAACCAGAGTAAATACTGAATTAATAATTCATTTTGCCTTCTTTTCCAAGCTTTTAAGTGATAGTGAGCAAAGTTACACCCGTCAATATTAAACAGTCACTCCAATGTTTGATCAACTGTACACTCTGTATATAAGAGACACTCCTAAATAATCTAGCACAATGCAAAAGAAAATGGAACTGCACATTGCACCCAAATCACACAGCTCGCACCATCTGCTTTCCTTCTGAATATCTTAGTATAGTCAATATATTTGAAGCTGAAGATCTTTCACTTTGAGATACGCAAGCGCATGATTCATGGCAAAACGTATTGATATATCATTACTCTAATTTGGGTCTTGGCAAGACATTTTCAGAGCATTTTTCTTCAAACTTGAATTAAGTCTGACTTTTATTAAATTCAACATTACAACACAAAGACTGTGACCATGTTATACTCAGTCAATATATGACCAAGAAGCTCTCCTGCAGAGAACATCTCTATTCATTATCATCATCTTTTTCTATCTTCATGGCTGTGTGTGTGTGTGTGTGTGTGTGTGTGTGTGTGTGTGTCAGTGTGTGTGTGTGTGTGGTACTATTATTCAACTGTGCAGTAATATAGACTTGCATTGACCTGCTGTGTGCTGTTTCATGCTTGTGCTTTGCATTATAATCCACACTTTCAAACTCTTATAATTTCCCCTTTCTCTCGCCCCTCTGCCCGGTCGACAGCAGAGGGTGCTGAGTGAAAATACAAGTGAAAACCCTGTGTTACGCACTAGCTCATTCAGCACAGGCTAATTATTTAAAGAGCCTCTGTACCTTGAAATGGCACCTCCCCTGACACTACATCTGAATCAGTGCCGAATAAACCTGTCAATGTCATAATAATATGTGCTATGATAACCTGTGACAAAGGCTTTGTTGTGCTTTCATGTAACAATTATTTGGAACATTTCTGAACCAAAATTACTTACTGCAAAATGAATTTGCGGCAATACCAAGAAAAACTGTCAATTTCAGTTATGGATTTGTTGGAACCGGCAGAGAAAGATTCACTTCCTGAAATGGTGCTTTTTAAGGATATCAAACATTGTGAAATTCAAAACAGACGTTTTGTAGCAAAACTCCTGAGTAGGAGAAATGTATCAGTCAAAGGTCATTGGACCTTTAGGAGGACAGCAACCCGAAGACACACGAAGCACTCAGAAATGGTTCGCCACAACATGTTGGAAGTGTTTTCAGTTCGCCAACAATGAGTCATGGACAGTCTGGGGAGATGTGAAGTATAAAGTTGGCCAAACCAATCTGGAATGAGATGAACAAACAATTGTGTGCATACTAAATTAATGTTACATTAAATAATAGTCACAAATATTTAGAAATATATGCATATATATATATATATATATATATATAATAAAATACAATAACATTTGATATATGGTCAAATTCCTATCCTATTGTTTTTCTCTCAGTCTAGCCTCCTCACAGAAATACACACACACACACACACACACACCAATTTATGCTGACGTCTGTGTTACTCAGCAGGTTTTATGAAACTCCAGTGTCACAACACTCAACATTTCTGAAGAATCCAGCTAATTTCCCAGTACATCAAACATGTAACAATAATTGTGCCTGCATAATATAAGTTCCTCATCCGAAGAATCATGTCTACACGCGTCTGTGCTGGCAAAATAAGGGCCTGACATCTCACTCGCAACTCACTGTGGCGTCACACAACGAGACTAGGAAATGTGCTCAGATCAAAACAGTGGACCTTTCTGTCACATAATCGGCCACAAAATATTCAATATTTCCATTTAGAGAACAACACACTTATGATGTTGATTTTGCATTGTGAATAAAAGTGTAAAATAGGATGTGAGCCATCTATGTGGTCTTTCAATAACCAGTCTTCTAAAAGGACTAAGCAGAAGGGAAGTGCTCCATTAGAATATGTATCGCTTCTCTATTCCTGACATATGTGTACTGGGCTGTAGCCGTGTTAGCCCTATTTCTTAAACCAGTGATATAAGTGTTATGATGCCTTAGTTCACCACTAACGCAGTCTGCGGTCAGGACACGGTTAGACAATATAAAGCGATCTTCTCTAGAAGCAAGTAAAGAGAAGTAGGCTTAGCATGCACACTAATGCAACACACAGCACCTGACCTTCTGTACTGTGTTTGTGAGTAAAATATTGGATAAGACTCCAGAAGGGGGTGAAGAAAATAAATAATTCCCAGTTGTACTTTTCTTATGCAGTGAAGTTAGAAAACGCTGATGCTAGAAAGGAGGAATAGTAGTATAATTGTAGTGTTCTTTAGTAATGTACTGTGGATCAAAATGTATGTCATGTAAACAAGGGAGTGCCCACTGCACTCTCACTCACTGTCTGGTTATTAATATTCTGTCTCATTCAAACACATGACACAACGCACACCTGCAGGATTCTCACTCTGAAAGTACCACATTACGCTTGAATACACTGCTGATTTGTTACAAGCTACAGTCCACTCCCCGGTGGATTCCTTTGTCTAGATTCACTGGAACAGGGCTGGTTTCATGCGTCGCTATTTAAGTGATCAATACCTCTCCAAAAGCAGCCTGCAGGTCAGAGCAGGTGGAGCTAAATGCCTCTGCGTATTAACTGACACGTCATCTGAAATGAAACTACTTGCAAAATATTTGGTGGATCTTAAATCTTATCATCATAGCTATATGAGAAATGCACTGGCATGTTGTAAAGTGGCATATCATTTGAAATATCTGGTGCACTATTTTATAATCTATGTGAGTTATGACGTCATAATTTAGCGTCACATGGGCTATACCTAAAGGATTAGGGCCACATGGGAAAAATGTATTAAGGGCCGGCAATTGGTACCACTCAAAAACAAGGTTAAGTATAGAAAGAACCAAAAGCAATTTACTTATTTGATGAGTTCATATATTAGTTCTAATCTTAAACACGGGACGGGCAACATTATGAACAAATATCCTTGTCGATGAAAACGTGACGCAAGAAAAGAGTTTAACAGGAAAAACTTCTTTCACTTTCGATGGCAGCAATTCCACTTTTCCAACCACGTCTCCACATCCGGGCTGCAGAGGGTGTGTTTGATTTCCCCACCGTGAGCTGCTTAGTAACTGTTTAAATGCTCCTCGGAGGAGGTAACGTCTCGCTTCTCCGTGAATCAAACTCACCCTCGAGTTCCTCGGAAATGCCGAAAGAGTAGTGCCCTCCCCCCTGGGGGGAGGAGACGACGAAGCCTCAGACGGCGACACTGATGTTGCTGCTATAACTGCAGCAAAGGTGCAACGAGGATCCACATCAACAGCTCTGGCAGAGCAGCACATCTTCAGAGAAATGCAAAGGTAGGGAGACAAACACACTCGCCTATGTAGGATATTATCATTGTGTTTCTTGCTTTGTTTTGTTGTGAGTGGATTACATGCATTATGAAGTAGTCAATTCACTGTGAAACCTGCTGTGTAGATTAATAAAAATTCCTTTTGTATAATTTGCTGAATAAGTCTAGCGTGTGCGTGTTGAGGATTACAGTGTGTGTAGTGTCTGTGGGTAGTTCATTTCCTTTTAACTGTCGGAACACTGAAACTGACTGACTGTCATGTTTACCTCTCAGCCCTCCCAAGCCTCAGTTTGCCAGCTGGCTCATAGAGCAGGTTGGGACGGGCCAGTACACGGGCCTCCGCTATGAGAGCCAAACCAAATTCAGAGTCCCCTGGAAGCACAACTCCAGGAAGGACTGCAACGATGAAGACAGTAAAATATTTCGGGTAGGTTCAACTGCCTCTATTAAACTCCGCTGCTGTACTAGTTGATTGCTTTGTTGACATCTGTCTGACACAACTGTAGTAATACTGTATGTTTTTTTTGAAGTATGATATTGTGCCATTAAAAAGTTCCTCATAAGCAGTTTTTGAAGAAAGTGACTGACATGCCATTAGAGATTCCTTCACGTCATTCCTGGCACAGTGCTTAATTTATAGCATAGCAGTTACAAGTGGCACTTCCACTTCTCTTGAGTCAAAGTGGAAGCACAGTATCGGTACCACAGTGGAAGTGGTTAGAACAACTCTATTACAGTTTTGAAAGTGATAGCAGATGCCTGTACGGCGTCTTTTTTCTTAATGGCAGGACATCCGCTTTTTGTGTACATGTGGACTGCAGAGTGTATTTAAACTTCTCCTGGTTCACAGGCATGGGCAGTAGCAAGTGGAAAAATCAACGAGTTCCCCAATGACAAGGCCAGGTGGAAAACCAACTTCCGATGCGCTCTGAACAACCTCTCCGTGCGCTTCAAGATGACAAGGGACAATTCCAAGAATTCGGACGACCCTCATAAAATCTATGAGATTATCAACAACGAGTGTAAGACGATAGTCACTTAAACCGAGCCTTCTACTTCCACCGTTTTTTGAAGTTGAACGCAAATGAAAGTGCATCTGTTTTCTTTGTCTGCAGACAACTATGAAAGTCTGCCAACACAAGACTCCCAGGAGGATTCTATGATGACTCCAGATATCTACAACTCCCCCATCCAGTACTTCCCCTCAGGAAGCGAGGTGCCGTATTGGCTAGAGCGCACTTTCACTTCTCTGTTAATTGGTTTCATATCACAAAGATTTTTATGCTTTATGCCTTCTTTTTTTTTCTCCAAACAGCATAATCTACTGAACAATTTTATGGCCTTGGACCTTGGCAACCAGACATCAGGTACAGTGTTTTATGCCAAGGGAAATACCATAAACGTTATGGCACAACATCCTTTCTACCTGTTTATGATTTTTCCATGGTTTATCATGAGGTTAAATGTTCTTTAATCTGCTATTTATTGCCTTTTAATAGAGGAGCAGCTGTGGGCAGAAGACTACGGTCAGCACAACCCGGCTGTCCCTGTAAGCTACCCTGTGGCCGCTGAGAACCACCCACAGCCTTTACCAGATCAGCCTTCTTACTGCGAGGGTACGTTCAGCCAAATTAAATCAAATTCCTTTATTGAAACGCTCCACTGGAAAGAAATGTTTCCAATCGATTATCTGTAAATAAGTGATCATGTTTTTGTTGTTATTTTACAGTGAATCCTCCACCAGTCCTAAGTTCACCTCTGCAGCAGCCAAGTATATATGACCTGGAGATCTCTATCCACTACAGGAAAAGGGAAATGCTAAAGGTCACATTGACCACCGCCCTTCTCCAGCTCCACTACCAGCAGGAGGCCCCGGGGCCCAATGTCCATCATATCTGCTTTCCCTCAACAGACAGTCTGCTGGACCACAAACAGGTACATGATCAGCTGGACATTTTGTGTGATCTAATTTAAGAAAAACCCTCCATAAACTACTGAATAAAAAAAACACACCTTTCAGCAGATTATCTCACTTTCTTTGGCTTATTTTATGAAGACTATTTCCTGCAGTTAACTTTTTTTTTTACAAAAAACACGGTGAAAGCATTTCCTTCCTCATAAAACATTATGCTTATCTAATAATGTGCATTGTTTAGTGGCAGTCTTCCTCTTCACTGCCTTTGCTGGCACATTACTGCTTTTCTTTGTGTTACCACCACTTGTGGGATAGTGTGAACCTTTTGGCACAACATGCACAAGAACCAACAAAACTGGAGACCCACTCGTAGAAACATTGCTCTTTAGCACTGCTAGTGGTCAGAAACTCCACAGGGTACATTTAAGTGATTGTAACATGTGGCAGTCTAATTTTATTTTTAAGAAAAGCTGGCATCTTCACCATGCAGCGTGTTCATTTGAGCATTAACCGGAGGAACAAGTTTCAAAACACTTCTGCTTAGAAAAAAAGGGTCTAATAAGTGTATCGTTTGCTCCTCTACAAAGAACTCTGATCAGCTTGAAGTCAGAAATTTGATTTCGTGTTAGCCCAAGAGCTTCTTTTGACCCTCCACACTTTGAACAGCTTGAAATATAGAAATCCATCAGGAGAAAGAAATAGCGAATGTTTAGTGTGGAATGTTCCCACAAGTTTAGAGACAATAAACATCCTCAGTGCCAAAGCTTTTTTTTTTTTTTTTAATGTCAAAGTTTTTCTAATCACAACTTTCTGTACAACAGGTTGAGTTTACCAACCGCATCCTTGACAGCATCGAGAGGGGTCTGTTCCTGGAGGTACGGGACACTGGTATCTATGGCTGGAGGCAGGACAGGTGCCACGTGTTTGCCAGCACCAGTGACCCCAGTGTGGCTCACCCAGACCCAAGCAAGCTGCCCCAGAACACCATGGTGGAGCTCCTCAGCTTTGAGAAGTATGTAAATGGTAGGTGTGGATCTCTTGCTCATTTGAACACAATTGTGACTTGTTACATATCATTTTTTACTATTACATTTAATGTGAAGACAACATAACTTTGCACTGTGAAAGTAATACATTGGGTTGTGTTTCAGAACTGAAGCAGTTTAAAGAGAACAACGGCGGCTCTCCTGATTACACCATCAACATGTGCTTTGGAGAGAAGTTCCCCGACGGAAAGCCTTTGGAGAAGAAGCTCATCATAGTCAAGGTTATCCTCTTTCCTATTCTCCCTGACCTTCACCTCGGTGCAGTATTTGAGATAATCTCCCTTCAGTTGTGCATTTTTTTTAAGAGCTCTAAAATGTATCAATGTGTCCATGTAGGTGGTCCCTTTGATCTGTCGACACTTTCATGAGATGGCCCAGATGGAAGGGGCTTCGTCTCTTCACAGCGCTAACGTCAGCCTACAGATCTCAAACAGCCTCTATGATCTTATCAGCTCCGTCTTCAGTCTGCCGATGGTTGAAGAGCCGGCACGGGCTGCTGCACCTCAGTCCTGAAGCGGTATCTCTCACACTTGCCCCCGATGGGGACGATTTCAACCACCTATGGGGCCACACTGTTCTCTTACTCAAAGCTTTGCTAAAAAGTAGCCAGACCAACGAACTGCCGCAGCTGGTATTGCATACTGTGAGCCGTTGTTTATCCACCCTCCTTCCTCGGATTATCTCCTGTTGACATTAGTCACAAACTTAAGTCTAAAAGCTGACATTTGTATCACTACATAAGTAGAAATGAACTCCTCCACTAAGGGTAAGTGGGTTAGGGGTCTTACTCGACTCAAAGGCCAATGGCCTTGCCTTAGAATATCTGTCATAACTGTAAATGTCAAATCATCACATATTAAAATGCATGGTTCAATTGATGTATGCAAATGATGGTAAATCCTGTGGTAAAATGTATGTTTTGGCTTTTTGATCACATATTTATGAGCCTGTAAAATGCAAATGAAAGTAAAGCTAAATATTGTATGTGGAACTTTTTTTTATAGGTCATGCAGTCATTGACTGCAATATATATATATCCACGTTTGTGGTGAATTCTTCTGCACTTCAGAACTTGTTAGGCGTTTTTTATACTCTGCTGGTCGTTTTTGCACTTTTCAAACCGCACTAGCATGATTCTCCAATTCCAATAAACTGTTTAACCTCGAATGTGTTCTCGGATCATTACCGCTGTGCTGCCATGTGTGAGTCCAGCATGCTGGGAAGTAAAACATAGATCACTTTAAAACCATTTTAGCGC
>NW_022280032.1:15174172-15199622 GCF_004355925.1 Anarrhichthys ocellatus
CGCGTGCCCCACACACACACACACGCGCGTGCCACACACACACACACACGCGCGCCACACACACACGCGCGCGCGCGCCCCACACACACACACACACACACACACACACACACACACACACACACACACACACACACTTTGAAAGAAAAACCAAATGATGAAAGTTGACTGTTTTCAGTCTATGGGGAACAATTAGGAGATTACAGGCATCACTAAACATCTCATAGTTTATCTTCATTCCCCAAATCCTTTAAACCAAAACATGACACAAGGACAGAATATGAGTAAATGTATTAAACTGAGACGAAACCCCGTTTATCATCAGTGATTTATTATCATTTGTTTCCCCTCTTAGAAACACCGGGCCTGTCTGGTCAAATGAAAAAGTAAAATACATTCAGATAAACATGAGCACCTGTTTTTGTAGTTTCCTACTACTCTTTATGAAGTCGGATTAAACGTAACAACAAAGCACAAGGGAAGTCCAACCACCGACCTAATCCGTCGTTACAGTTGGCAAACAAACTACTATAGACAGCAAAATGGTTTCTCCTGAACATTTGTGTTAAAGAAAGCGATGCAGTAAAGCAGATAGCCAAGAGTTCGCTTTAAGACACAGGAAACGCAGTCATAATTAGGCTGTGATTAAGTACTGCAGGTGAACACCCAAAAGATTCCCGACTAAAGGGGGTGTGTTTATTTCCATCATGTCGACCATGGAAAATGCTGCAAGAAGTGAGATGTTCCATTGTTTTTATGCTATTTAGACTATATGTTGAGCTCACAAAACCAGGATATTGTGCTATTAAAATTAGCTTAATACTTATTAATATACATTAAATACAAAATAAAAAAACTGAATTTGTTTGTGTACATGAGAGCACCAGGTAAGACAGTGACACAATATGTACATTAACATTTTTGCAAGATAATCGGGACTGCAACTCCGTTGAGACAGGAAGTCGGTATTATTCCCCTCTTCACTCCAAAATAAAATGCATACTAGCTACTGTATTTTAGAGCTGTAGTCTCCATTGTTTAAATACAGAATGCCCAGAAACAAATTGAATCTATTTGAAGGAAATGTTGCATTATTATTATTGTCATTATGTATTTATCTCTTACAAAAACAAGATATTCTTGGTTCTCCAAAACCTGGTTTTTCTACATTTGAGTAATGTGCTGAAAAAAACAGATAACGATGAGATTGAAAGGTTTGTTTTGAACATAGGAAGAGGAGGCTGTCACTTCACACTGCTGAGCAGTATCGGCCTGCAGTATGCTGGACCACATTTAGCTCAATAGCCAGGACATCAGAAATGTGAAAGACGGATAACGGAGGCTTTAAAATACAAAACACAAGCCAACCAACTCCATAAACTTCTCCACAAATCATTTATGTCATTCGCAGCAGGCAGACTGTCAGAACACAGATGAAAGGAACATAAGTGGATATATCAAATCTATATTATTTACAACCAAATCTAAAATTGTTCAATTATTCTACTGATAAATGTTCTACAAAAATTGCATAACAGTGCTGTTCCTTAACGAGTCGAACGTCTTAAATATGCATACTTTGCATATTTTTAATACCTCTTCTTAACAAACAAAAAAAGTCTTGCTACTGATAAATACCCCTTCACTCCCACAACAAAACAAAACAAAATAACAGCCACATGAAGGTGAAAGGCCACGCTGCATCCTCCCAGTGGACAGAGCTACCTGATTTATCACTCCATGGGAGGGGCTTTGAGGTTTGCCTCTTTAAGGCACAACCTCAAAGGTCTCCCATTAAGTGTGTAAAGCTGTACGACACAAGGAGACCAGTTCTTGGCAGTGGCGGTCAACAAAAAGAAGGTTTGTCCTCAAACTTCAGTTAAGATGGAAAGCTCGACATTACAGAAAATGTTCCATCTCGAAGCTTTGAGCAAATGTTAGTCAACCGTTTGGAAGTAAACCATATGGATACGTGTTAGCAGTGGCTGTAGCTGTCCTTGCCATTAATGTTTGCCTCCTCATGGGCTGTCAGAGGTTCCCTCAGCCTCCTGTCCTAAGTCCTCTCCTCTCTTGTGTTTCCTAGCATGTTTGTATTTGTCCACGTATGCCTTGACCAGATTGCCCACCTTCACTGGGTTGATCTCCCCACTCTTGCTGTGGCACACCTGATGACCAGGAACACAAGGTAATTTACACGTCAATTCAACTGATGGAATGCCTGAGTTAATTAGTATTCGGGCTTTAAAGTTGTTAAAGTTTAAGTTGTTTTTGTACCCACCTTCTGGACGGCTTTGCGTAGAATCTCTTTGTATTCGTCCTTGTCGATGTCTCTCCTTTGGTAGAAAGGCTTGATGGCAAGCTTCACCTCTTCTATGGCTCTCTCCTGCATGTGCAGCTTCTTCAAATACTGATGGCAGGAGCGAAACATCAGACATGTCACGATAGTTTCCACAAATATTAGCAATGCTATTAAGTAGTAGTAGGAGTTATATGTATTTACAAGACTCCTCGACAGTTCAAAGCTTAAACATTCAAAAGACCAGGTTCACCTGGTCTTTCCTCGCCACATCCCCTTCCTCTCCTTGTTCCCCTTCAGATGTCGAGGAGGAAGTGAGCGGACCAGCAGCAGCCCTCTTGGAGGGGTGACTGACGGCTCCGGTGATTTCCTGTTAAAGTATTATATGGATGAAAAGAGAATGACTAGACTAAACGATTACAATCAAATATAAAAGATAGACTAAGAAGTAATTGCAGGCTGCAACTAACTATTTCAAATGCTGTGGTAATAAAAAGTCAGAGAATTGTGAAAAATGGCCATTATATTTTCCCACAATCCATTGGTATCCAAATAATAATTGTTTTATATTTCAGTCCAAGATCTTACATAGACTTGGTAAGGATGAATGTGTGATTAGATCAAACGTGAAACAGTTTGGATTGTCCTAGAATGGCTTTTACTTTAGTTTAGTCTGAAAACACTTCAGTATCAGTATTAGTTTCGACCACATGACTCCACAGACAGAGAATACATTTGACTTCTTCTAGATGAACACTGCCCCTCTCTGGTCATTTAACCACAGTAAACGCTTCATATCTACAAACACTAGTTGGGTTGACCCTGCAGTAACATCTGCCTCCGTCCTACCTGACCGGATGTCTGGACTGTTGAAGATGGTCTGCGAGCTCCTTCCTGCTTCAGCTTCAACTTATACAGAGAAAGCTCTACGCAAGACAAAATTCAGAAAACATGCACATAAAGTTATCCATGTGTTATCAATGATCTAGAATCACTTTTTTACATCTCAACTCTTAGTTTCAGTTATGTGAGCAGCAGACAAAAGCTGGTGCGGAGCAATCAAGCAGCAACACTTACTGCTTGCGGATTTCTTTGGTTGAGGCCCCTCAGGCTCCTGTATATTCCAGGTAACCCTCTTGACTTGAGTCTTGGATTTGGCTCCCACTACAGTCGATACCCGTTCGTTCTTCTCCTCTTCTTCTTCTGCCGCCGTCTCTTGTTTGACGGATGCACCGCTTCCCTCTGTGCGCTCAGACTTCACGTAGTCCAGGTTGTCCAGCATTACGTCGACATTAAAGTCGTCATCGGAGTCGGAGGGTTGCTGAACTTCCTGCTTTACGGGGACAGTCGACCCGAAGGTGTCCGGTGGTTCTCTGGAGGGCATTAACTCTGGGTGAGACTGAGAGGCTGAATCCTGGAGACTGTATGCTGTACCGGGTGTAGAAAATGAGGTATTAGAGTTAAAGTGGCATAACTCTGGGGAACTTGGCTCGGATTTAATATTGGGGATTTCAAACGTCTCTGTCTTGATTTCAAACGTCTCGGTCTTGATGGGGTGGTCTTCGTTTCCCTCCTCATCTAT
Organism: Anarrhichthys ocellatus; assembly: GCF_004355925.1. Taxonomy (NCBI): domain Eukaryota; kingdom Metazoa; phylum Chordata; class Actinopteri; order Perciformes; family Anarhichadidae; genus Anarrhichthys; species Anarrhichthys ocellatus. The sequence continues at coordinate 15,178,051 of NW_022280032.1, forward strand.
GCTTTTGGCTTCCATTGAAGAATAAATGTCAGTTTCTTCTTTCTTAATTTGTTTCGTAAGAGAAAGAGAATCTTCAAACATATCAAGAGATGGTTGGTTTTCTTTCTTCACTTCTTTTTCAATCTTCATCTCTTTCACCATTTCTGCTGGTGGGGCCTGGCTGTCTGCCATGAGGTCTTTGCCTTTCTTTCTAAGTTCAGAGGAGGCAATCTTCTGTTTATTCACCGTGGCAGCTTTGTCCTCTTTCAGGGAGCTTCGACCGATATCCTTCTCTTTTTTCTTGCCCTGCAACAGTTTTGTGTCTTTAGAGGACGAAACACAGGACCCTGAAGTCTTCTGAAAACTCTTCGATGACTCTTCTTTCCTTTTCTCTCTTGAGCTGGATCTAGACCCGTGTCTCCTCTTGTCCTTTGACCGGGACTCCGCCTCATCTCTGGAGGAGAGAGACGGTTGTTGCAGTTGTGTGTTGTCTTTCCTCCTTTCCCTGGATCTGGATCGGGAGTTTGAACGAGAGCGGCCATGTCTCTTGTCCGTTGACACCCGTCTTCTATCGCAGTCTCTCTCTCTGCCGTCACGTCTCTCCTTGCTCCTTCGCTTCGGCTTCTTCCTCGTTGAACGCTCTTTGCTGCTAGAGCTGGAACCAGACCTGAAAGTAATAACCGACAAAACCCTTAACTGAAGAAAACTACTTGGTCCTCATTAAAAAGGTCTCGACAACAAACAGACAGTTGCTAAACAGTTGATAGCAGGAATATTGGAAGTAGGATTACATATTTACCTAGATCGCCTCCCGTGTTTGGACCGGGACCGCTGTCTCTTTCCGCGAGTCTTATCTGGGGAATTGCACTGAGAGCTTTCTGAAGTGGACTGTGGCCTCCTCGTCCTCTCTCTGGAGCTCGACTGCCTTGAGCTCCTCCCTCTGTCCTTCTCCTTCTGTCGGCCTCCCTGGCCTGAGGCACGATGCTCTCCTCTCCTGTCTCTGTCCATCTCTGAACTGCTACAGCATTTCTCCTTTGAAGCCTGGGAGGTCTTCTTCTTAAGGCCCAAATCTTTTGACGCAGGAGAGGATTTGGAATCCGATTTAGTTTCCGGCTTTTGCCTCTTGTTGGTGGGGGTGGAGCTAGATGCTGATGAATTGTTCTTACAGTCAGGGGGAGCACTGTTGCTAGTTTCAACACTCCGTCCACTCTCCTCCTCTAGAGTCTCTCTCTTCGTTTTTAAACGATCCAGATTGTGTTGAACAGCTGGTGTGTCATCTGCTTTCTCTGACTTCACACTTTTAAAGCAGTGACCAAACCGTTCGTCTTCCCCCGTTTTAACTAACCCTGGCTCGTTCTTAACTTGGCAAGTGGCAAATAATGAGGTTTGTTTCTCAGTGTTGGTGTCTATTAATCTAGATTCTTTTTTTACCTTGACCGTTTCCTCTGAGCATCTGACCTTCTGTGATGTGGTTTCCTGAGCGCCATCTCTCCTTGGTTCTTCCTCTGAGACCTCAATCTCCTGAGTTTCAGCTTTCACAGTAACCAGGTCCTGCTGGCTTTTTAAAAGACCCTTTTTGTTGCCTAAACTAGGAGGCTTCCCCTCAAGTGTGGCATGACGGGAGCTACCACGCAGGCTTGTGCTCTCAGCTTCATCGTCTGAGCTGCTAGACTCAGACAGAGTGGGATCAAAGGGATCATAGATACTATTACTGTCTTCTTCCTTACTGACCAGCATACGCGACGCCAGGAGCATCTGTTTATCCCTGTGCAGCTGTCTCTTTTTTACATCGTCTTCCTTTTTACTCCGAGGTGTCTGCATACTGCCTCCAGCAGCGGAGGACGACGGGCTGCTCAGCTGCCTTGACTGCCAGGAGTTCCCACTGGAGTTGATGCGGAAGCTCACTGCCGATGAAGAGGAGGAAGACGGGGAATAACGTGGTTGGCTAGCAGAAGAGCCCATAGGGGACGAAGAAGAGGAGAATGAGTTGGAGAAGGTTGAGGACGAGCCGGCTCCGTCAGGCCTTTGCCTCGGAGCCTGACCGTCAGCCCGGCCCTTTTTCTGGTCTTCGCTTTGCTGCCTTCCCTTGTCCCCAGCAAAGCTGTTCATGCCCGTCTCTGGCACGCGGTGACCATTACTACTGCTGCCACTGCTGCCACCTTGACCAGTGACATCATGTGCGATACCACCGCTCTCCCTTTTTATTTTTGGTATCCTTGGAAGCACCGACACATCTACCCACATGGGCTTTGTAGGGGCCTTTTTAGAGCAGGACTGCGATGAGGCCCCTCCCTTGCTCTTGGAGCTGGAGTCGAGCGTGGGGTGGGTGGACGAGGAGGGGCTGGGGTCTCTCACTCCACTGGCTCTCCAGTGACCAGGAGGGGGTGTGGGTCTGACTGGAGCAGGTGGCTGCAGCCTTGGATGACCTCTGGGCGGTAAGTCAGAATGGGGGGATGGATGGATGTGGCTGGCTGAGCAGGGCAAACGCGAGGAGCTCTGGGAGAGGGGTCTGGTCATAGACCTGTGGGAGGATCCTGGTAGGTCTCCGGTGGGGTGGAGAGACGGAGAACTGTCTCCTTGGTTCGGTGACATCACCGGGCTGATCTGGGTGCTGGCGTCTCCTGAGCTACTGCTTATGCTGCAGCTTGGATTCAACGCAGATGGCATCACTGTAACACAAACAATTTACAAAAGATAAACACACTTAAAGAATGGAAGGATTAGGCTTTTTTTGCTTTGCTCGACAGATTACACTGGTTTACACACTGTGATTACTTAGAGTAACACGTGACAGTGTTGGGGGAAACCAGGAAATGGGAAATGGTTACAGCAACAGTCAGCTGAGAGTGAGTGAGGAATAACTCATTCCACATGCATTATTGCATTATTTTGATATTGACTAACTTGATCTGCATTTTACATAAAGCACTCAGGTAATTAAAAAAAATAATGATTTCAAAAGCTGGATATTTCAAAATGAACAATTATTTTGATAAGAAGAACGAGGACGTCAGATCTCTTGTCCTCCGTTAGTCTCACAAACCAAAGTGTCTTCAATCCAACAGCTACAACACATTGAATTTAATCTTCCTGGTTAGATTTAGTGTTTACACACACACACACACACACACACACACACACACACACACACACACACACACACTTACTTGGCTTTATAGCTTTAAGGGAACCATCCCGGTTAATAACGACATCAGAGCTGTCCATCAAGAGGACACTCTGTCCCGATAGGATGCTGCCCAGGAGGTCGGGCACAGGAGCCGCCTCCACAGCCCCCTCTGATTGGTGCACATTCATACCTCTCCTGGTAAAGCAAAGCAAACCTTTGATTAGATCAAGCATATTTCTTTAGTGTCCATTTAGCTAGATGCCATCTTCATCACCAAGACTGAGACAGACAAGACACCTCACATGTCACATTTACAAGTAACTATGATTTGTAACTTCATCCACATTAGCAGTGTTTGGAATTGTTGTTTAATAAATAAAGTTTTTAATCTGCTCATTATTTGTGGTTCTTATCTTAACTGATTACATTTGTTTTTTTATTTAAAAGAAAAAACGAAACATGTCAAAGCATAAAACCACCTTTACATTCAGCAGATTTAGACTGCCATAAACTGATATGTCATAAAAAGCAAGATACTTTGTGAGAAATATTCTCTAGTCAAGTGATGCACATTGCTTACAATCATTTCGACCAATCAACATTGGGTGATTTCTGGATCATTGTAGCTAATGTTGAGGGCATTTAACAACCCTGCATCCCTATACCATGCTACAGTAAAGTCTTGGTCATACTAGGGGATCGATAAGCATTAACATGTTACTCAGTTAGCTATAAATATGGAAAGTTCCCGATCAGAGCCGGTTCTGGATAACCAACCCTTACACTCCCTGTTACCTGGACAGGCTTGCAGTGACCGGTCGAGCTACAGGCTGGTGAGAGCGAAGAGCGGAGCGAGAGATCCCTCGTCTCTTGGCCTCCAGCAGCGATGTAACGCGGGCTTGCTGTTCTTCCTCCTCACTGGTCAAATCAATACTGTAAGGCACAATTATTTCATAATTAACACTGTATATGCTCAGCTACATACAAACACAAAAATATACACAATCCACACACATAGGTGATAGCATTTTACACCATAAATAATAAGAAAACAGCTTGGTGCAACAAATGTGCAAAGCAGTTACTGTACTAAGGAGTCAGGACCACTAGACCAGTAGGCGAGTGGCTCTAGCAACCATCTCTATTCATTACATGCTTATTATACAATATTAAAAACATAAGATATCTGAATTTGGTATTTGGGTCAGCACTGCAATATGCACAAGTCTTCTTACCGCTCCACAAATGGATCCAGCTCGAATGGATCTCCATGGATGGAGAGGGATGCTGCACCTATGTCGGCTCGCATGCTGCTCAGCGTTTGCTCTAACGGCCGATACACGGTAGGAAGCGAGGAGCTCTTCTTGTCCTTTGCAATTTTGAGATTATTAGCAATACGGCTTCGAGGAGTGGCTGCCTTATTCAACATCTAGTGGGAAAACATAGGTAGTGTTTATCCAGAGAGAAAAGCATCGTACAACTACGAGAGCAATAAAATGATTATTCATAGGAAGCAATTATTATAAATAATCTTAATTCATGGTTTACATTCCGTGTTGGATTCATCGAGGGAAACATTTAAAACCAAATCATGTGGATCTCAAGACTGACTCACCAGCTTTCTTCTGGATTTAGTCCGTCTCACTTTCCGTCTCCTCCTCTTGACTCCTGTACCGGTTTTAGCAGAAGACGTCTTCCTTCTTCTCACCTTTCTGCGCCTCCCTGTACAGTCGATCACAAATTCTTGCCTTTCCTTCCACTACATCTGTTCATGTGTGTGCATGTGATTACGTTAACTCTATCAGAAAGCTGTTGTGAATTTGGATTTGCGCTAACTTACCGGTCTTACGCCTGCTGCTAGAAGGGACGCGAGGTGTTAAGTCCCGTATGTACACGGCCGTGTTGAGCCCAGACACCACAGCATTAATAGTGTCATCCAGCCAATTGGACTGAACCAGATACGTGGGAGCCAACTAGGAAGATTAAGTTTGCATTACTCCACACGTTCGTTTCACAAACCATTGCTGCCTCAACACAACTCCCAAACACATGCATTTCAATCACCAATCAAATGCAACAAATGCCAAAACCGCATGCCACCATTTCTGCTGTCAGCAGCACTACAATACATTACCCAAACGCACAACTCAATGAGTCATACATTCCATCAGTAACTACATCTACACAACAACAAACCTTGCGGAACAACAGGACATTTCTGCGAGATTCAGCCTGCATATACACGCTGTGGAAGTTAAGTTAGAAAGTAAGCCAAGACTGAAGCGTCACGCCTCATGCCAAACCTGGGACGTGCGTGCCTGTGTGATGCGATGTCGGTTGACATTAGCTCGAACCCTCTCACTCTGCTGAGTTCGGGCGATGGCTCTGGTGGGACCTGCAGCACCGGACTGGGGGCGACTGGTGGCAGGGCGGGCAGTAGACGGTGGGCGGGCAGTAGACGGCAGGCTCTCTGTATTACTCACTTCTTCAGCTGAACCCCCTGAGACAAAAAGATTGAAACGTCTGACTTGTAACAAAAACACAAGTCCAAAATATTGTTTGAGGACGTTTTTAGAACGGCGAATAACTTAAAAGGCGTACTTGAGTGACGATTGCTGGCTTCACACTCAGGGCAGAACCATTCCTCCACTGGAACAGAGTCCAGAGGTGGCGTGAGACACTCCATGTGATACCTATGGAACAAAAAAGGCATAACAAATGTCTCTGACGATAAGAAATCTAAAAAAAGGCTGTAATAAAAGCTGAATAAAAGCGGACTTTCAAAACAAAAAGACAAGGTTATTTAGGTTATTAATATCCATCTCACCCAGAATCGCAGCCATCGCAGAGCAAGAGACGGTCCTCCCGGTCACTGCCACCACAGACCTCACAGCTGGTCTGCTCCAGGTCCAGATCTATTACTTCCTCGAGCCCCTCCTTCACAGGCTTTTGTACTGTGATCTAAAAAGGAAGCAGACATCACAAGCCCCACGTAAACACTCAGCCCACACAACGTATATAGCTTAAACTGGTTCAACAAATGTTCCACACGTTATGCTACCAAGACTGAACGCACTCACCATTTTCTTCACTTTGCCTCCATAACATTTTCTTAGGTAAATGCTGTTGAAGGCAATACGGTCTACGGGACACGAGTTTGCATTCTAAATAGCAGAGAACAAAAAACGTTATTGAGCTTCCTCTACAACACATGCTTCTTAACTGCAGAGTATTTACTGTTAATCAAATGATACGAGGTGCTTTCTCCTCGGGCTCATACCACCATTACGTGAGACCCACCTTGGCCCATGCAAGGATGCAGTCAAGACAGAAGTAGTGCTCGCAGCTCTCTGGCGTTGCAACAGGCTGGCTGCTGAATGAGTTCAGGCAGATGGGACACTTTTCCGCGTCCTCATCCGAGCTCATCCCTGTAAGATCAATAGAGGTTCGTCCGAAAGCTCCATCCTCAGCCTTAGCATCTCCCTCCTCATCCTCATCTGATGAAAGTGGGTAGAAATCTATTGTGAATGTACTGAACATACTACACTGAAAGAGGTTATTTCAGCACAAAGTAACACAAAACAGTGAGCAAATACTGATATACTTCACGCCACACGTGTGTAGTATATTGCAGAACATAACAACATAATAACCACTTGTAATCTGCGTGCCCTATTCACAGGTATACCACGCCTGGAAAAAAACTGCCTATTCTGCAGTATTTTGTAGGTCACCCTAGGTGACATAAGTAGGCATTGAAACTTAGCTAGGTCATATGTTCTAATCTTCATTGTTCTATTCTAGGGGTGTTAAGTTAGTTAGCATATACCTGTATCTGTTGTTCCCGTATAAAGTAAGGTACAATTACAAAAACCTTAATCAGTGAAACAAGTTGAGCAAAGACTAATAAGACTATATGATGATCTTGTAAAAAGTCTGTCACTCTTACCATCCTCCTCTTCATTCTCCTCCTCCTCCTCCTCCTCCTCATCGTCATCGTCATCCTCTCCATCTAGATGACCCTCCTGTTCTTCCTCACCACTGTCAGATTCTCCCTCCTCAGACTCCTCTTCACCACTGTCCGAGTCATCTAAGAGGAACACAAATGCACGAGGTGTTAAAAACGTTTGGGTATGTTTGGCACTGTACTCTGAAATAAAAATGTACTCATCGTTTAATCAGCTCATTGTCTTAAACATAAACATGTTACACAAACTACCTGAGATGGCCCACGGCGCAGCCCTTTTTCCTTTGCTCTGGGACGCGCTGCGGTTGATCAGCTCATCTTGGCTGTCATCTTCATCCATGGCTGACCATCAGAAAAACTGCCCAACAACTTCCGACAGCTTTGCTTTAAAGGGAATCCTTCAAAGATGGACCAGAATTGCAGACAGTGTTTGCATAACAGAAAATGTCTGGATTATTCTTGTGTACAAAATGTTCAACGATTATCACACAATTGGGTTTGATAGATTCTCATTAGGATTTAAGTGTGGAGGTTGCATGTAGCCTAAGCCAGTCTACTCACTGCTTATTAATGGGCAGGAGATGAAGGAAAGATATTCCACCACAATGACAAGCTGATGTGTTTTCCCCGAGCCCTTGAGCAGTGAGAGGAAAAGATATTCTTACTAACCACGAGTGACACTTGGGAGCTCCTGTGTAGCTCAGAAACTACAAAACAGCAGCTTTAAATTACACGGACTGATTTGTATTGTTTGAAGACAAATGGGAACTGGTCACCTAACAACAGCTCGTTGGCTAGCATCAACCTGCAGATTATGCTATAGCTACATTTGTAAACAAAGAAGAAAGCGCAGCACCAAACGGATCGTTTCGTCTATGCCTCGGATAAACTACTCATGCAGTGTGCATGTAAATATATATATATTACAGATATTTGCAGTGACAGTAATATGGGACTAACCTGTAACGCCGTTCTTAAAGAACAAATGATGCTAGCAAGTAACATTAGCCTCAGTGTAGCGTGTTAGCTAGCCTCACAATAGCTAAATTTAGCGAAAGTCAACTACCACCACCCTCGGACTCTGCACCCAAAAGCACTCACTTTGTGGGGTAACGTTAACGTTAATGTAGCAGTACAACATTCATCATTCAACCCTCATGACTGCAGTGTCCTACTCGAGCATTTCATATGAATTTAAAGCTAACCTATTCAGTGATTTGCGGTATTATTTGAAGTCTCCACGGTTGTTGACTGACACCACCGGCTGGCTAAAGACGGAAAAGGCAGAGTGCGCTCTGTGACTCTTAAAGAGACAGTACTCGTTTAAGTGAGATCAGTCATATAGAAACAGTAGCTGCACGTGAATGGATATAATAGACACAATATTTACAAATATTAGTGTGTATATTAGAGTTTGTTCAATCATATTAATGGCAGTTATTTTAATACATGGGCTAACACGAGATAACACATTTAAAATGTTCTACGGTGCTAGTTTTAGAGTACAGGCTGATATTTTAAATTTGAAAAAAGCATGCAAATTATTATTTTTTGCCTAGAACAGTAACAAAAGTAAAACACACAAACAAACTCGCAACAGCAGGGATTCAAATGATGGTAACAACTTTCACACAGCTGGCCTTGGTTGCAGTAGGCCTACATAGCCTGTAGTTATGAAGTACACGTCACACTAATTAGTGCATGGGGGTCAATCTAAAAGCGTACAGGGGTAATAAGTGAGGGCAGTCAGTGGCCTACAGAAAATAAGGGCCGATGTCGCCCCCTAGCGGTAACACTGACTTTGCAAACCCAGCAGGTTACATAATTTAATGTAATCCTGATTTGCTACTTTATGTCATGGGGTCATGTGTATCCTGGCTGTGGATAATCCCACAGGCTTTATACAGTCAACAACTGTCCAGAAGAAAGCTCTAGAATACACCAACCTAAACTACAAAAGTTGTTTGATATTATAAAAGAAAACATGGAAAGAACATCCAGCTGACAAGTTGAAGTGGGGGTCAATTCCGTGACATTGTTGCATACATCTAAAAATTAGTTTTGTTTGTTGTTTTTTGTGGTTGTTTTTACAATGAATCATAACGACAATTGTTGTGGATAATAATACTATAATATCCATGGTATGATATTGCAATTCTCTAAGTGAGTAATGGAGTAAAATGGTATTAAATTTCCCAATCCAACTAACTTTTTTCATGTGTTGTTGAAATTCTAAGGTTAATTAAACAAATTAAAATCTGAATTGTAGTTTCAAATGCTACACAATGTGTTAATGTCGTGGAGTCCTAACTCTCCGTTAATAATTGAGTTCCTCCACCACCTCGTCATCTTCAGATTAGACTGCCATGCTGCATCCTTGGTACGTGCACATCCACACTCCGCTCATGGCAACGCTGTACATAAGCAAGCCGAGTTCAACCACTTCACACTGTAGGGGTAGGTGCGACTTTTGCCAAACCGGCTTAAAGTACGCCTATCCCGACCCCAGTAACAGCTGTCACATCGCATGTCATCTATTTAAGGGTAAAGAAAACTGTGTCACGTTCCTGGTTGCAATAATCGATGAGGACAGGAAACTGTTAATAACAGAATGGTTTATTCCTAATGTACGACGTGCAGAACTGAACGCGCCGCACCCCAACTATAACTCACCGAGTCAACTGAACCTGCTGGCCTCATCACACCCACCTCCGGGAGATTTATATTCGTCGATTATCTAAAATAGGTGGGCCGTTGAGCTTCAACGCGGCCGCCCATTGGCTGTGCGTGACGCCAGTTTCTTTCTAATTTGCATAACCAGGTCGGGTTGCAGATGCAGGGGAGTGGGCAGGGTAGGGGCAGTGCGAGAACTGAACTTAGTGTCGGTGTGGGCGATACTATATCATCAAAACGCACCTAACTTTAACCATGCACAGTGATTTATTTTAGAGGGGAAATAATTTGGATGTTTTGATTGATAGATGGTTGGGTCCTGTCGGCGGAAATTAAATAGTTTTTTTCTTTTACAATGAATACAAAAGAAAACTTGGGTTCTGGTAAGTCGCTCCCTTTATCTGACACTATTCTTTATTCTGTATGGGCTGGATGAATAGGCCACATCTAACGGACCATTACTGTTAGATGTACATTCTCTTTACATTTTATTTTACACTTGTCCGATTTAATTACTTATTATTTTGGAACTTTTTCATTACAATTGAAACGGAAAGCATGTTAATGTATTTCGGTAGCTAAATACATCAAGTGAACCAGCTTTAAATTCAAATGACCTGTAGGCTACAGTTTGTTACAGAGTTAGGATAATTGGTGATTGAAGATATTTGTAAAATATTTAAATTGTTCGATAATTTGGTGTTGTATACATTATTTAGACAACGCAATTTTCTAAGCATGAGTGATGTTAAATACCACTAATCTCCTCACTGCGTGTTGACTATGTGTGTCTGCTATATTACTGTTTTATTACACCACCGATTGTGTGTGTGCTCATGGTTATGATATCTGAGATCTAAAAGCAGGTAAGCCACTGACTAACGCACATTGTGCCAGTTACCAGTTCCACTGTGCGTGTGACAGCGGCTAACCTGGTTTTGGGAACACTTCTCGTCCAAGACCAGCCACAGCCGGACCAGACAAACCCCTACATCTGTAAGCAGTCCCCCTCTTGATCATGTCCCGTGCACATTGCTGGGACAGGCCTGCTCAACACGACTGCCCGCCCAGCGATCTCCATGTGTAGTGTAGCCTACTTCCTCCTATATGTTCACGTACTGTTCCTTATTTAGGGACAGTGGCTTTGCAATGGCTCTTATGGAGCCGACGTCTCCAATTCCGCCTATACTGTCAAGACTATTGCTGCGTGTTTTATTTCAGTTTCTTTTTCGGCTTTGTGGTTTAGACATGATCATCATCCCCATAGTTCCCATTTTGAGGTCAGAAGAGGTTCATTGGGGGCCCTCCAGCAAAAATTAGCATATTACTATAAAAACTTGGATGGAGAAAATACAGTAATGTGTACAACCCCTTTACAGTAGAAGAAGAAGTTTCCCAGTGATTTAAAAATGTGTCAATTGTTTCCAAGCATTATGTACCATGTTTGTTTGTAATAGGTATCCGTCAAGTGAAAGTAAACTTCTACTCAAATCAACTGTGGCATCATTTTCTCTTTCTGTTTTACTATGTAATGCATTTCTTGGTATCAGTGAGGTTGTTTCATTTCCATCAGTGCATAATGACTCCCTGTGACACAGAGGAACAGATAAGTGCAGCATGTCACTCATTAATTTGTGGCCCCCATTCATCATCATAAGGTGGACGTGTAGATGCTCACTCTCGTCCTCAGGTCCTTTCCCAGACACCCGCTGCCTTTTCTAAATGTGCATCGATCAGTTTTCATACAAAAGGGGTCAAACGTACAGCTTTTCCACTCCTTTTGCACTCATCCGACTCCTCCTAAAGTAGATTTGGTGCCGTTGTATGAGCAATAACAATTCCCTCACCGTGGTGTCCCAAAACATCATGATAATAATGTCCTGTTTACTAGATTGGAGTCTTCTGGGTTTAGATTTGAAGTGGGTGTGGTTGGATATATTTCACTCTGAGGATAATAGGGAAAAAATACATGTACAACACTAGCCTAAGTTTTTTTCCCCAACTTTATAAGGGATCATTACTTTCAAGGGGAAGGTAGTAGGTTTGAAATACAAAGAGAAAGACTTTATATTTGACTTCACGAGTATGTGCAGTGTCCTTCATGTCCACAGGTAGGTGTCAGCGTTGCACCATGCTGTGGTCTTGCTCAGACAGTGGGAATTAAACAGATTATCGAACCCCCTGCCAGGCCAGACAGCTCTAAATCTTCTCAGTAAAATCCAAGTCTACATAATTAATCATATCTAAACCGAACAGGTCACGTACTAGTCAAGCATGAACAACAATGGCACAAAGTGGAAATGATTGATACAAAATTTGAATTTCTTATTTGAATTTGTGTGTATATTTAAATGAGAAGAAGATATGTGGCTGCTTGGAATTGTACCTGGCAAGTCAGACCAGATGAGAGTATTTATAGAAATCAGCAGGGTTTCACTAGCCAGAGCGCAAGGCAGCTCACGTCACTCGGTGTGTAACTGCCAGCATATTTACTCTCTAGGGTAAACAAACAGGAAAGGGGTGGAGGACAAAAGTGTTGTGCAGAAGCCCGACCTTTATGCAACTGTGTGTTTATTCCATCACGCCAAGGTTCGATTTGTCAGCTAACAACTAATTACAGAAAATAACGAAACAATGGTGCTAAAAAGACACCATTTCTTACTAATAGTATAGCTACACAATAGACTATCAACAATGTGCATTTACAATGAAAAACATCTATAGTCAGCTCTCACAAAGGATGTCAGGCCCCCGTGCCTTTATGGTCACATGTCTTGTAGATATACTCTATTACATCACCCACATCAGCTCAGGGTGTGAGATACCAGGATGACCGCCACGTGTCCATCTGCATCCAATGATGCAATTTGTGAACTTTCGATCAGCCAGATGTGTACGTATACCGGGTATAAGACGCCTAAGAATGATTGTACATCAAAGGACCCACATTGCACACGAGAAGAGCATGCATATTTCAGTAGCTATAACACATTCATAATGCATGTCACATATAGGAGCTTCGTGGTACTGTCGTTTTTAGAAAGTGCACACTGGTGTGTTAATTATTTACTGCAGCGTGTTCTAGATGTGCTGTGCCTCCACTCCCAGTTACTGTAGTTGTAAGGATGATTAAAATAAAGTGCGACTCCACAAACAGGGCATTAAGAAAAGCAATGACTCAACAAAATATTATCTAAAACACAATGCACATTTTTATTATATATTTAAATATACAGTAATAGTAATTGCTCTAGGTAAAAGGTTTCTAAATTAATTTACATTTCATACAGATACTTTGCAGTGTTTACAGTAGCAAAAGTCCGTAAATATATTTGTCTTATGTATATACAGTATGTATATCCTGGTCGATTAAAGAGTTACAAAGAAAGGGGTTAAATAAGAGGTGACGGTGACAGAACAGTGAACAACTTTCCTTTGGCCCTGCGATCCATGTTTTACCTCCATGACGACTCTCGGGATGTCAGGACTGCAAGACACACAAAAATAAGTGGGGATGATGATGATGATCCCTTGGTTTGGAAAACATGTTTCAGCTAAGACACAGCAGGAGAGACCAGGGTCATTCCAGATGTTCACACATGCCTAATGAGAAACACTCGCTGACACACGACTAGTCATCGGGTTAATTCCTTTACCCGTCGGGCGGGTTGTGGACTATGACAGTCTTGCAGGAGCATTTTGGGATAGAACTGGTTCATGCATTGTTTCTATAACAGAAATTGAGATGTTGTACAACCCCACAAAGAAAACACCAAACTGCAGATGGTTAAAAAAAAAAAATAGAGTGCACACGTCACTTTGACCTGTCAGCATAACAGAGACGCATAGTAAGATGCCAAGTGCTGTAATAAAGTAAATATTGGTTTCGGTGGTTCGGATGGTTATTTGTGGATTTGTGGAAGCTCCTCCTAAATCTACAGCACACTGAGGCACAATGCAAGTTACGACAGGTCAAATGTTAAGTGTGATGACAGCAGAAGAACCATGCGCATACATCCCAACGGAGAAAAAGAAAAGAATCTCAACAAACCATGGGCTTGTTGAGCTACTTATCAAACACATCCCTTCTTTTAAGCGTGGAGCTTGAAAAAAAAAAAATAGATTGGCAAAACCTCCTAAAATAAATTGTCCTTAAGCAGAGCGGAGATAGAGAACAGAAAGACACATTTCTCTGTAGGAAAACCAGGGCCAAGGCTTCACACAGGAAGAGAATGGGACATTGCAATACATATTTTGCAGAGACCTTCCGTGAAAGGCTCTTGCTCTTTGGAAGTCAAGCGTCACCAAAGTACGAGGCATTGTATACACTCCTCTCACATATACTGTAAATATTATCCATACATAAAAGGCAAACTGAAATGGCATTGGTCTCCTATCTTTCCACGTCACAGTGTAAAAACAGCACTACAATCAGAATGTCTTCTACAGTCATTCCCAGTGCGATCGACGTGATACATGGAGATACGGGGACAAGCAGCCGTCGGTAGACGATTGTTGACTTGAGGGTGGGAAGGCCGCTCTGTATTACACAGTGAGGTGTTAGGAGCAAGTTCCCAGATGTATTAAAGTATAACCAAAGCAGCTACTGTTAGTCCAGAAGCAAACAGTGAGAGAGAGGAAGAGGGCGAGGGAGAAGAGACAGCATGAAAGGATAGATAGACCCACAGAATTAAAGCAGGAGTACTTGAGAAAATGGAAGAAGGAATGTGTTATGGGTTAGGGTTCAGAAGAAGCCAATAAGAGTTCGGCGCAGAAGATAGGTCTTTCAGCCTTTGAAAGGTAGAGCACAGGGAAGATGCTGAGAAGTAGCAGGGATCCACCACACAGACGCTTCCACGACCCCGACACCAACAAAAAAACCCGGCAGCTGTAGCCTTAAACCCAATCAAGCTGGGGTAGAAAGTATGGGGAGGCAAGGGGCTGTGGGACCAGGGGACGGGCAGGGCAGGAGGGGAGCAGAGCAGGATGGACTTGGGAAGCAGCAGGGTCTCACACATACACACCCTCAGGGTTGAGACTGGACACTAGAGGGTTTTGCAGGTTGCGTGGATGTCCCAGGAACTGTTTGGCAGTGGGGCGAGGCGGTGATTCCATTTGAGATACACTGAGGCCTGACGGAGGAAACAGAAACAGGATTAGAGGGACCACTCATCGAACTTTAACAGCAGAGCATACGGTGTGGAGTTTTCTTTTCCGTACCTCGATTCCTGTACCCGTCGTGCAGAAGATGTGCCAGCTCTAACTGCTCCAGTTGCTCCTGAAGCTCTGTGCGTGAGTGGGTGTGCGCTGGCAGGACACCTGTCTGTTGTATAAACTGCTGCAGGTTACACTGCCTCAGCTCCTTATTCAACTCCTCCAGTTCGTCCTGCTTGGCCTGAGATGTAAAAAAAAAAACATGGATCAGCGAGGAAAACAAAGGACGATTGAGAGACGATCAGTCAGCGCTGACTCACTGAGCACTGACACCTTGCCTCTAAATGGGTGCAGCATATGAAAATGGGATGAGCTATATATGCCTGTTATTCAGTAGATATAACTCTGTTCTGCATGGCTTGAATGTTAACTGTAATAATAACAAACCACCAGCAGAATTTAATGTATTTAAAAAGGCAGGACTTGTGTGTATATTTTGCCTTTAGGTCACATAACTTCTCCTATAAATGTCAAGCAACTTTTCCCCATAAGGGGGCAGCAGAGTCTATACAACTAGTCTCAATTCAGTGACGGAGACCATCGCCTATCACCCACCATCAGACCATTCAGCTACGATGAATCATCAAAGTCCCACAACTACCACAAGCATTTTTTCTAATTCCATCACATTCCAAAAGATTGAGGCATGTGTGCTTATCGATGGATACATAAAAATGCTCATTTGCCTGCTGCATTTCAGAGCTGGCTTAATCGACCAGATGCCAAAGGGGGCAAGATATTAATCACCTACAGTAAATTAAAACATGGAGATCAGAGACGCTCCATGGAGACGGTGGCATCACCTTTGCGCACACAGATTAAACTGTGAAGCCTACAGACAAGGCCAGTCAATCAGTCTTAATCGACTATCCATTTGTGCATAATCAATGTGTCTGCGCACAGGATAGGAAGCAGCAGCAGTATGTTAGAGTCTCCAACTCCAGCGCCTGTGTATGTATGTATGTATGTGTGTGTGTGTGTGTGTGTGTGTGTGTGTGTGTGTGTGTGTGCCTATAATTGATGTTGGACTGAGGCAGCCTGCTGAGGCAGTTCACACCTGCAGCTCTGCCTCGATTAGCCTAATGACAGGAACGCTGTGCTCATCATCACCAGCACTTAAACACCGGAGTGTCGACCTCGACCCATCGGCTGACTGATGACTGACACAGCCAGACATGCACACCTTTCAATTACGATGAACTGAGCTTTATTATACTGTATTATGTTACCAGTATTAACATGCATCTCATTTTTAGGCGATAACTGCCTGGGTGGCAGAATGCCTCTGTGGTTACTTTCGGATTATAAACTCTTGCAGTCCTGTTATGACATGGTGGTACATAGTATACCAGGATGTATGAAAAAAAACTAGAACCTAATACCTCTGTTCTTCAGCAGGATGCTGTCTGTATAATTGGCAAATAGATCATGACACAGTCCCTCTCTGTTCCATCAATCGGGCAATAAATCTGTTGAGTCAGACATATGCCCACAAGGATGACTGACTGAGAAGCAGATGAGCTTAACGTAATGGTTTAATCAGTTTTGCCGTCAGTTTGTTAGCTATTGCTTTTAGCCCAGTGGATTGAGCATTAGACACAAAGGTCTTTCAGTCTGGGCATGCTGGTGAAAATACAGAAGCCCTTGACTACAAATGTTTTCAGTGTGCTCCATTTCACTGTGGCAAAACATTCAAAACCACGCTACAATAAAAGCAAAATTAAATTCTCCTGGGTTTCCTTTGGATTATGAGGGAACTCGAGTGTCGAGCTTCAAACTGGGTTAGTCTTTTATTGATACAGCCGCGTCTATGACAACCACCAAGAATAAACAAACAATGACACCACAAACTACCATAAGTTAAGGCTGAGCAGATCCAATAAAAGGGGCTTTTGTTCTACAAATCAATCCTCTTTAATCTCTTTTTCCATATACAGGGTACAAGAATATGTAGATACTGGCAATGTAATTTAAACACCATTCGTAACCACGTGTTCAGAACATGCATACAACATGAAACCGGCCAAACCAGTTTGGCTGGACTGCAAATTGCTTTATCAGACAATATAACATTTTCATACAAGGTAGGATGTGAATATACAGCATTCATGTCATCATACTTTGCTCAATAATTATTCATATATATAAAAAAAACAATAAATCATGTGTTCAAGTGTCTCTGCACTGCAGTTTGTCTGCTGCAGTATGCAGGTAGGAGAGGGATACAGTTGTACAGTATGGCTAAAAGAGGGTCAGTGCTACACGCCTCAAATGACAACACGCGGGCTGACGTGGCCTTATAGCCCTTTCTCCAGAACCGTCACCTCTCTCCTTACCTGCATCAGAGACTCCGCTTTCCCCAGAGCCTTGTCAGTCTCAGACAGCTGCTCCTTCAGCTCTGTCCGGTGTTTCTCCCGGCTCAGGAGCTCCGCCTTCAAGGTGTCGAGGGATTCCTCGGGTCCGTTGGCTTTCAATTCCGTCTGACTTTCCCGCTGGATCTCTTGCTCCAGCTGAGCAGCGCGAACAGAGAAGTCGTGGAGCCGCCGTCCGCAGTCGTCGAGCTTGGCGTGGAGCTCCCCCAGCTTATTACGCATTTCTCGCTCCCTCTCCACCTCCACCTGAAACTCCTCCTCCCAGTAGTGCTCGTGGGCCAGTTCGGCCTGGTTCCTCCGCACTACTAGCTCCAAAGTGTCCATCTCTTCCTGCAAGTGAGCGTCAGAAACTGGTGATGGACACGGAGACGGGTAGGGACGCTCCCGGGAATGCGACTCCCTCTCTAGAGCTTCTAGCTGGGCCTCCATGGCCTTCAGTCTCTCCTGTTGCTGAAAAACCTTCCTGAAGACCTCCTCTTTGGATGGGCCTATAGGTGGTGATGGAGATGGAGATGGGGATGGCACATGAGAGGAAACAGGGCTGGGAGAGGGGGAGGGGGAGGCTCTTTGCTCTGGAGAGTCCCGAGCAGGCCTCTTAAACTGTTCGGCTTTGGTTCTAGGAGAGGTGGATGGCCCGAGGTTAAAGGTGAGTGCTTTCTTAGGCTGGCTGCGTTTGGAATACTCTGGCTCAGGATGCTTGGGCAGTGGAGGGGGGCTCGGTCTGTCCTGTTTCAAGCTGGGTCCGTCACTGCTGCTTGGGCCCGTACGGCGCAGGAAGAACTGAACTTCACCTCCATGTTGGCCTAACTTAGCCAGAGACTCCAGAGGCTTCTCTGTGGCCAACAGCTGCCTTTCTGTATCCCTGAGACGCTGGATCAGAACATAACGGCCTGTCTGACCTGGGGACAGAGAGAAACAGGGAGTGAGGACAAAGACATACAAGGTGAAAGACAACACAAACTACGCTGCCTAAAACACCACCATATCCAACTGGAGACGCAGTCAAGAACTTTCTTCTCCTTCTCGGTTATTAATGCTGTCGATTTAAATCCAGCAGCGCCAGTGAACAAATGACATCAGATGCATTATGATGATGCTGATACCTTTAAATCTCTGCCTCTGAGGATTGGAAGAAAGGCTTCTTCGTAAGACTCGCACAACATGTAAAAAATGTTCAAATACACTGAAGTTTCCACAAGGACCTTGAAATTAGGACAAGCCCTCCCTGATGACTTGGCAGGCAGCTCACTCATGGAAGGAGGAGAGTGCTAAATCTGGATCTATGTTGTTCAACGCTGCTGCAGCGTAAGGCTTGAATAAAGCAAGAGGATACAGAAACAGGGAGCCGGAAATCCAAACTGACCCCCTGACAATCCAACAGAGTACTCAATTTGGGTCGGAGGTGAAGGGAAAGGTGAGTGCAGAACCGGATTGTTGCATGTGCTCATGTATTTACTGACTCAAAATCCCGTTGCCGTTACCTACTCACCTAAGGCAAGATGAATGAATCAAGCACACAGACAAAGAGCCAAGCAACAACAGCTTGGAGGCTGGTATCGCAACACGATGAACCCAATGACTTCACAGCAGAAAAGAGTTTGAGATGCTCACCAATGGCCTGGGCCAGAGCGATGACCACATCCTGGCAGGACGTCTCCTCAGACAGGCCGCACACCACCCGCACCACTCCGTCCACCCACACTTTGAGCTCCATCTGGGACCAGGCAGGAGGAGGCGACGGGTAAGATGCTCTTCAAAAATCGGATCACTTCAGCTCGGCTTGGCTCAACTCAACACTGCATGGCACGGACTCTGAAAAAGGAGGACAGAGAGAGAGACATGTTACACGTGTGTTGATCAGATTGAGGCTTGATCCAGAGGTGCAATTTTCCAGTTGTAACAATAAACTTTTTTAATTGTACAAAAAGTAGGGAGCTCAAAAAAAGACACCGTGCCAACTTTGTAAAAGGCGTCACTGGTCATAATGTAATCTTACCCCAACATGTGACACAACCTGTTACTAACCCAAACGCAACAAAGCTGTCATATATACACGCAGCACCCTCACTTGTTAGTCATTTTGTTGAAATACCAGTTTGTACTCCAAACAGTGCCGACGTCAAAAACTACTGTGCTGAGTGAGAGAGTGATTGAACTGTAAATTCCAAGACCGGCAGCCGAGGGGGGGGGGGGGAGGGTTAGTTAAGAGCCCCGGCAGTATCTTTCGGACCTGGAAGCATAAATGCCAATCTGTAACCCAATTAAACGCTCTGCTGCCCTCCTTCAAAGCCGTTATGATAGCTTACTGCCGAGGGGAACGGACAGGGAAAGTGGAGCAACTCAAGTGTGTCTATGTTTGGGAGAGGGTGTTTGTGCGGGTAGAAATACATAGAAACATGGCAGGAGAGATAGAACAAGTGTGTGTGTGTCTCCTTTAGTTTGATCCCCTTAGCAGGACCACGACTGGGTCTCGCCAGACTTCGCAGAGCAGATCAGCAGGTTGCCTTACACGCGTCGGGGCAGCAGGTTTAACCTAAATGAATATTGTAATGTTCATTCCTCCGTCTGTCTCTCTGTCTGTACTTTTACAGCTCAGCTTCAAAACAAGGTAATAAAATACCGCAGTGCTCATAAAAAGTGAAATGCCTCAGGGCGGTGGCAGGATTATCTACAGAGCTTGGCACAGCAAATGAAACATTGTAGCCTAGGTGGATAAAAGACAACTCTTCACCCAGAGTCAGACAGATGGTGTTCTCTTTGGGTCCGTCTCTCCGGTTCTCAATGGGGGGGGTTTAACGCTGAGTCCCGCCATTATCTTGCCCCTCATTCAGTGCCTGGCTCTGCTCCACTGACTGCCTATAGGGAGCAGCTTCGGAGGAATGCACTGACTTCATCTGCCAGCCGGAAGAATCCCTGCTTTTCTTAACAAAGCCCTCACACCCCCCTCCCCTCGTCTGCCCCCGCACCACCATTACGCCTCCGCTGTTTAGACGGCAAACACAAACTCTGCTGGGGAGCAACAAGCACTATCTGATGTGGCAACATCACAGAGAACAGCTCAACATGACACCGCATACAGGGATAGTGGTGGGGGGGGGGGGGGGCACAGCTCAGAGATGGTCGATAGAGATGGTCGATCGCATGCGGTAGAGATTATTTTGAGCTGTGGCGGTTTCATCTGGAGAGAAAGTTGATATGAAAAGGGAGTGCTTACCAAAATCAAACACCAGGAGTTTCCACACGGCCGAGATGTTTCTTTGAGCGGGTACAGAGTGTTCTGTGTTGCAATACATAATTAGGCCTAACTGGGTGAGTCAGAGTCGGTAGACAATCATTTACTTTAGCTGTGAGGCTTTTTCTTTTTCTTAACAAGCGGAGGTGAACAGGAATAAACATTTCACGTCTTCAAGCCTCATGCAGTGGAATACAACCTCACAGGCAGGAACCTGACTTTCCCCAATGCAGAAGCATTTTCATAGCTTGAGAGTAAACTGTGAGTAAATCTGTTCACAAAGATCAAACAGATCGTGAACTCTTGACATTTTTGTCAAATACATGCCTGGAAGAATTTCACTCTCCCATGATGCTTAGCTCTTGTCCCTCCTGGTTGCTGAAATGTGATAATGTGCACTAACAGGAAACAAACAGGCCTGCGAGTCTCAGGTTGCTATCTATTCTCTTTGTCACAGGCACAACAACACTGAGAACCAGACATCCGCCGAACCCAGCTCCGTTTTCTCAGCGCAGCTCCGGAGTCCTGTGTCAGCTTCTCATTGAAATACAGATAGAGGAGAAGCACCTTCACACTGTTTGGGAAATGTAGTCGTGTCCCATCAACGTAGGCTCTGAACCACAATGATAAGGGGGCTGAAATAATGTTGAAATAGTCTGTCAATCAACACATTTATCCAAAAAGCGGGGTGACTCCAAGCCTAGTGTAGAATGTTTGGTTTCAGAGTCAACATGCAAACGCTGTAAACAGACACGGGCTGCAGACTGCTTTGCATATTTACAGAGACATTACGTACACACACCCCGAAGTTATCCAAAACGCATAATTTCACCCATATGACAACACTTGCACTTCCAAACCCCACCCTTTAATCTCAGGTTACCCCCAGAACAGAACGAGGCCAGCCCCACCCACCGGAAAAGGACACAGGACAGTTTCAGTTGAAACTCGGACTCTCTGGCTTGTCACATGTTTTCTCAGAGGAGGAAATCAAGAAAATGTAAAAAT
>NW_022280032.1:15224622-15258473 GCF_004355925.1 Anarrhichthys ocellatus
ATATATATATATATGGGAAAAAAGAGATAACAACTGAATGGGATTGCTATAATTGAAATAAATGAATGGGAGCCAAGTGAAAGCTGTGATATATGCTGCATTCAAAGTTTTCCATTTGGTTCTTTCCTCTCTTAACCATTTACTACGATGACGTTATCTCTCTGGAAAGCAAGTTCATTGTGTGAAACGCACAAACAGAGATAACACACGCGGTATGACCGTGTAACTCCCACAGTCAGTCAGGAACAAAAATAACTACCTCACCGGTGGGGTGAGGAGTTTCCAATCGACGGCTCAGATTGGACCACAATTACAGATCGCTAATGAGCTCCAAGTTCTTCTATCTGACGCATACCGTGCTGGCAAATGTTTAATAAGATGCCAGCCATGCGTAACGATGAGTCAATGTTGAAATAGGCTTGGAGTGGTTTTGTGCATTAGTGTTGGCATTTGAGATGTGTAGAACGTTAACGGTTAAATGAGGCAGGAACATGCTCGTGCCCTGCACTTGTCCCAACACACAAAAAAACATGCACACAGGGGCCCGGCTCTCTGACTCAACACTGGGAGTAATCCAAACACAAAGAGACAAACTCATCCAAAAAGTGAAAAAACACAAGTGCCCAAAGAGTGGAGTTTCACCCAAACAGGTTTGGGTCGTTTTTGTTTTTTTCTTCATAGAGGAATACTTGGGTGGTGGGTCTGGTGTCAACAGGTAGGCTGGTACACACAGGTACACACACACACACACAAGCTCTCTTAACACGCATGCTGGAACACACAGCGAAGCCAAAGACAGATGGGCCGACTTCAGAGAAACTTCCGAGGCTGACATTCAAACAGGCAAGGACACATTCAAACAACCTCCCGAAGAAAAGCTCTTACACTCACCGAGTGACGGGATTGTCTCCTTCTCTTCTGTGTCTTTAATTCCTCCGTCTGTATTTTATTCTCTCCGTCGCTTTTTCCTCACTCGGGGGGGGTAAATCCTTTACTTCTGACAAGAGCAGCAGAGCCGGTTGTGCGGCTGGTGTGCGAGGCAGCAGCGAGTGAATGAGGGTGTGTGTGTGTGTGTGTGTGTGTGTGTGTGTGTGTGAGAGAGAGGAGTGTGCGAGTCCAGAGTCCTGAGGTCAGAGGCAGTCCGACGTGGTCACACAGAGATATAAAGGATGTCGCGACTTCTCCGCCTTCTCCTCGCTGGCTGCCTCAGGAATGCACTTCTCCTGGGTGTCCTCACCACAGCCCAGATCTGAGAGACTGGGATCTCTCTCTCTCTCTGTGTCTCTCTCTCTCTCTCTCTGTCTACACCACCTCCTCCTCCTCCTCCTCCTCCTCTCTGTCTCTCACCCACACAGAAACACCAGTCACTCCTCTCTCACTCTTGTTCTCCCCACCCTTTCTGGCCGCGCTGACGGATCAGGTACCTCCCCTTTTTTCAGGTAGTTGAAAGCTCGTTTTCGACTTTGTCGTCCTCACTCTGTATCAATTCATTCCCTTTGCATTCTCCATTCTCCAACGAAACACAGGGGCTGCTTGTGAGACTGCGATAAGAGCGGAATAAACTTGAACTCTTTGCATGCGTGTGCATTTACATACGAGTCTACCGTTTGTACGATCTACAGCCTGAGGCATTAGACATCCGCCCTCCAGTCACATGAACAGCTGATTACACAAATAAGTCTGTCAGGTGATTTGCTTCCTTTTCCTGGAATGAGGTCATAGTCCGGCAGACCAGGTGCAATTGGGGAGTCTGTGTTTGAGTTGGACAATGCCCTGTGGGCAAATCAGAGAATGAAGCAACCTAAATCTGACAAGCCCGGTCCAGAGAGCGACACATGTACAAAACAAAAGCTTAGTCAATTATCAGTACTCAACATTCGATCATAAACCAATGCCACCATCCTGAACCTTGTATCTCCACAGCTCCCACACACACAAACACAGAGCTAAGACATGCGTGACCAATGGATGAGGCAGAATGTGTAGAAGCCTCTCAGCATGAGCCGACTGCTCTTTTTCTATTGACCCCCCTCCCTCTCTCTATCATCCCTAAATCTTACATTTGAACCATTATCAGCCTCTTCTCCCTTTCTCCCTTACCCTCCCCCCCCAAACCTGAAACTAAAGACTGGCCAGTGAAAATGAACCCGATACCAAGCAGATCTCCTAAGCGTATTTTGACCTTGATAGAGTAAATCGCTACATATTAAAGCCTATTAGCCAGCAGAATATATGATAAAGCGAAGTAAAACCATAAATAAGCAAACAGCAAAGTAAACGCCTGCTGTTATCAGCTGTTACTGGAAGATTGCTCAATGACAACTATGAAAAAGTCTTTAGAAAGTACAGGGATGGTCAATTAAGATATATAAGCACCTTTTGAAGACGATATCAATATATGAGAAAAATATGAATGCGTTTTTAAACACAGGACAATTTACAGCTAAGAAATGTTCTTGTCGCTAGTTTCTGGTGGATAAACTATGATGTCACGGTTTCTAAACCAACTCAAACACATCTTTGGCACTCCATCTGTGATAAGACAACATCGGCAGATTTATCATTTGTCAATTTAACCCAAAATTCACACATCTTTCTGGTCAAATTGTTATTTGTTATGCATCCATGGCTACTTATGTCGGAGCATTTTTGACCATCTAACTGGTACTTTAATTTGTTTGCTTATTTTCCTTGAGTGAGCTGAGGACATTGGATAATAAATACTAAAACAAATGCATGTGTTAGAATTCAGTGGCAGTTCAAAAGACAGTCACACAAAGTCAACAGAAATCCTGATTCCAGTTTCAAAAGAACATTCTACTTCCTACTGAGCAGCAGCAGGCCATCGACAATCACAACATCTACTTCATCCTCGTGTTTACTTTTCCTTCATCTGACGTCAGATTGTATTCTGATCAGACTAATGAGGACACGCAGTCACCACGCCTAATAACCATGTGAGCACATCATATAAAGCAGATGCTCCAAAAATAGACATCTTGGATTAATTGCATTAATTTGATGAATTAAATCATGCAAACAAAAGACCACTGTGTAGAATGCTGTAGCTTTTAGCCAGCATGAGTCACAGAGGCCCGCTAGGAGTCCGTTCGCATCCATGAGAGCCGTTTCACTGTTCTGCCTATAAAGCAAAAGCTTTTGGCACATCTAAGCTGTGTTGTTTGATAAATCCCTTGAACCACACTGGTGGGGGGGAAGCCTCCTGAGGCCTTGCTTAGGTACGCGAGAGTGAGAAAAGGCTCTGGAGGTGCCAAGGAGGAGTGACATTTTAAAAGCAGCAGAGAAGTAAGTACACTTTATGGATCCTGACTGACCGTTACCTATCACCACCAGGCCCTCATCAGGTTCTGATTCTCACAAGTCCTCCTCATCCGTTTGAGAGTGTGAAGATGGAGAGACAACAGGGCTGAAATCAGAGTGGTAGGGTGAGGGTATTGTAATGTGATGTGGAGGATTATCGGTCCAAAAGCACTTGTAGACTTCTCCCGACACCTTCCAGGCATTCCTCAGGGCCCCTCCCACCGCTGTGCCTCCCTCGTCCCACCCTCCCCTGTCAAGCCCCACATATCATCCCTCTTTTTCTGTGACTCAAACATTCTTGCAACCCCCCTTTCCTCCTCCTCCAACCCCTCCCTCTGCATTCAGCAAAGAAAGCTAAAGAAAACAAAGACAGGGTCTAAAAAGCGTTTAAAACCAGGAGCTTTAAGAAGAAATCCTCCCCAATTTTGTACTTGTTTACCATTTTGTCTCTGTTGCGTAAAAACGCTGAAAACGCACCCGACTCCAAACTCCGACTAGCTATTCGACTGCTTTCAATCTCCACCTGATGTGTTAATACCTCGACAAGTGATGGTAGGTATAAATTTGTCCAACGAGTGGGGAGCCCGCCGTAACTCAACTCAGACGAGACAGGAAGATGGCTCTCGGGCTGAGAAACAGACTGGTTGGGTCTGGCAGCAGTTCAATAGGTTCTGTGGAGGGGAGCAGGGTGAGGGGAATACATGCTGATAGTGTCTTTGTTGGCCATTATTCACCAAGAATGAATAGCATTAAGTTGCTGCCACCGCTCAACCCCTTCCCGTTCTGCCTGTTGAAACCCCCACCCCTTCTTCTTCTCCCTCTATTTATTCAGCCTTTCCCTAAAAACAGCCTTCAACAGGTGGACCACAGGTCGGTCAAGACTAAAGCCTGGACCGCGAGTGTGGAATGAGAGCAGACAACGCTAGCTCTATTTTCAGAAAGCCCAAACAAGTTGCAAGAAATCCTGAACTTTTGTTGACATCGTTTTTCATACTGATGGTGAGCAACGCGAGCTAGTAAAGCTCTGTTTTGAACAAACATGCCTAAGTATAGCATTGCCGTCTCATTATGGTCAGGACAGCGCTGTTGGGCCCAGTACTGAAGCTATAGTCTTGTGTATTATTATGACAAGCGGGACGGCTTTCACCAGCGAAGGTAATTGCACTGTTGAGACGTAAATATAGCACAACTCACGCCAAGAACAGACAAAGACTTGTTTTCATCCCAGAAAACCTGGCTCAGAAGATGATTCATGTTTTGGAAGCAAATGCATGTCACTATATCATCTTACAAACAACAACAGCTGTATTGAAAATACAGCTGTCACGGTGAACCTGAGGACAAAGAGAAGACAGGGGAGTACAAAGCGAAAAAGACAGCCGGAGAGGGTCACTTGGATCAACATATGTACTGCAGGTAAACAAACTTTGCATTCCTCCAAACACAGGATAAAAAAAAAATAAATAAAGAAAATACCTTTTAACACTCTTCAGATCGCACTCACAAAGTACGCTCTATTGGCTTTTAGCAGCTTCCAAGTTGTTAGGACTTTGGCCACACCTCTTTTTATTCTGAACCGGTCCAGGCTGGCTCCGGGCTAAGTTACCACCATTCAAAAAACATGTCTACCTCTGACATGAATCTTTTGAGGGGCTATATGTAAAGGGAGGAATTAAATTTGGACCTAAATAAAAAGCTGCAACATTGTCCTTCAATGCTTTCAAATGGGCCTGTTGGGAGTAGTGTCTCATCTCCTTCCTTAATTCCCTCTGAACCCGTTTGTCTTCATCCTATTTCAGTAGATGTACCGTCAATCTATGTCTTTTGAGATAAAACTGTACCATTAGTGTCACACTGCGCAGCTCTGTGCTGTTCCTATCAATAAATGGAGATTGGTTACAGCCTGATGGTACTCGGAGAAAGCTGTGACCATCGCATGGCCTTCGACTTTTCACTCGTGCGCAAAGTCGGACGGGATATCGACGATCAGCCTTTTCGTTCGTCTCTGTGTCTTTAAGAAATGCAAGAAATACACGCGAGCCGGGGAACAAAAGAGGAGTCAAAGTCAACAAGACGTTACTGCCGGTGGCCTCCGTACACGCATCGGGTCCTGGGCTAAGCTGAGGATTTCTCAGGACACAAGGGGAACCCAACCCACAGGCCGCAGCTCTGGTCAAAGAACGCCATGTGCACTGAGAGAGAGAGCAAGAAAACAAAGAGCAGGCAAGAGGAGATATTGGCCTGCGTGGGGGTTGGAGCTGAAGATTTAATGATGATCTTGGTGAAAAAACAAAAGCCAGTGGAGAGGGGATGCACAGGAAATGCTAAGTTGGTGACAGGGGAGCTATCAGGTCGAGGCAGGTCAGGGGTCGGAGGTGAACAAAAGCTTTGGTAAGCCCCACACAGAGCGAGGTAGAGGCCCCTGGACGCACTACTGACGCCCAGTCTGCCCGTCTACATGCCTGCGCCTGGAGTTTGTTTGTCGGACAACGTTTTTCTTACATCAGTCTGTCGAGTCTGAATGCTTTTCCATTTGTCCTCCACATAGACCAAGATGTCACCCTCGCTTTTCTGTCCACCATTGTTTACGATACTGCTCTCTTCCACTCTCGGTGTCTGGGGGAAAGGGCTATCCAAACACCTGCAGGAAAAACAGCATTTAAAAGCTTTCACTGCACTGAGGCTGTCATCTCTTTCCTTCAGTGGCTTTACTGGATCAAAGGAAAGCTGTAGCTGTGTATAGCAGGAAAGTCTTTTGAAGCTATAATAATGACCTATAAGTGCGCACACACACACGCACACACACACAGAGAAATGTGAGCATGCATGCGCGCAAATAAAGACATGATGACACCAGTGCATAATAAAGTTCTCTAATCGCACCATTTTAACAACAGACATTTTAGTTGGAAGCAGAGGATATATGCAAAAAGGATTCACCAGGACTTCAAGTACCAGACACTTGAAGACCTGTTGAATTTTAACGAGGCCGGTGAGACTGCCATCGCCATCTTTATCAGGATGGTCGAGGGTCTGAGTGAGTGCATGTGCATGAGACTGAATTAATTACGTGTGTGCGCGTGTGTGTCGGTGGACATGCCAGATTACTAATCAGCGCTTAGACAAAGGCCATATGTGTGCAAGTCTGTGCATCTCGCCCACATACATCTCCCACATACTCCCCTGCACGTCTGCGTAAAACCCTATAAGCAGGAATGCTAGGACTGTCGGGTCAGCAGTGGTGACATCATGGCAGCCTGTCAGAGACAACAACAAGGCCTCAGCGCCAGTTTCCTCCCGGTTGCATCAGCTGCGCGATACCAGGCTGCGGATCAATGACACACGCTCCAGCTCTGCTTCCCGCTCGCTCCACGAGTCTTGGAACATTCATTACAGACGAGCAACTGGTGCGTCTCGATTAACATACGTTAATAAGCCATTTTAACGGCCCCTGATGCACGACTTTACACAAAACAAGGGCTTGGATGAGGCTCCAGACTTTTTACCTGCATGGGGTGGTCTAAGGTCAACAGCCAGACTTCATTGTTTACAAAGAGACAAGAGTATAGCCTGAGGGGAGGCTGACTAGGGGAAGGAAAGTATGCAGAGGAGGGGACCGCTTAAGCAGCGTTTTACATTCAGTAGTTAGAAAAGCAGCAAAAATCAGTGAACCTAACCTACATGTATGATTACATTAATCCTCCTAAAATCCTCCGTTCATGTGTCCCTTGCCTGTGTGAGGGGTCAAGTGTCAGCTATAACAGATGCTACTGTGTGTGTGTGTGTGTGGGAGTGCGAGTGTGTATGTGCAAAGGATCCTTCAGGTCATCAGATAAAGTGCACCTGAGGGAGGGGCAGGGGAGCCCGCTTTCGGTGTTGCCACGGTAACCCAACACAGCCGCGACCACCTGGTTGGTGGAGCCCGACAAAGGGGTGCAGAGAGGGCACCGCCACTTCAGGACGGCAGCCGTGCCGAGAAAATCCTCACAAAGTGGCCCCGATTCCCGGACACGACCCACGCCGAGAGCGCAACACAGCTGTTGAATCTTTCATGGGACATAAAACAGGAAGCAGGCCTACTGCGCAGCTCTCGCTACAGAGGAGGAAAAACTTTGGCCCGTCTTGCGACCAAGTTATCTACACAAGGTTTTAGTCACGCTCTCTCCTGTTGGACACTTAAAGAGCCGTGCCAAGCCAACTGGGGTGCCACGCCATAACAAATGTATAGCATCTGCACACACGGTTCTTAGGTATCACAGTACACGATCATACAGGTGCCGAAAAATTATTCTGAGAGATTCATCATCGCTTAGCATGCATTTCAGCATGCATTTTATACAACTGATAAGACCGACTTATATCTAACTTTAAATCAATAAGTCATCGTTTAATCAATGACTCGTATGTCCTTTACTTTGTGTGACTTTGGCAGTATTGAAAACGAGTCCAGCCACAACTAGAAAGGAAACACAAAAAGTGTAAACTCAGTGGGAAAAAAACCCTCTTAACTCAGAATAAACAAGGCCATTTGTTTCACTCACCTCCTGCAGATTAATGGCCTGTGTGACCGCCCGGCCGATGAGAAAGAAGAAGAAGAGGGGGAAGAGCTACACAACCCAGTCACTGTCTGTGTGCGTCGTGGTCACGGGCTACCTGATCCACCACAGCCTGTGAGAGAGAGAGAGAGAGACCGGCTCAGAGCAATGCAGAAGGGGGGGGGGCAGCTGCAGAGAAAAGTGAAGTGGTGCCGCCATTCCCCGTCACCCGGGAAACCAACGCTCTTTCAAAGAAAATCGACCAATGGCGAACACCGGCAATTGTGTTCAGACAAAAAGTCACATGACTGCCAAAAACACCACTCCCTGTACACGGAGTGAGAAGGGAAGGAAATAAAAGAAGTATGGTGTTGGGAGGTGGTGGGTTAAGAGGGGAGGACAGAAAGAACATTTTAAAAATTGAGGAAAAAGAGGTAAAAGTGGTATCAGTAAAACACAACGGGTCACCAGGTCGGATTCAATCCCAAACGTCTGCAAGAAAGAAGAACCCACCTCGTCCTCCTCACAGTCCCATCTGCACAGCAGCTTTCTGCAACAGGTTGGCTTTCGCCTGTTTCAGTTCGCTAAGAGGAACAATGCTGAGCCGCACGGTTTGACACTAATGGTCCAGCTCTATCTCCAGCTGGCACACTCAGACATTACCCATCTACCTCCATATTAGGCTATTTATATAGAGAGCGTAGAAAACGTTCAAATATCCGTCCTGCACTCTCTTCAACCCGTAAAGCATTTTGTCACGATTTCTTTTCATCACTGAAGTGAATGTATTATGTGAAATCAATAAGGAATCACAAGTTCACGCTTACATTTTGTTAGTTTGTGCCTACTTGTTAATTGCTAGAATGTGTTCGTATTATAACAAACCGATGAACTGTGATCATTTGTTTCTATTGAGGTTGTTGTTTCAGAAGCGGTTGGAATTATTTCTTTAGTGTATGTTTTATTGATTGTGGGGACAATTTTTGAAAGATAGGCCGACAACAGAAATACAGTAAAGATGATATAATTAATTTAATCGAATATAACTATTCCAAAAATATTTTTCAACAGATCTTTAAAAATCATATTGACACATTCCCAATACACTGGGAAACAGCTGGATTTGGGAACCATTTGGTTTTAAAGCTGCACAGATGACGTGCACTAAAAAGGTAATACAACAGAAATCTGATCAATAACAAACCATTGCATTTATATCCATGTATTTAATTATTATATTATTTAAATCAAGCCTAATGTTACCTTGCACATATAAAGTGCCTTCAAACAAGCCCTTTGCACAGCAGAGGTCAGGGCCCAAAGAAGCCAGCAGCGATGCAGAAATCCCTTTTCCAGTCGACTGACTTGATTCAATATTAGCAGACGGGTGAAGAGAGACCTGAAGAACGCGCATGCACAGTGAAAGTTGTTTTCTCATCCTATAGAGTGCTGGAGGAATTTAATCCTAAAACCCAAAAATGAGTTAGCATTTTTGCACTTCCGGGTTCCCTCATCTCGAAGTTCAGACGAAGGGAACCAGTGTGACACTAACTTGCGGGTTGGACTACAAAAATACACCATCCCTGCAGCACTCTGTGAACCTTCGCACCCCTAAAATCATCCTACGACCCTCGCGCTCAGAGCCAAGTTAGTGTCGTCTCTTGGCATCCTGAACAAGAGACTGAAACATTTTATTTTAGCTGTTTGTATAAGCAAACGACTTCACTTATTTTCTCCCAAAATCCCTTTGAAAGTGCAGTGTATCATGTTATTACTATTCACACTGGCACCTGTCCAGGGTCGTAAACGAAATTACAGTGAGGCTCTCCAGCGTACATTCCCAACAGACAATACAGTCTACCGATGTTAGGCAGCGGGTTCATTACTCAGACTGTAATCACACATCTATCACTTTCCCAGCAATGTGCTGTACACTTGAACACAATCATCTGCCTTGTAATACATCGCCTCAGCGCCAGTAAATTGCCCTACTTCGGCTGTGGCAGGCAGAAATGCATTTACCAAGTGACAGGAGGCCCAATCGCCTCTCCACGGTGGGAATGTGACAGGATAGCTGATGAGCTGGGGGGGCGAGAGAGAAGGTGACAAACCCGACAGCATCCAACGCATTGACAGCGATGGCACGTCTAAGGATTCCACTATCGATTTTTTTTTTTTTTTAAAAGGTAATTGAGAGGACTACCTGAGGATTAACAATCATGCATCAGCTTATCAATAGACAATAGGCACATTCCGGCTCCGGGCTTACTGCGGATCCTTGGGGATATTCTTGCAGATGGAACATGCAACCCGGAGATTAGACGCAATCATGAAATGACACTGAAAGCAGTCAGCCTCACCGGCTCGGGGAACAATAACTTACAGTCTGCAAAGCGGGCAGCTGCACTCGGCTATCCGTTCTGCATCTAGGCCTGGTACTAAACTGAAGAGGAAAAAAAACAACACACAGGCTGTGGGGCCATATTTATATATTTATGAGACGTTAAGTTAAATATATGCGATTCAATACTTGACGTTACAAGACAGCTGGTAGTCCAGATATAGTTTGCCCTTACCACTGTTCACACCAGATGACGGTGAATAAACTGTGAGATGTGACGACCATGAATTCAGAGGGCAGATCAGGCGGCTTTATCAAAGGCACAATCTAAGTATCCTGCTCATGCCAGTTTGATCTATGGTGGATCTAAACTATTCATACCTTCTTAAAAGTCAATACATTAGCATAGACGGGGCGAGTAGAGGGTGCTGCTGCGATGATTTAGTGTCTGTGAGATGAAGATTGTGTGTGTGTGTGTGTGTGTGTGTGTGTGTGTGTGTGTGTGTGTGTTTCTCCGCTGGTAGACAATCCTGTATGTTCTCTAGTGCTGAGCGGCTGGACAGATGAGTCAAGAGGGATTTCATAGTGTGGCAACTGAACACTTTACGGTGAACTTTTTGTCAAACTTTTCATTGTATTCCAGTATTATGACCAGAGTGAGCTGCAAATTCATTAAACACTAGAGGAAAAAAATACTAAATACACACCGACTACAGCACTAAGCCTGAATCCACTCCCATAATCAGACATGCTCTTTAAATGTAATGGCTCAATCCCACTACGAGTGTTTAGATGACGATCATGAATCAAATAGAATTGACATCAGGATATGTTGCTGAATATGGCAAAGAAAAGAAAAAAAAAAAGCGCACAACAGCATCATCTTCTCAAAGATGTACTCTCGCAAACATTAACACCCCACATACTAATGGTAAAGCATTACAAAGACATAAGTAAATGTATGAAATGCTTACAGCCAAGACATAAAGAGGTCCCAATGAGCATTTACATAGTCGAGTTATTCACTTGTGGTCAATCGGTGATGTGGGGAAAATTTTTAAAAAAAAGGGAAGAAAACATGACGCAAAAAAAAAAAAACAAGGAAGTAAAAGTGAAAAGGTACAAACAACAGAGGAGAAGTGGGGGAAGTACAAACAAGAGACAGACAATAGATCCACTGGGACAATGAAAGCGAAGAGCCAAATACATATATGTGTTGTCAGACCAAAAAGTGAACAGAGCCGCTCGACAGAACAACGAGGATGAATGGTGAACAAATTGATAAATGTTGAAATGATAATGGTCTGAATGCAAAAAAGTCGTATTTTGCATGTATGCATTCAGGACATGTGTGGTAAATAAATACTAGGCATATATACTATATACTCATATATATATATACTTCAAATATATACGAGTAAAGCTTAAACAATAACTCAATATGTCGATCAACAGAAAAATGTATGTCCGATTATCAATTAAACATTTCGATTATTTGTCAAGTAAAAATGCCCAACTCTCTTTGATTTAAGCTTCTGATTTGTGAGGATCAATTTATCGGTTTGTGTAAAAAGTGATTTACCAATTATGAAAATACCTGCTGGTTGCAGCCCTACTGTGAATGTGAGAATGACATTAAGAACAGGAGATATGGTAAGAGATGAAAATGAATGGTACTGCGACAATATCATAAGTCAGTGAAATGTTCCTCAATATATAAACCAATGTGCTCATCTAGCACAATGTGGGTTTTCTCAAAAACTAATTAACAATGGTTGGGCCGCTAATATGCACTAATACTCTTGAAATAATGGCAACAATTTGAATGTGTTGTAAACAAATACAAGACACTTTGCTACCTGCATGCAAAATCCTTACAATTTGACAAGCAGATGATGATGATGATTAGAAGCCTATTTTGGTTGTTGTTGTTGTTGTTGACATATTGCTGTGATTATGTATTATTGCAATTTTCATTTAACTAAACTTTTACGTGATATTGGTGATTTAAAAAAAAAAATAATAAAAAAAAAAAGAAGTTATTTGTTGACAACCGAGAAAAATGTTACGTCACCACAACGTGAATTTTGAACTTATTTTGGTGTTGAAGTTGACCACGTTTTGTCAATAATAGCATTCACATACACAGCAACGAGGCCAATTAACGTAAAAACAGCAAGTGCGTCGACTATACTCGAGCGTAACGTGTCCAAGTGGCCCAACAGAGTCAGTGAGGAAAGTTTAGTAACGTGACTCCGGGCTATTGTTAGCCTGTCATCAAACCTGCAGGTGCAGCGCTGCGAGCACACTTGTTGCGTCCTTTACCAAAAACATTTCAATGTCACTTCAGTCTGGCAGAAAATTAAAGACAATGTGAAAACAACTTACGAGCAATTTAGTAGTCAACGTTGACACGACGGACAAGCGAGTGCTTCATCCTCTTGTCCCCTTCAGCAAAAGGCTGCGGGTGTCAAGCCATCCAGGAAACAGATGTGAAACAGTTTCCGGTCAACAGTTTCAAACTAAGGGCATTGAACCGGAATATTATAAAGTGAAAATAAACTATACATCTATATGGAGACATTTTCATTACTTTTTTATTCATGGAATCTCTGTGAGCTTATGCCAAATGCCATATAATATAATAAACATGATTGTAACCACTATCATGGTTACTGTCGGTTTCTGAGCGACAGCATAATATTTCAACAGGGAACTGTCAGTGACTTGGGAACTAGGTCCTTACCCATCATGATTAAACAAAATAGAAAAAAAGCCATGTTTGAAAAAAAGCTGCAAAAGTGCCCTTTTAGATAAAACATGAGGCAGTGCCCTCTAGGGTGCGCTCCCACTGGATACATTGTGATAAAGCGCCCTTTGGGGTGCCCTTCCAGTGAAGAAAAAGTGATGAAATACCCTCTAGGGCAGGGGTGGGCAATTATTTTTCCCAAAGGGGGGCCACATGAGAAACAGGGACTGTTGAACTCAATCCTGCTCAATACTATTCCACCTCTTTATAAAAAGCAGTAAATTGTATGGTTTTGATGAGCTGCGAGTGGTAAGAGTAAATGTTTTGATCAGTGGTGGAATGTAACTAAGTATATTTGCTTAAGTACTACACATTCATGGTACTTTACCTAAGTATTTCCATTTTATTCAACTGTGTACTTTCACTCCACTACATCTCAGAGGGAAATACTTTTTACTCCACTACATTTGTCTGGCAGCTTTAGTTACTAGTTACTTTGCACATTATCATTTTTCAAACCCCTCCTAACTACCCAAACTGAACAACAGTGAATAAAGGAGTTAAAACATTTGCAGCGGGAATATTGATCCAAACACATATACATACATATGTAATATCCATATATAATACAAAATACTGATAGGGATCATGTTTTTGCAAACTTTGTACTTTTATTACTAATATTTGTCGTCCAATTACCTCAGTTTCTGTTTTTCCGTTCAGTATAGAAATGTAGTCTGTGTTGGGCTTGAAGGTGTGATCTGAAGTCAGGTTGAATGTCTGAGGTGAGATGTGAAGGACAGCTGACAGGTGATCGTCAGTGAGAGAGCATCTGGATTTGTTCAACTTTATCACAGAGAATGTTTGTTCACATACGTAGGTTGATCCAAAGAGAAACAACATCTCCTGAGCATGTTGCTTTTGCAGCTGAGCTAGCAACGCCTCAGATGTCCGTGTGCACTCTGCGTCACCAACACATCCCAGTAAGCCGTGTGTGTGTGAAGTAGATCGGGTGAACAGTTCCTTGCTTTATAGTGAGATGACGCTTCTGCTGCCATTCTTCGGCCTAACGGCATCAAATTTGTCATCACGTTTGACAAAGAACTCGATGGGGTCCTAATCAATACACATGGCAATTGTGAAGTAGATCAGACGGGCTGCTCTCAAGATATGTGAAGAACACATTTACATGCAGGCAGAAATTCCTTGCTTTATAGTGACCTTTATATGGTTTATATGGTCTCATACAAAACAAGTTTCAGCATCTACTTGTTCTTTAAAGCT
This sequence comes from Anarrhichthys ocellatus, assembly GCF_004355925.1. NCBI lineage: Eukaryota > Metazoa > Chordata > Actinopteri > Perciformes > Anarhichadidae > Anarrhichthys > Anarrhichthys ocellatus. Next base: position 15,238,853 of record NW_022280032.1, read on the forward strand.
TGTTTCTCGTTTCATTTTATCAGCTGAAGATACACACACACACACACTTCCATCTATTCACTTCTGTAACAGGTTTTAATCGTAACCAAAGGTCAGAGGTCACCTGTCAAATTTGAAGGCGTAGCTATCGGTGCTATGAATTGTGGGTGCTTGTGTGTGAGTGGAGGTGTGATTAGGGGGAAGTTGGAAAATATGGAAACAATATAAAAGAGGTAGGATTTGAGGTGCGTAGTGGGTTTTCTTTATTTTAAGCTGTGGTTGAAAAAGCTTATTTTGCATTTTTTCCAAACCAAGCTTGGACACAATCACAGTCACACACACAGAAGCAGTTAACACAAGGGCACTTCCAGTTTTTTATTAGTGCAGAATGACAAAATGTGATGTAATATTGTGGAATCGGTGCATAGTAACCAGACATGTACAGCTAGCAACATGCATCACTGTTAATTGTGAGTATGTTGCATTCAATCCGTTTCTCATCTGCTGTGTGTTGTCTTCCCATAACCAAGTGAGTTTAGAATTTACAGAGTGATGCATTGATGGCACAGGCGCTTGTTTCGTATTGTGTGAGAATAATTCAACATCAGTTTGGTCTGCATGCGTGATGTTTATGCCAGCAACACTTCAGAAGTTTGTGGTTTGAATGTCTCCAAAGGGTGTCCTTAAATAAAGAAAGCATGATCAAGTGTACTCAGTGCCATGGAGGCTACTTTTCACACAATGGGCTACATTGTTGGGTTATGTATTGGATATGTAACCAGACTAAATCTGATGTTATCTGAGATTGGGGCTGTTGACATCATTCATAGATGCCATGAGAAGATAGAGTCTGAGGAATCTGGTGTAGAGAGCGTTCCATTTACAATATACAACGGGTCACCGTATGTGTTTCAGCTATGATGAGGAGGAAGTGTTGTAAGCAGAAGGTTGTAATTTCTGTAATAATCTTTTCATCACATAACACTGTTATTAATAAAGCCTATGTTGTTTCATAAACAAAAGAAAGAGGAACCATCCCCGTGTTAACCATTACTGAACTCAACAAGTTGACCTATAGGGCTTCCTTAGATTTGTACTGAAATGCTTCAATTTACCTTTGTTCTGTAAATGAATCAAACATGTGTTGGCCCAAACATGTCTATAATATAGTGCTGAAAGGCTAAATGGTTCACAAAATGATCCCTCGCATTAAAAGTTGAAATCACATATCCCTCTATGCAGAGTGCTGCCTCAAATGTTTCACTTGTATCTTTCCAAACATTCCTTAAACCACCTGATCATGTTGATTAAAAAGAAGCCAGATGTCACATCATGAAAGTAAAACTAAAATAAATGCTGTAGTCATCCCACAAATTCTAATCACTGCTCTGCAACAAGACTTTGTGAGGTGAAAACAACAACAACAGCTGTTCGCGGCTTCGTTGTGCTGGAAGAAATCATTAAACACATTATTAAGCTCTGGTCTGTTTTCTTTAAATAACTCCAAGGTACTGTAATATAAACTTGATGTGATGCAATGTTATTAGATCAGAAGACAGGTTTCTCTCCTAGTCCCACAGCATTTCTTCTCTTCCTCTTAAACAACAGGTAATCCCCCAGTGCCTCTTGTTGTTCATAGTAACTGAACACAACCATTTAATGCGCTATCAATACAATGCAAAGGCAATCTTCCTGCATGCGTTAAATGTATTGTCTCAGCATACAGTTTCACCACCTGCTTTGTCACAAAGATTAGATTCAGTTCAGAAGGCAGTAAATATGAAGCAGTACTTATCATTAACTTTATGCCTTTTGTATACCGTTATAGACCGCTCGTCTGCATATGGTTGTAAAGGTGTCAACATAAAATGAGTTATGGAGCATAATTATCTTGCATTAAATGGAATGTTCCTTCCGGCGTTATGCGGTTATCTCGTATGTACTGTACAAACAGATTCTCCTGGCCTGTCTCAACGCATACTGTATGGTATTTCCAGTTTCAGCGCTTGCTCGGGAAAAGTGACAAGTCTCAAGTCAAAACATGAAGGAAGCTTCCTACGATAATAATGTCAAACAAGCGTTCCATTTCAGTCACAAAGTTATGTTGGTGTGTGTGTTTTTCACAATGTGTTTCCCTGTAATTTATTCACACCCGTCTTGTTAGCTGCAGTTATGACACAAAGAAACAGCAGTATTGCTGCATAGACTCATCATATGAACCTCTGAAGTCTCTGCTGGCTTTGAGAATCTTTTGGGGAATGCAACTACAACCTACTTGACATGATCACAAAATGAAATGAATCATATCAAAGACATCTGGTATTTGTTTTGATGGTATTCATAGGATGTGTTGACAGTTTTCTCCACTTCAATCTGACGGAAAAATGTGTAGTTTGTTTACCGTATTTGCGAAAGAGAGGGACTTAATAACAATATCCTCCAGTCCGATGTCACATCATCGGGTAATAACTGGGGAGATCAGCTCCAGTCCCAACCAGCTGTGAGAATGATCCCTTTCAGAGAAATTACAAGACTATTCAGAAAGTAGGTGGACACTATCCCACCATAAAAGGCCTCTCCTTTCATTCCACTCTCCTCCATCTGTCCTGAGACATAATAGCACCAGTGAGATGAGAGTGGCTGACAACACCAGAGAGCGAGGGGGCCGAGTAATGCCACAAATGAAGCAGCCCTGTCGGAGGATTATTGAAGATGGTACAGCAACGTGATGGAAAGAACATAAGAAATGTGCTAACATGTTACACAAGAGCCGTCGCATAGTTGAGTGGCTATAGACACACACATCATGCATTCCTATGCCTGACATGTGTAAATCTTCCAATCCATCAGTGTGGGTGAAGAGTATTAGCAGGGCTCTCAAGGTTGAATTGCTGCCTGTGCCTTGTTACTTTGACTCATTTATTTACATCCTGTTTCTGTGCACAGAACTGAAGCACAGCTGACAGAAATATGGCAATGCGTGTGTCTAGGTGTGTGCGTGAGCTCACGTCAGGTATTCATGAAAAAAGGCAGAGCAAGTGTGGAAACGTCCATGTTAAGATCAGTGCGACACCTTCAAAACATGCCACATGCAACAATATATGTCCTTTGAGAACTAATAAGGTATTAGATGTGGCTGCCTCTCTGGTCCTCATCATAAGTGTGCCTTCAGGACAAAATCAGTCTGTGAGTGTCCTTCATGGTGCAATGGATGGGTAATTTACCGTAGCTCTAGGGAAACAACAGGATATGTCACAGTTAGAACATATAAGCTTTAAACACACTTGATTTGTTCAACTCCAGTACTCATGCTGTGTATCAGTCAATAGATCATGAAACATGTTCAATTGTATTAGCAGTGAGCAGGGCCAAGGTTTGCATGCTTACTGATTGTATGTACATCATAAATCACACAACCAGTGCTGCCTTGGATGTGGACAGACAGGCAACAAAGGGAATGACTCTTATGTTGCAAGGTGGTGGATTTCTAGGATTGTTTGACCAAGGTGATTGAAACAATGGAATGAGTTTTTGATTTAACGTTTATAGATAGCGCCTTCAAGTGGCGAGATGTGCCTATTACACCATGAATGTCAAAACAATCACAGTCACTGCAGGAAACCGCATCTCAAAGCCTTTGCCTTTCATCAACTTTACAGCTCAGTTTCAATTAAAAAGAGAATATAAAAAGCTGTTTTAATTGGGCAAAACACAATGTAGCATTTAAGTTATATTAATTGAATGTTTCAACCTGAGAAATGCAAATGTGAGGTATTACATCTCTCTTTATTTTTCATCCATAGAGCAGCCACCAGAAAACCAGCAACTCAGTAGCTTAAGAGGGACAATCTCAGCATATAGCAAGTCCTCTGATTACACTGTTACTCATATTAATGACTCCATCACTCATGTTACAGCACTGGTGTGTTGGTCAGTCCCAACATTTCTGAGAATGCTTTCTATACCTTACAGATCTTTATTAAAAAAAGACAGACAAAGAGAGCATCATATGTCCAAATACCGGTGTTTCCAACCCATCTCAAAGTATAGGTGTGAATGACCCTTAATGGCCTTCATGCTATCAGTCTGTTCTGAAGGGAATGTCACACGGATCATACAGAGAACGCTAGCCAGACAGTCAAGCATCTGCCCACTCTGGTGTCAGTCTGGGTGTGAGCTCCCTCTGCAGGGCTGGTTTGTGTGGTGCTGGTGATGTTTCTGTAGAGCTGCTCTGGCTGTGTGAGGACGAGTAATCGCTGGTCTGTCCAGGAGTTTGGACATTGGAGGGATTTGAAGCTGCTTGCTGCCAGATCGTTGACTGGATAAGTCCATCTCTGCACTGAAAGACAAAGAACCTTTCTTTAGTAACACCCGACGTGAACAATTAAGTTTAAATTTAAACTATTACCAGTACGAATTAACTACTAGTCACTCAATCAATTAAAAACTTAATGACACATTGAGCATTTGGGGGAAAAAAACATGAAGATGTTTTTCAAACCTTCACTCATGAATTGTATTTAAATCACCAGTTTAATTCCAAGTTTAATTAATTAGAATCAATTCAAACAAGATACAGATGCTTTAAACAGCAAACAGTTAACTCTATTGTTTTTATACTGTATAAATACATACGCATTGGTATATAAAAAATAACCTTTAATAATGCCATACCATGAACCCATGAGCCCTTTACCAAGGGCACTTGTTGGAGGTGGGCGGGGTACGTATGCAAGCTTGGGCAAAAGAGGCTTGTTGGTCGTAGCGAACTGCTGGACCCTCTGGAGTTTCAGGTCTGTGTCTCCAGCAGTTGTACCTGTCCTAGGCGAGCGCCCTACTCTGCTGAAATCAGATAAATGTTCTGAGTTGGTCTGGCTGAGTCGAAGCCTACGTGCACGGAGCCCTGGTGGCTTGTGATTTCCAGTTGTTAGCATGGCACTGGTGGGGGGAGAAGGGGACAGTGTGGTGTCTGAGGACAGGGAGAGTCCAGCCACCCCAGGGGCCAAGGCTTCTCTGTGACGCAGGGCTGAAAACAAAACAAAATGATTTTAAAAGCTTTATATATAAATAAAGCTTTTTTTTTATAGGCAACAGCAAGTATGTTTATCCAGTGAGTATTTACCTGGGGAAAGAACCTGGAAAGAGGAATCTGGTGAGGCAGTATCTCGGCTGTCACCATGCATCTCCGCTCCATGTTCTTCATCACTACTGTGCTTCCTTACGCCACTAAAGCCGTCTTCTTCTTCGTCATCATCTCCCCCCTTTTCTTCATCACTGTGACAAATAGCCAGGACCTGTGGCAATCTTTCTGTCTCTATGGCCTGGAGACGCCTGAAAAACAATGTCGAAAGATGTTGGGTTTCATCCCCCTATGGTCTGCAGAGGAAGCCAGGCTGGCTAGAAGAATGCAAATAAAATTCTTGACTCTCTGAGTCCTAATGGGTTGGAAATGGAATTATATATAAATTGCTATCCATGAAACCAGTCTTTACATCATTTAGCGTATTTCCAGCTTAAGAAAAAAGCAGTGAGGTGTGTAAAAAGTTAGTACCTGCTGTGCTGCTCCCTCCAAGCTCTAAGCTCCGCGACAACATCAATGCATTCCCTAACATCAGTCTCCTCAATGTCGTATGTGTGTTCTGGTATATGGATGGGAAGGTCACGGGGGGTGAAAGTAGATCTGGTAGGTGCTGTCTATGAGAGGGAGAAAGAGAATGAGGGGTGGCCGAGGAAACCAGGAAACAAAACAGAACAGAGGTCTAAGAGCTGAGTACATTAATTATGGATAGATGCTAGAGTAGTGGTCAGACAGACAGCGAGAGCAAACCCGAGCAGACGGAACAGGAGGGGAAGGTAAGAGGAAGGCAGAGTGACAGCAGAGGTGTGTTTATGCCAGTATGACAGATAACATGGCGTTGGCAGCGAGAGCCCCATCTGTCAAGACAGTCTGACACTGTTACACCCTTAACACATCTCCATCCCCCGTGTCCTCCCACCACCGTGCCTGTCCTCTCAGGTTTCTGTCCACCTGCAGATAATTAGCTCCCTCTGTTTATACTGACATGACATTAAAGAGATGAGCTGGTGGTGTCAGTCAGCCATAATGGCCCCTGCCAAAGCCCATAAAGCTTGGTGTGCCTCTCAGTTGACACTAAATCCTCCGCCGTATGGGACACAGCGTGCAAGAAATCATAGACTGGTTTCGATTAATTTGATATCTCATTAATACTTGTCTGTGTTTGCATGAACAGGATGTTTTTTTCACATTCACAAATTAAAGGAATTTTGTTGTTCCTTATTCCCACACACACCACCTACCCTCAACATTTCTCGCCTTGCTCGAACAGCCTGGACTGGGTTTCCACAGAAGAGAATCTTGCCAGCTCCTTCAAAAAGCAACGGATAGGAGGATTTCAGTGAGTACAACACAAAAGAACGTCCTCTTGGCGGCACTGTTGAGTAAAGATTACAAAGTTGATCCGCCCAAGGTGATGCTCATGAGGAAAAAAAAAAGGAACTGGCGCTTAAACAAAATAAAATTTAGAGATGAAATGTTGAGATTGTTGAGAAACATCAGTTTGAAAAGCAGCCACCGGTGCGCCTAACCATGCGTAAGGATGCTGGCTTCTGCTTCTACTGTTGCCAGATCAGAGTCTGCAGAACCAGGTCGAGATCCAGGAGGGGAGAGAAATCCAGGCCTGGTCGCTGACATGGGTCTGGAGCCAGGATGGGGTCTGGAGCCTGCTGACGAGAGGGGCCGGACGCAGGAGCGGCTGGAAGCAGGGCGCCTGGCTGAGCCAGGTCGGCTGTAAGGACATGCACTGTCTGCTGTACCCGCTACAAAAACAACAAAGTGAGAGGCCCCTTAAATACACAGCTGTAATTAACCGCATCGAATCACTCAAAACAACATGGACACACACACACACACACCGTCTTCAGTAGCTGCCTGAGAGGAGTTGCAGTCTCTGATGGAGTTTCTGAGAATGGCCAAGTCCTCTCCCACGGTGCTGCTGGAGCTCAGCCCGTCCTCCTCCACCTTTAAATCGTCTAGGTAACGCAGCTGAGGGACCAACTCCCTCACTGCAGCCCGATAACTATAGTCTGCCGTCTGGGTGGAAGGGAGGAAGCATCGGAAAGAGAGAGGCAGAGTGAATGTGGAGGACAGGCAGGTGTTTGAAGGAGTATTATTAGAAACGGTGACTTAAAAGTATGCACAGCAGTGTACACTATGTAACTTAGTACTCATAATCATAATCAATCATCATGCATAACCTGTGACGTATCAAACCAAATATATGCATGAGAGTATGACATTTGAGTGTGCAAAGGTGTGTGTGTAGTGTTTACATGACTTCCACCAGCTCGCTAAATGAGCTTGATCCAGTGTTTTATGCAGATTAAATATTTATCTTAATGGCATGTAGCATTATTTGTACTAAAAGCCACGAGTTCATTATGTAACAGTGCTTTTTAGGATTGCATTCAGTATGAAAAACATTACTTATGCACATGTTCCGGCTGTGGTCATTGATTGGTTTCCGTTTATGTGCTAGTGACAATTATATAAAAGACTAATTTAATGAACAGACTAGTCAGATGAGTGCTTGATACAGACTGATCCACCTAATGACATTTGGTGCTCCGATTGATTCCAGAGAAAAATGCAACTGTTACACATTATAGCTCCAGTATACTGGAGCAGTATACTGGAGCTAAGCTATGCTAAGTAATGCATAACTACCTATTAGGGGCCATAAGATGCATATGATGATGATGATAAAGAGCCAGGATATGTTGTCAATCATTTTGATGCACATTAAAAAAAGAAAGTGAGTATTGATTTATGCAGTCAACCAAATCAGTGATACACTAACAGTTCAAACATAGGACAGTTCTAAATGTGCCAATAGTTACTAGCGTCACAGCAATAAAATGCATATTAGCTAACCTTTGTTATTTACATCCATTTTGACCGTTATGGCAATTTGTGGAACTTTACTTTGAGAGAAAGAGAGTCCAGCAAATCCCTGAGGTACTGAGTGATCAAATTAGAGCTGGGCACCCCTGCCCTTCACCAAACCACACCGATGCAGAGAATGAAAACGAGAGTGAAGGGCTGGCAGGGTGGAAACGAAAGAGAAAAGAGGAGGAGAATGAGGGCTGGGTGAGAGGAAGTGAGCGGATGTGTGTGTTTGTGTGTTTGATGGAAAGAGAGGGAGCAAGAGGAGTGATAGTTTGGCAAGAGAGCAAACCCAAGAACCCCTCAGCCACTACAAAGCACAGGCCTAATGCATATTCAGCTCAGCTTCTACCCTCATTGCCCCAGATTCCTAATTAATGCTCTGCTAGTGGGTGTAAATAAACACATTCACAGTGGCCCAAAAAACTCACAGCACACTGTGTCTCGAATCAGCAGAAGGTGGAAACGCAGCTTCCACTTTGTATATCCAGCTACATTCAGTATCACTGAAGAGGTCCATGGTGAGCTGCTTCACCCACCAAATACAAATGTACTGGCCAGTTTTCAAAGAGATCAAATAGCTCTGCAATCTAGTGATAAAACATTCTGTCTGTGTCATGATGACTTATGTTTTACTATTTGGATGCCTCCTGCTCTCTCAGGGTCCTATCTGGTGCATTGAAGACCCAGATGCAGAGCGGTGAGATCACACGGATACTTTGATGATCTCAGCGCATGCTAATTACATTTCAGTCATTATCTGACAAAGCCGTGAAGGCTGACAGCCTACTAGCCCGGGAGAGACAACTAACCGAATGATGCCTCCATCATTATCACAAGTTGCTTTCGCAAGCTTGCTTTTGCGACACCAACTGAATACAACACTCTTTTTTGAGGAACTCTGCCCGGCTCCTTGCTCAAGCTTTTCATTCAGCTTCAACCGTCCTCTATTTTTTATTTTTTTCGTATATCTTTTGTCAGACTGCTGTGACTCTGACCCTTGCGCCACTTGGTGTTGGTTACTTCAGGTGGCAATGATCCAGCTCTTTTAGTGTATTCTGTTGTTAGATATTAATCTGGATAAGGACATCAGCAACATGTCTATAGACACAATATCTGTGTCTGCTGAATCACAAAGTGCAAACAAGGAGCCTGAAAAGGACATGAAGATGGGTCTGGTGAAAGAAATTTGGGGTTCAACGGGTCTCTGTTCCCTTATTCAAGTGCCAACTCTTTTTACAGGTGGCGACAACTGTAATAATATTGTGTTTTGTGGTAGAAACGACATCAGCAGAGCATTACCCTACCTGGATGGCAGTGGGGTTTGGGTGCGCACACACAGGGTTTCCTTCCAAGCTGAGCGTGTGGAGTTTGCCACACAACCCCAGATACTGAATCTGGACGAGGTCATCCACGTCATTTGCTTCCAGATCTAACAGCTGCAGGTTCTCCAGCATGCCCACCTGACTCAGGTCTGACACATTGTTATAGGCCACGTACAACTCCTGCAATGGAGAGAGGTTGCACATACAGCCTGGTAGCGATTGGTAGAGCGGTAGAAAATGTGTGATTAGACAAATTGAAAAACTAGCAGACGGAATGTTAATTAAGTCAATGATACAGAAATACTGTGGATGGGGGGGACACATAGGGAGTCAGAAAGACAGATGAGGTATCTTCCTTTCTCACAGAGACTCACAAGAACTCTGATCGCTAATCAACCTCATCATCATTACTTAGGAATTTGCAATATTTGCTGTATATATATATATATATATATATATATATATATATATATATATATATGGAAATTACCTGCAGTCTTCTTTGTTTAACTTGTGGGGAAATGTGTCACTAGTGCAACATGACAAATGGAAATTATGTTCAAGTTAAGACACAAATCTAAAATCAAATTTGAGAAATTTGTCCAAGGATGTCTTAATTTTGTTTCTTTTAATCTTTATACACATTCTAAACTTAGGAACGAGGAAGTGAGGAAAGCGTGGCACTTGTGATGCACTTGTGATTTTTACCCCAACACAGAGCCATTTGTCACCTGCAAACTCTACCTTGAGGGAAGTGAAAGTACAAATGCCATCTAGGTCTTGCAGGGAGCAGCGAGACATCCACAGCACCTGCAGCTGGGAGAGGGTGGTTCCCAGGTCTCTGAGGAGACAAAAAAAAAAGCACAAACTTGATTTTGAGGCAGGAAAGGGATTTACACGACCCAGTGAATCATGGGAAAGGCTATCCAGTCTCTTGGCTACTGAAGCTATATTCTCTTTTCTCTTCCCCAATATGCAGGTCTCTCCACTGCCACTCACTTGTCTCTACAACACACCCCTGCTCTGACCCTTCCAGCAGAGTCTCAGCCAGTGCATCAAAATCCCGTAACATCCTCTCCACTACAGCTCCCACAGCCCAGAGCAGGAAATGCTCTGATCAGAGGCAGTGCACGTCCGGCTGGCTCTGCTCCGCTACTCTCAGGGTGGAGCAGACAGCTTCCTATCTTTCTGTTTGTACTCTCTTGTCCCTCAGCAAGTCTCTCGGGTAAAAATTCTCCACCTGTCCTGTTGTGAGGACAATTTACAATGTGTGTGTCTCATCCTGGAGGTTTATTGCTTTTTTTCTCTATGCTATTCTGATGACACAGCTGTGGCTACAATGAAAGTGGTGGGACACTTCAGGAGAAACTGTGTATATTTCATGACAAATCTGAAAGCTGATATGCCACAAACCCCTCTGTGTCCTATTGTGAGACAAGTGGGTGAACCTGTTCTCCATGTGTATCTAGCTCTAAGACTGTACTGAACACCACATCTGTGGTGTACAAGCAGTAACATGCATCGTCCATACAGAAAAACTGTATTTGCAGTCCCCATTGGAAAACCTTGACAGAAGCAGAGCAGAGCCCTACATCTGCACTGAAACCATGCTACACTTTTTTTGTGACTTCTAAACTGCTATTCTGTCCCAAAGCACTGTCTTTTTATGGCCTCCAAGACCTCTCGCTAAAGAGTGTCTTCCAGCCCACATGTGAACAGCGTAAAGCACGACAGTAATCCCCATGCGTTCATCACTGCTCTCGGTTACATTTCCCTTTTTGGAAAGACCTGGATCTGCTTGCTTTGTTTCTAAGCATAAGCTAAACATGAAGTGGTTGATACAGTGACAAGACAGTGGAACATATTCAGTTTTGTTCGACGCCGCATTTTATTGTTGGTTTTGGGATTAGCAGCTTCTTGAAAATCTGTAGTATTCCATGAGGTCATGTCAACGTAATATGAGTGTGATTGTGTGTGTTCCCCCAGGAACAGGTTGCTTTTCAAGAACACAAAGCAGGAAGAAAACAAGATGTGTTTTGTGTTACGTAACGTAAGGCTTACCTCACTGACTTCACGGCGCTGTTGTTCATTTTGAGCTTCTGCAGCTTGGGCAAGTAGGCACCTGCAAGATGATCAGAAAAAAAAAAAGCCATCGCTCTCACTGTCATGTAACAGTGGAGTGATTATTCATTGGGTTTCAAACTAGCCTCCTGGTTTACCTCCAAATTCACCTCATCAGGCGTTCCACCACAATTAGCAAAAAAGTAGGAGCACCTAAGCATGACTCACACATGCACAGACCCTGCTCTGTCATGCCTGCACTCGTTGTGCAATCTAGAATTTTCTGAGGACGAAGGTGAGCCTAATGAAGTGTTCCTTCACCATTATCAGCTCGGTCATCCCCCACTGAGGTTGGCACACCTGAGAGGAAATCTAGTACGGATACGTTGCATGCGTCACAGCAATGTCTTTATTTGTCTCTTGCCTAGTTCTGGTTGGTGATTGTATGTGTCGTCATTATAAGCATCTAACTATGAATCATTGTCGTACACCAAAAGAACACTAGATATAAATAATAAAACCATTACAAACAACAAGCAGTGAGCCCTAATGAGTACACATACACCTTTGTACCTGTGCAATATGGGTTGAAATAGTTGATTAATATTTGTAAATGCCTTGAGATACTGTACATCTTACCAAAGTTACCCAGCGTGTTTTCTTGTGTGTCTACGTAGATCTCCAGCGAGGTCATATTAGAGAGATCCCGAGTTCCACACAGCGATTCCTGTGAGAGACGGAAATGAACAGCATATACTGTACTGGATTTTGTCTTTTAGTTTCATCATCATCATTCACATACCTTAGACATACACCTATGACTTTGATGTAACAAATGACGTGAAGTCTGCGATGTGAAATAATTCTGTCTGCCCACCTCACTTTGAAACAGCAATCTGCACAGCATGTGCTGCCTTTTCTCTATACTGTTCATAGAGCACTTCATTGGCCACGAGAGAGGGCAATAACAGAATTATGTCATCGGAATACACACATAACAAAGGGAGGATGCATACAGTAGATGTTATCTCCACGTTGACATGTGCAATGTAAGCCCTCAACCCCAGTCTCCACGCAGACCCTCCCTACTGCTACTGACCAACCTAGTGTAAGACAATAGAGAACTTGGTGTATCAGTGGGGATGAACACTGACTGTCCTTTAGGAGGACATGGGCGAATTTACCAGCTTCTCTTGAGAGAGGTAAAGGTCCACTGCTGTTTCATAGTCCTCACGCGGTTTCGGGGCAGGGGTTGGGTTGATGTGGCCTGATCCACTCAGCTCAGTCACTAGGACCCGTGCTGCGCCGGGCCGGACCTCCCCGGTCGCAGGCGCATGACAGCAACTCATCTCTCACGGCTACCTGAAATGAAAAATATGGAAGTGACTTACCAACACGCTCGAATAACTTTATAATAAAGAGTTAATAATAATGTCGACACTAGCTAACTAACTACTTAGAAAACGATGTAGCCTGAACAGCGATGCTTAGATGTTGACACAATGCGGGATGCAAATAAATATTCCTCTCTAAACGAGCTAATACCAACGATATTGAACGGTGCTTTCATTAGAATACATAGTAGATTTATCTAAAAATATAGATTTACCTGTTGCAGGAAAATGCAGACAAAACGCATCTACACATTTTACAGACTGTGCACTTTGCTTACAAGCAGAGGTTTGCCTGACAACCACAGACGACTTCCTGGATACGGCACCGAGTGGCACCCTGGGATATGTAGTGCAAGTGTATAAAAAGTGGAACTCTTGAGGTTAACGCTTAGCTAATGGGGATCCTATTGTATATTATATAGAAATGCTTCAAGTCTGTGATTGTTACTATTATCTATTATGAATTTGTGAGCCTCAGTCTATGTTTCTACTACAATAAACTTAACCCGCATACCCTGGTCTGGTGCTACCTTCAAATGCTCATTTGGAAGCTCTGCTTTTGGAAACGTATGCTTTCAAATTCGTGTGGTCGCCATTATAATTTCTCTAAACTCGAAAGGATTATCTGAACCAACATTTTTTTTTAATGGCTGTTTATCTAAATTAAACACTATAATGCACATAGCTACTTTTTGATGCAGTGTCATGATAAAGAGAATTATCTATAAGGCATACTAAATAACAACTAACTGCTCCTCACGCCCTAGCATGGACATTAAGGAAATGTATCTGTAATATATTACAATATTCTTCACCAGAAGTGCATGCTTTTCAACGAAGAGAAAGGCTTTAAAAACGACAATTAGGCCACGATAAAATAAGATTAGGGAAATGTAAAAACTCTCAACAAAATGTTGTTTGGTTGGTGGTTTGTTTTCTCAGGTGGATGATTTTGTGCTGGGGAAATTTGGACTCGTGACCTATTTTCAAAATCCTGCCTACTGCTGGTTCTACGGTGATGTAATAAAACATGAACACAGCATTGAGAAATTTGAAGAGTTTCAAGCGTTCAACTCGGATTAATAAGTAAGGTAAATACTGGGGAGTCAGCTGGTCTTCCCCACGGAGTAGCCCACATTTCCGACGGTCTGTGAACGCAGCAGTAACATGCATGGTGACCGGGGCGGTTCTCTGTGTGATAGAGCTGGGCGTGGGCTCCTCACTCCTCATCCCCTCTGCTCTCTGTGGAAGCACATTGTTCAACGCGGGCTCGTTTTTTTTTTTTACCCAGAACCAATGAATGCCTCGGTGCATTGTAGCTCCTGAAAATTGAACACTTTAATCGGATATAATAAGGTGTAGATATCCGAAGACGGCGGGAAGCGGACCAAGAATATATTCTGTGTCCTGATTACAGCGGAGAGGCAACAGAGTTGGAAGATTTTTTTTTTTCTTCTTCTTCTCCGGTAGACGAAACGTCGCTCTTGTAGCTAATTAGACCTCTGCTTGTTGTAAGTATGCGGTGCACATTCCTGTGTCCGAAATATGTTGGCAGCGACTGTTTTGTCTAATGGCACCGCTTTAAAATGCAATTTATTTTAGGAGGGCAGCACCGCTGGAGATTGCGGTCCACAGTGTAGCTAAGCTATCACTGCGTTTTAATTCACCTTCATCTGTCGAGCTCTACAACTCGTGGTTTGGCTACATGTAACGTGTGCCATTGAATGTTGCATCCACCTCGGTTCATCAGTTTTGATACAACAGTATCCCCTTGAGTTTGTAGCGTTAACTTGGGTTATGGAGGAAAAAAAAACAACCTCACAGCGCCGCGGATTTCCCCCCATCATCTCAGTGTGAAAAGGAAACCGAAGGCATGCAAATGTAGGCAGCAATAGTGGGGGATTTCACTTTCCGTCGCATGTATTTTTTTGGTCATTGTAAAGACAGTGTTGAGTGTGAGGCTGCTGCTGCTGTTGCCGATAGTGGCCACACAGACACAAGTACGTTAGGGTGACGCCCCGTCACACTGACTAACAACTGAATGTATCACTGCGGAAGTTAGATTCCATTACAAGGCATTTATAAAGCTGACTTTGACTTATTTCTACTATGGAAGCTCGCTGTTTAATCCGTTTAGTGAGTTTAAAAAAGGGAAAAGATGGCAAAGACGGCTCAAGTTTTCCAGCCACTGAAAATATGACCATATGGGCTGTTATACTAGAGAGGAAACAATTCACCCATCCCAAGCTGACGCAAAATCTTTGGCAGAATTCATCGTTTTCATCACGTGAGATAGTAACATTTAAGTTAGGGCCTTCTTAGGAAACAAAGCAAAGAAACGTTTGGGTTCATTGTTGTCTTATTGGCTTGTGATTGTAACTGACTGCTGTGCGAGTCTCCCCTTTTTATCCACAACAACATCACTGTTGCTGACCAAAGCTGATGAGTACCATGTACAACCATGTAGTGTTTCCACGATCACATAGGATGGAGGAGGTCCAGCGTTGGTCGTGTGAATTTGTTCATCAAATCAGCGGCATTGTTCAGAATACAGGCCAGAGTTTAGGCAGCTGGAAAGCAGCTGGAGAAGTAGCAGCCAGTGCTGGAGGTGTGATGTTAAGCTCTAGTCCCTTTCTCTGAACAGCTGTAGCCAGGGTGGTGCCCAGCTGCTTGCCAAAATAAGTGTGACTCTTCTGGTTACCAAGAATTTATAAAAAGGACAACTTTGTGTACAGTTTTTACCCAGAGGGTTTTAATTAGGTGAATGTGTCCGTTTGAGACTCATAGACGGCTTATGATCTTTATGCTTAGTATATGCTCTTGCGTATGCTTTGTTTTTGTTTTAGCGGTATTTAATATGTTAAAGGGATCCAGATAACTTTCAACTGCAACGACCTAATGAATGGGAAGTTTATTTACCTAAGAAGAAAAAAAATCCCCTGAGTTACCAATGTGTCATTCCCTATGTTAGTCCATCGGAAAAGGTATTTTTGGCATCACGTGACGGACCAGGAAATTGTAATTCCACCATTTGGCCACTATGTAGGCTTTGCTGGCGCTCTTCCCGGGGACTTGGATTGTACCCGGTGGCATAGTGAAAGTAGGGCTAGGCAATGATATCGATATTGTAATATGAGAGTAGATATCATCTTACATTTTTGATGAGTGCCGTAAGTGTTGGCCTCCTGGTTTTAAAGGCTGCATGACCGTTAAGTGATGTCATTTGATGTAATGCTCCAAGTGCGACTGGCAACCGGGCGGCCTGTCCTCATTGTCAACAACCCACCCCACTTGAAGCTCTGACCTGTCTCGTTTACCGTGCTTTGTGGGTGTTCATCACCATTCATATCGATAGAGTCAAATTGTTTACAAGAACACAGAGTTCTTCATAGACCCGGGGGGGGGGGGGGTCCCCAACTTTCAGAGGGCAGCTCCAATATCCACATTAATTGTTACTATTTATCAAAAATCTCACTGTGTAAATATTTTGTGGAAACACCAATGGTCAACCCCTACAATGTCGATAACAAGGTATTTGAACAAAATAAAAATGTTGCATGTCGCCCAATCCTAAGGTGAGGCTTATAGAGAGCCGTTCTAAACGCCCGTGGTGTCATATTTCTGTCTCAATGTGGTTATTGTTCCTACGTGTTTATGTTAGGGAGGTAGGTTTGAATTATTTCTTCTTTGGAGAAGGAACTGAACATTTGGTGGGATCTTCTACAGGTTGACTGGCAGCTTAGGGTCATGTGACCCACAATAGAGTGTTTTCACATGCACTCACAAACTGAAACAACTGGAGTGAAGATTCACTCATTACTGTGATTGTAAAATAAAAACACCACCACTGATGATTTCAGGGTGTTTGGTGTGTGATGATAAGCCTCATGGCAGGCCTTTGTGTGTCTCTGCTGCTGCCTCCACCATCTCACCCAACCCGAGAAGCTGAAAGGCTGACCCAGTGGGGGGAGGGGGAGGGGGGAGGTCACTTGTAGTCCAGTGCCTTTAAGAGCAGCTTGTTTAAGCATGCACATATACACAGATGCACACAGAAACTCTTTATATAAATGTTTGTAAGGGAGAAAATGTGGGGTGGAGGAATTGTTTATTGAGGGATTTTCTCTTAAGATTCTCTGTTCACAGTTTCATTCAGTTTTGGGTACTTGGATACTAGATGTGTCGCTGAATTGATAGACGTCATAAGAATAGCTGATGGTCCTCACTTACTTGTGTTTCATTGGCCTCAGAGAGTAGAAGTGATTCCTCAGCTGCCGTTCAAAACTAATGTTTGGATGCTGTTTATGAGGATGATGTCATTGGAGGGCGGGGGGGTCTTGGAGTCTCAGTATTCGACCGTGATACCTCCCTAGAGAGGGTCTCCTTACCATCATTGCTCCATTAAAAATCTATTATCTCTGCAGTGGGCTTGTGGCTCTGCCAGTATGGATTCTTTAACCAATTAGGAATTTTAATGGAGAGCAGAATGCATGTTGTGGAAGACGGCCATTCATGTGCCCTGCTTCTTGCATCGTGTGTTTTGAAGTGGTGGACTTGTTTTTCAGGTAAAAGATGTCCATTCACGGTAGTTATCAGAGCCATGCAGCTGCGCTAGCTAGGAAAAAGCATTTTCCTTATTGATTTCCATGTACATTTTTCAGTTTCCAGGTGGACCCCTCCCTCCCTGTGGTTTTCTCTGCCCCTGGCATGTAGTAAAAGTAGCCCCTCGCCCTCAGCCACCCTCTCCTCCCATCACCCCTCTCGCTACTCTGTACTTGCACCCTCCGTACGCTGTCATGTAAGATTATCCTCTCTGTCCAGGCGGGGCTCTAGGGTTTCAAAACGAACTGTTAATTTCCCAGGCTGGAGGTGGCGAGCTATAAATAACACAGACGCGCTGTATAGTGCTCATTCGTCAAAAGAGGGAACGGCCATGCAAAGATTATGAGGACTTTTGGATGGAATAGGTCACCGACTTGAAAGATGACACGGCGGCCAGAGTCGGTCTCTGAGTTGAGTATTTGAACAGTGGTAGCAGGAAGCGGACTCTGTTCACCTTTAAATGAGCTGATGTATCACCTTGCTGTGGGCTTATTTACTTTTGTCTGATATGCACGTTGCGTGACCTCATCGTGGTTGTATGTAATGTTTTTCACAGGTGCAAATAAAAAATGTCGGTTATTACTGTACAATAACAACATCAGACACAGCTATTGGGGCAAGATCATTTGTGTGTACAGAACTTTAAAAAAAAAAAAAATACAACTTAGACAACAAGTTGACAAATGCTTCATCGCTGTGTTCGGGTGAAATATGTAAAATGAATCGATTGTGTCCTCATCCCGCCTCTCTATCTGCACAAAGACCAGCTCTGTGTGAGCCCCACCGACAACAAGTGGCTCCGGGAAGGCGACGGCATCACTATCGATGATTAATTTAGCTATTCATCTCCATATGTATGTGTGGATTATTAATCAGCTGCTGACTTGGCCTAGTTTGAGAAGAGATGGCACGTCTGTCTGTCTTGCCTTCCTCCGGTCTCCCGGTAGCGGGCGCGGCAGCGGTGAAAGCAGTTCCAGCGTCTCTCCGCACAGCTGCTGTTTATTTGGTTAGAGGAGGCCGTGAGGAGCGCGGCTCCAGCCGGAGCGGGCAGCGCCGTGTACCAGGTCGATTTATTTACAGTGAGGGAAAAGGGAAGCTAAATGTTTGGCCACAAGATGGAAGATTCAGGATAATTCCCTTCCTGTTTGTGCTTGAGAACTACGGCAGTGAGGGTGTTTTTACAAGGAGGGCGATGTTGATATTGGCGACGGTGATCAGAGCTACCGGTTCCATTAAGGCGAGCGATGGCTTATGGGCTCGTGTGTGTGAGTGAGAGAGATTGAATGAGAGCAGCTAAAAGACTGTGTCTTCCGTTAGCAGGTCTGCTTTTCTCTGTCAATCATTAACATCAGTGAGGCAGTCTTAGTCTTGGCTAATCTTAGCGTGTACCCACATCAGCACATTCACATGCATCTCACGCACAAATAAAACAACGTTTTCACAGATGGTGCGTTCACATTTCTGTAGTTTTCGTTGGATGCTTTGCATGTTCTTTCATTGAACTGGTGTTCATGTCACCTGTTACTCCTTCTGTTTCTACACGTTGAGTTGAGGATTCACTCCAGCTGTGCGTGTGCTCCCTTGGGAGATAAAAGCCCAAATAAGAGGGTGTGTCTGATGAGTTCTGCTCAGGCTCCGCCCGCTCGGTGGTGAGCAAGGAGTTTGCGTAACAGAGCTACGCGGGGAGCACTTTATGTTCGGGATGACAGTTGATGACCCCGGAGAAGGTAGAACAGCATATGTGACCCGCGGTGCTCATGAGATCCTGACAGATTGACTACACACTCGAGCAGGTGGGGTAGGTTAGTGATTTTCTTCTTGAGCTCACTTAAAGAACATTCAGCAAAGTGAGACTTTTGTCGATGAACAGGCCCAGATGTTTAACCCCGCGTGACCTTCTGTTACTCTACGGGACAGGAGACGGACTACTTTTGAGGAAGAGGTTTTTAAGACGACTTTATGGTGATGCAGATGTCTTAATGGCTTCATATGTCATTTCTGTAAGTCTGTGTTGAAAGTGGCAATGACACTGTTGAATTAAATTCAAAGTATAAGTGCATGAAAATGCCTGAAGGTGAGTTTTTGGACTGTCAAACTGAAAGTGAAACTAAACCACCCCACCTCGGGAGGTTCAGGAATTCCCGTGATTTTCCTCTGATCTCTGATATCAGAGATGAAATTGCTGTGATGACATCACCTGACCACTCATTGTTGTCTGCGTGATGTCAAACTGAAACTATAACCCTGGGAGGCGTGTGTGTGTGTGTGTGTGTGTGTGTGTGTGTGTGTGTGTGTGTGTG
>NW_022280032.1:15258483-15287001 GCF_004355925.1 Anarrhichthys ocellatus
TGTGTGTGTGTGTGTGTGTGTGTGTGTGTGTGTGTGTGTGTGTGTGTTAGCCAAAGGTTTGGTGATCTCACGGTGACTTCACGTCTTTCTAGTTCTGACTCATCGTGTACCATGGCGTGCTCTCGGGTCATGTTCGGGCCATTTGGTAACTTTGTGGTACTTTTGCAAATAGCTGAGTCACACTTTGTCACTGTATGTAGTGGACACACCCATATGACTACTTTTGTTAGCCGTTGATTCAACACGCCTGGAATTTCACTGGCCATCAGTGTTGTAAGGGTGCTGGTGATGTCAGGGGATCTGTGTGAGTGTGTGTGTGTGTCTTTGTATTACCTTCTGTGGCTGCATGTGTGGTTCCAGCTGACTCGATAGTTGGCATTGTGATAGCATGTTTGGCATTTTCTGCAAATTCCCACGTTTTTTTTAAGCATGCCTGGTCTTTCTGGTAAAATCCACATGAGTTGTTCTCCACCTCTATGGATGAAGGTGTTACTACCCAACCATTCTACAACATCTCCACCTGAGTTGTAGGAAATGCTCATTCACTATGAAATTATTTCAAAACCTACTTTTGATAAATGGTTTCTTTGATATTAAAAACTGTGAATCTAATGTTTTTTTTGAGCTAGCCAAGTTTCCCATAATTCTTTTGATGTTCAAGCATAATTTTGCATGTCATTCCAAGTCCTTCAAATTGTACCTGTCCATTTTGGAACTGCTCTACTCTTCCTAAAATGCTTACAGTTCCCCTCTAGGTCCAGACATTCATGTAAATGTGAAGTTCACCTGTGTTGTGTACGTTTTAACCGTCAGAAAATGGACATCACTTATGTTTTCTCCAGAGACGGACACGTTTCTTTAATAACATGCCCTGATTTATAGTCGGGGCAGCCCTGTTACATCGACGAGACCTCTTAAGTGGGTTCAGTGTGTCCACAGGGGACAACTGCAGACCCACCTGAAGTCATAAAAACCTTTCTTTTGGCCTCTCGTTCTGTTACTATGGATTGGTCCCGATGGAGAAAGCAAGGCAAAGCAACAAACAGTTCACAGCCGAAGCCTAGCTCTGTTGGTAATAGTGAAGAGTGATGGTTGACAGGAACAATTATGCAGATCCTTTTGAAAGATATTTCACTTAAAAAACTTTTTGTTCCGTGTGTTTCTTTTCTCCCTTAAATAAATGTTATGATTTTTTTTTTTAAATGTTTGATCATTTTTGCTCTGGCGTCTGTCACCGTGGGGTTCAAAGGAAGTATTGTGAAGCCTGAGTGATGAGGACCGTGGAACATTGAGGACCTTCAGCATATTTTTCACATTCTCCTTTGAGGGTCTCAACCTTAGCTCCCACCACACTCTCACACACACACGCACAAAAACCACAGATGTTTCTCACCACTGGGCAGCAGTGGCTGTGGGCTGCATCGTAGCAGTCCAGTGGCAGAGAATAGACTCCGTACGTCTGTTGTTCTGCTCAAACCCGGTAATGTGTGTGTACGCTTCTTGTCTGTGCTCACCTGCACCTTTCTTCCCCTCCCGCAGTGGCGTTTGTGTGGTGAGCAGCAACAGCAGCAGCAGCAGCGGCTAAAGATGACGGAGTATAAGCTGGTGGTGGTGGGAGCTGGAGGCGTGGGCAAGAGTGCACTCACCATCCAGCTCATCCAGAACCACTTTGTGGATGAATATGACCCCACCATAGAGGTATGACTCTCTTCTGCATGTTCTCCACGTCATTCTCGTGGGAGACCTCTTGGGTGTTGGGGTGGGAAGGTAAATCATTTCCAGCTCCCCCCTTGTATTGTTGTGTGGTTATCCACCACTTTTACATCTATGTGGTAGAATGCATGCATTAATTAACATATTTGTTTATATGAAAGTCTAACCCCACCTTCTGAACAATATTGTCTGGACCCTATTGAGAAGACAGCTCAGTCTAAAGTTAATTTAATTACATTAAACAAATGTCTGTCAATTCTCCAAACGAACAGGCTTGGAAGAAATTCCTAATTTGCAATTCATATATTTGAATGAAAACAATACATCGAAAAAAATCTTGCAGACATTGTAAAGAGGAGAGGGAAGCCAGTGAGAATGTTTTCTCCTCTCTTCTTCCCTCTCTTTCTCACCACGCCTGCCTCTGGCCAGACAATGTCCTTTTTGTGTATTGGCATTCCTGGCCCCTATGCTCTAACAAACAAAGGGACGGCACTCCGTGTTTTTGTGGCCGCGCGCTGGAAGGCTAAACATTGGCTCCGATACCCTGCTCCTCTGATCTATACGTGTGCATTTTTACCCGGAATTGGACAGGGAATTGACAACAGATACCAGTTCATACACATTCAATCAACATCTCTGTGTGTTTATATATGAACATGCTGCTTAGCGCTGAGTGGCGAAGCATGTAACAACATCAGTAGACCCACATTTGCCTCAAATTCCACCTGAACCCCTCTGTTTTTAGTGTCTGACTTTCGTTACAGATTGCTCACCCACACATTTGTACTACCTCCCCAATTTGTGACCCTTTTTTCCCGCAGGACTCGTACCGGAAACAGGTTGTGATCGATGGGGAGACCTGCCTGCTGGACATCCTGGACACTGCAGGTCAGGAGGAGTACAGCGCCATGAGGGATCAGTACATGAGGACAGGGGAGGGCTTCCTCTGTGTCTTCGCCATCAACAACACCAAGTCTTTTGAGGACATTCACCAGTACAGGTGTGTATAAGAGCGAGGCGAAGAAAGAGGGTTTGGGTTTAGTTGTGACGTTGATGTGGAGCATTGTGAGATCCGCCGTTGCCGACGTGAACCTAAGCATTTACCCTCTTCACAGACCAGTTGGGGCGGAGGACAGAAACAAAGTGATTTCTGTTCCCTCTCTTCTAAGCTTCTGTGTATGTGTATTTGTACATTCAGTGTGTGTTGCAGGGACTCCCATGAGGTCTGGATAGAGAGGGGTGTGTATATACGTATGTGTGCCAGCTCGCTGCAGTAGTTGGGTGATGTCATGCTGTAACGTTTAACGCAGCTAAAGAAAGCTTAGCCCCCAACTGGAGGATTACAGCATGATGCCAATGAAATCGATCCTGACTCAATTAGAGGAGCGGAGAGAGAGAGAGAGAGAGAGGTAGCACTTTCAAGGACAGGGAAGGAGAAAGGGGGGGAGAGATTCAGCTGGAGATGACAGTGTTCTCTCTCCCTTTGCCACATTTTGTCTTTCTCATCACATTAGGCACCCACTTGTCAGTCTTGCACAGGGCAAGTAAAAGAGGCTGCATATTAACTTTGCCACTTCCTCTACAGGTTTGCAGGTCATTTCTTTTGAGTTTCTTACACGCACATTTGTTTGGCTTTGCTGCCATTGCAGTCGAGCCTTTTTTATTTTGAGCCCGGCCGATACAACTGCTGATATCACTGCAAAACCATTGTGTAGCTTGTGAAAGCGTGCATGGATCTTTCGCTGGATGCTAGAATAGGTGGCGGTCCGGTTAGAGCCGTCGAGTTATTTAAAGATGTGTGGTCTATTTTATCGACAAAAATAGTCAGAGGCATTTCTGCAGAACTTCTGCTCCACTGTTGGCACATACTGGCATGGTACCCGCTTAAAACTGGGCATGATTTGAACCAGCCAGCACTATTAGACCGAATGCACCAAGAGTCTCAACCACATATGACGAGGTGTAAACATGTCTGCTTTGACATCAAGACTCGGAGCAACCGTGGTCATGAGCACCATTCGCAGTGTTGGCTGCAGGGCAGGGCTGCCTGTAGCGGATGCATCCTGCCATACCGTGGCTTAGGGAGAAGCAGGGCTGAGCTGATAGATTGATCTGACCCACTCCTCTCAGCCAGTTTCCCCCTGGCTGCCTGGCGTTTGGCGCTGGCTGCTGTAGTGATGAGGTAATGCTGTTCGCCGCCTGCCTGTTGTCCCTCCCTCCCCCCCTCCCTTCGACTCCACATCCCCTCCTTCAGCAGTGCAGTGCAGTGCAGTGCAGCACAGCCCAGCACCGGCGGGCTCTGGCTCTTCCTCAGGGTCCTAGAGCTCCCTGGGTGGTTTTGCTCTCCAGTGGTGGAGCTGCTGTTGTTTATGAAGCAGGGAGGATCCCAGGCAAGAGATATGTCCCTGTGTGTCTAAATGCAGTGCCCGGGTTTGAGTTAAGGAAACGGCCAAAAGTTTTGCAATTAAATATCAACTGTGGAAATGTTCTTGTTCTGCAATTCACAGAGAACAGATTAAACGTGTGAAGGACTCAGACGACGTTCCCATGGTGCTTGTGGGAAACAAATGTGACCTCCCGGCACGCACGGTGGACACAAGGCAAGCCCAGGAACTCGCCCGCTCTTACGGCATCCCTTACATCGAGACCTCTGCCAAAACACGACAGGTAGGTAGTGAGCAGGAAGCACACAGCCACAATACCACACATGCACTTTCCTGGAAGATCCCTTTTCTTTCTCTCTCTGGTATTGAAAACAACCTTTAAAGGTCCAGTGTGTTGGATTCATGAGGATCCATTGGCAGAAATGGAATATAATATTAATAACAATGTTTTTATTAGTGTATAATCACCTGAGACTAAGAATCGTTGTGTTTTCATTACCTTAGGATGAGCCCTTCATATCTTCATAGTCCGCCATGTTTCTGAAGTAGCAACAGAGCAAACAAACCAAACAATGGCTCTAATAACTAGTTCCATGTAACTGCTTTACGTAATTGGATTATATATGTAATTTTAATTTGTTGCAGTTGCTGAGAAAAATATATATAATTAAATTGCAGTTGCTAATCAAAATGTTTGTGATTACAAAGAGGTTACAAAAGAATATATTGCTTTTTGGTAAAATGCTTGTATGAAGAGTCTGTTGCTTTGTGATCGATTAACTAGTGGATTAGCGGTGGCAGGACACATCCAGGCCGAACCCACGGCAGCACTACGGCGACTGCTCTCCGCTCACCCCTCGTCGGACTGACAGGCGCCTAAAGACAGAATTCACACACACGGTTCATTCCCATCCGGAGCCCGCAGTGATTGTTTCTAAGATTTTAAGAGTCCCCGGCCACTACTGGTACTTCATCGATTCTCTTTCTCCTTGCCCAGTTTCAAACATTTGTTAGGAAAGTAATCGAATGTAATAAGTTACATTCCTAATTACATTTTTAACAGGGCAGCTAGTAATGACTAATTACATATTAACAGGGTAACTAGTAATCTGCAAACCATCACATTACAAAAGTAACCTTCCAAAGATTGCTGAAGGTCCGCCGTCTGAATTTCGTTGCTCCTAAAGTAGATGAGGCGATGGTCCTGAAGGATACCGCGGTTTTGCACTCGGTGGCTCACGTTACGTTAGCGCAGTCTTTAAAGGGGAGGAGTAAGCTGAGGGGTATCTGCAACCTCACCGCTAGATGCCACTTAATCCTACACACTGGACCTCTTCATTTCACCGATTAGTTCATTTTTCCTCCCATCTTTGCGAGCCACAATATTCAGATTCTATGTAAATCTGAACTCGCCCTGTGCTCCATCGTTCTGCAGTAAACAGGTTATCACAGCGTCCTACTATGGGCTCTGCGGTGTTCCACATTGTACGCGTATTCATGCACATGAAGAGCCGTGAATGGCCCCGCGGTACGATGTTATTTGTGTTGCTGGAAACATTTTATCATGCCGCAGGCAGTGACTCATAGCCAGGTTACCTTGGCTTGAGAGCAGAGCTCCATTATTTGAAAGGCTTCGTAAGGACAAGTCGCTGCACAGCTCCCACCGCCTGTGACTCACTGTCACACATTATGTGGGAACATACATTCATCATTGAAAGTCTCCCATTCAACCAGAACAGCGTGTAAAGAACTAAGTGACGGACTTCTTTTTTTAGTCTTTTGATATATCCAGGTTGCCATGGCGATGTTACCAGGCCTCTCAATGTTGAGTACACCTGAGAGGTCTGCTGTCTGTCACAAAGGGGTGTATGCGGTGTACTCCCAGTTAAAATTGACCATTGCAAGTGCCCAGATCTTTGTGCAACCCTCCGGTGTGTCCGTGTGTTCGCAGGGAGTAGAGGACGCCTTCTACACGCTGGTTAGAGAGATCAGACAGCATAAGCTGAGGAAGCTGAACCCGCCGGACGAGAGCGGTCAGGACTGTATGAGCTGTCGCTGTGTGGTGTCGTGATGCAGGTGAGACACGTCTCCAGAAATGTATTTTTATTTAGTGTTACGCAGCAATAATGGGAGTCCAAATTGGTCTGTTATGCTAAAACTCGCACGTCTTCTTCTTTTAATGCGTTTGACTTCTCATTGTAGCTAAAAAATAAATGTGAACCCTCAGTTTCAATTTTTCCCCAGAAACGATAAAGTGCCATTAACACCCCCCCCCCCTTGTCTTTTCTTTCCCCAGCTGACTGTTGCATGTTGAGGAGAAATGCTACGGCGCGTAGTGGCAGCATGGACTTAAAGATAGAACGTTAAAACAACTCAATGATGAAATATAAACTTTTTCAAAAAGAGGAGGATTGAAGCAAAAGCTCTCAAGGAAACCAACCAGAGCTGACTGAACCATAGACCTTCATGGGAAGGAGGATTTGGACTGTTGCCTTAACGGCTATCTGAACTATCGGTCCGGTCCCTTTTATTTGGTCCACGTGTCGACCTGTGAGCAACACCACTAATGACTCTTTGTCAACTCCAGTGTGGTCTCGCTGGATGGCTCAACAAGTTTCCTGCTAACTTATTGTTTTCAGTCTCAACACTGGTCTTGAAGGGGGTGTCTCTGACCCCCTCCCACCTTGAAAGCCTAATTCCACTCCCCCTGCCTGCCCACTGGAAGGACTGACTGACTTAAATGGAAAGGACTGGAACATAAATACCCCTCCCCCGACTACCTGCCTTTGGTTTCCTTCACTATACTGGATACAAGGGGTGGAGGCTGACATGGGAATGACTATAATTTGTTGTTTTAACTGTTAGCCTAGCTGTACAAAATCTTTTGATTTTTTTTTTTTTTTTTTTTTTTTTTTTTTGATATGATACATTTTGTTTGTGATTGCAGAATTTGAAAAGTCACAGAGCAATATGCGAGTAAGGGCGTTCATCACAGGTGACACCCGGCTTGACATTAATCATGACCTGCCTGGCGTAGTTGGAATTTCTTTATAGGAAGATAGATGAATTCCCAGAATGCAGCTGCCTTCTCTCCTTTCAAATGTGTTTTTCTTTGCTACAGTCAAGAGTTGACTTTGTGGAATAATAATAGTAATGGCTAATGTACGTAGGTTCTGGTGCAATAGATTTATTTACTGTTCAACTCACACAACGTTTTGGGAATGAACCACCTCTCATTGCTACTGGTTTTACTTTGGTAGGGAAGCGGTTTGTATCTGTCGGAGGAAAACTCTGCACTTGTACAGTCACACAATGACAGGTTATGGTTTGAGACAAAAATGACAACCAGTTTTTTTTCGTTTTTTTTTTCTTCTTGCATTTCATTTCGGTAAGCGTATGCTGTACAACTCTTATTTACTACACGGGGATAACGGCTATTTTTTTAGATTGCAAGAATCACTCCTTGTTGATAATACGGCTCAGGAATCAGGGTCCAGGAAAGTCTCACCAGTCCTGGCAACCCCCAGGGTTAAGGATGTCACCAGTTAGCTTTGCAGAGTGTAACGCACAAAGTCCTGCCTCAAGAGTCCAACTTGAGTTTTTCCTCACACCATGCGATCCTCACAACCTGCTCCTCTTTCTCTGCCACCTCAGTTCTGCAACGGAACAATAACCGGTCAGGTGCTACTCATGTCAGAACCATATTTACTGTATATGTGGGACTATTGTGTGTAATAGGTGATGGATATTGGGTGACGTGAGTACGTCGCTTTGTTAAATTAATACCGACTAGCTTGTGCTCTCCACAACTGCATTAATTTGCTGCCTAAATGGGGAAAAAAAGACTGCTCTGGATTTACTTAGCCTTATCGTTTAGCTAGTTTGTACCTCATGTATGCAGCGAGCTCTACCCGAGACGAATATGTGTTCTGCTGGCTGCATTGTTTATGTGTGCAACTAAAAAAATAAAAATAAAAAAAATGTGTGTTGACTTTAGACATGCGCTGTATAGAATTTGAAAGACAAGGCAAGTCCCTGAAAACACTACACTGATTTAAAGAAGGGGGTTTTCTGTAATAGCATGTGCGTCTGAATGTGATTCTGCTTAGCAAGACTGAAAAACAACACAGTTTAAGTATATATGCCGGGTTGTCTTGCTGTCATGTTCATATGAAGTTTCCTTCTCAAAACATTGGAACATGTGATGATGATGATGATTACTAGAAATTGTTACTTTAAGTCAAGGTTATACTTGAACAATTCAGAGAGTTGGTCATGTATGATGATGTATAGCGCTCCAGACACTACAGGCAGGTTTTAGCAACAAGCTCCAGATGCAAACCTCAGAGGAATCCCAGACTTCTTCCACGAAAGATGTCACATGTTATTTGGCCTTTGTCTCCTGTCGAGGGAAACAAAATGTTTATTTCTGACCGAATTGATTTTGTACAGTTAAAGGTTCCCTCATAACATGGCTTAAAGATGATATGATCAGTCCGGTTTAGCGTGGATGGTTGTGAAGTTGTTTTTAATCAGTTAAGTGTTCATTTCTCTGCTCGGAGGAAGGATATGAACTGTGAATGTGTTTTGAGTCGTTAGATATGTTTGAAAGAAGCCTCGTGTTTAAAATTTACGATATTGTAATAATGCAGGAGTGGATCCTTAGGTCCCACTTTTGACTGTGTTGTTTCTAACTTTTATTTTTCACCCATTGTGCTCCAAAAAAAAAAAAAAAGGGTGTGGCATTTGTAACATGTAATTACAGTCCTGATAGTATGCTTGTCCTCTCCCTGTCAATCTTTAAACAGTACATCCATGGTAATACATAGAATTCCACAAATCTTTGTATTCAAATTCCTGTTTCATTAGCTACCTTCATCATGTTGCCACAGGCATACTCCAGCCAGCAAACAATAAGTAGACATGTCAGAAGACCTAGAGAGCATGACGGAGACTGTACGGACCATAGGGAGATTTGCACAAGGATAAAGTGGGCTCAAGGGCTTGTTTCGCCCTTGCAAACTGCGGATGGAGGTGTGGAAGGAATTTATGAAAATGACAACTGTTTAGCTATTTAAGATGTATTTACTCTTTGAAAATGTGGCAAATGTATTGCAGGACAGGAATAAAGATGTCAAGATGAAACTGTGTCTTTGGTCCCTCAACTGTCTAACTTTTAGATCATGTTGCTCTCAAATATAGGATTTGCTGCCACCTGCAGGCTGCTTTGTGTATCATATTTGAGTGAAAAAAAAGCATAGGAGACAGAATTGTATTACAAAAAACTTGAATAATTTACTGTTACACTGTGGTGTAAACTCAGCTGAACGATATACATGTTCTTGGCAAATGCTTTGCCTGTTTGAATGGGAGGGTCACAATGTACGATATCGTGTGCTTTGCTTTATGGGGACAAGTACAGCTGTGATCAAGGTTCAAAAGACCGTCATAAATGTGTTTACACAAGAGTTACCGTCAGCAGTGCCATGTATGAAGAGTTTTAGGTTCCACAGGTGAATAGGGAGTCACTTTCAGGAAGGAGGAATTATGCAGGAAATATACTGTCTGGAGTGATAAAAAGCAGCTCAATGGGGCATGGTATAAGAATACTATTAATTTGTAATTTTGCATATTTTCTAAGTATATACAAATAAATGTTAATACACTGAGTTAAATGTAAAGATGTTGGAGAACAACCAATCTCCTCTGATGAATACAATGTAAAAGTACAGTAAGTATGCCTTTTCAAAATAGAGCATTTGAGAGGTTTTTGGATTTGTATTACTGCTGCTATTGTTGTTTATTTTACTATGTAACCCATATGGAATGAATGGTTTGACGGCAGTCACAGGTCAAAATGATTATTTTTCTGTCTTGTTTGTTCAAACCATGTAGCCTAGTTACAGCTTTTTAGGGCCGGTGATTTACATAATTGTGAGGCTGTTCTCTCACTGGCTTTCAAGTGTCGTAAAAGCTACAGGCAGTTATTCATAAACCCGAGACAGACAGAAAGGCGGAATTGGTGAGTGTTGGTGATCAAAAACATACACAGAAAAGATATTTTCCTTTTGGATGAACTGTGATCATGCCGTACTATGAGAATGTGATTAAGAAAATGCTCCCTAAGGTAAGAATAATTATTAACAATTGAAATAAGAATTTAGTCTCCTGAAATCATGTAGAATGTATATTCTGTTCAGTGTTTGTTTTGTATCCTTTCATTTTGAAGACATATCTCCGCCAACATGTGGCCCGTGAAATATATGTTGCACTGACTCACTTCCAAAGCCTTGTGCCCATGATGGATAAATATGGTAAGAAGCTAAATAACTGCTAACAATCTGTTTCTGAACTTATTCAACCTGGGAAAAATTCAACAAGTGCTATATCGTCAGTCTTCAATTTCTTTCAGTTTACAATGATGGAACCACGAAAAACTTGATGAGTCTAACCGGAACCATTCCTGTCATGTTTGAAGGTAACAATGACTTTGCACTTTATGCTGTTTGTGAGCAGTTTAATTATAATGAGAAGCTGACTCTGACGTGGATTCTGAACAGTTTTTGATTCTAAAAATAAGTCAGGTAAAGCTCATAATCTCGTAGAAGATAAAATACCCTTTCCCTCTGTTCTTATATACAAGGCAAGACCTACAACATTCCTGTCTGCCTGTGGATTGAGGAAAGCTACCCCCAAACTGCTCCCATCTGCTATGTCAGACCCACATGTGAGATGACGGTCCTCAGTGGAAAGTATATCTCCAGCAATGGTGAAGTCATGCTGCCTTACCTGGAGGAGTGGAAGGAAGGAGTGAGGATTTAAATGATACCTTGTACTCTTTCACTAGTCTGCATGTAAAAAGAGATATAGACAACGGCACCTGTGTTGTTACTGATGTTGGCTGGCACTTACATGTACAGAATGGTGAGCTTTAGAGCTTTACATGTTTCATGCGGGATTTCCTTTCTCCTATCAGGGCGAATGTGACCTAGTGAGCCTACTGCAGGTGATGGTTGTTGTGTTCGGAGACTTCCCTCCTGTATGCATGCAGTCTCATCCAGAGCCCGAACAAGATCCTTGTAAGTTACACTCACACAAGCAGGAACAAGTTTCAAAACAACACATATATCCTCTAGATACAAGTTGATGTTGACAAGACAGGTGCATATCCAGGCCACACCTGATTCAGTGTGAATCTTTTACATTACTTTCTTCCTGTTAACATGTTTATGAATTTGTTGTGACTGATAATGACCTTCTAAAATGACAAATATATATATATTTTTATAGGTTGGCTTCAGTTCCACAGACAAGCAGAGGTGCTTTCAAGGACAGATGGAAGTTTGTATCTGCATTTAGCCAGTGAAGATGATCTACCTATCCAGCAAGAAAATGAAACCAGCTGTTAGCTTTGTGGACTGTTTGTGTGTTGGCTGTGATGAAGTGTTTTGATCCTGTGTACAGTGTCAGATGGTATCCATTGATTATTTCAAGGTTATTTCATTGATGATTTCAGATAAATAACAGCATGCTGTATTTTTGTCAAATGATTTAGACTGTAAATGTCATGCAGCACCTGATGAAAAACATATTGACCGTGTTTGGTATGAATGTATTGGATTCTTTTTTTAAATATGTACTTCATTTGAACATAACAAACTACAACAAACAAATGTGGCATTTGAATGCTTGTGTGTTAAAAGACTCAAATTGCTTTACAAGCTGTTCATAAAACCTTATATGCACCCTAAGGCCTTTGTTGCGTTCTTATCCACAAATGTTTTGGACTTTTGACCAGTGAAGAGACAAGTTAGTAACTTGAAGAATACACATGCAGCCAGGTATATAATCCAACAGATCATAATACATTGTAATTTGAGGTTTATTTAATTTTTACATAGAATCTATCTGACAACTCTTCCGTTAAATTGAAAAACTATTACTTACAAGAGTTTCTCAGTTACTGTCTTTAAAATTGTTGTGACTTCTTTTGTCAAACGTTTCAGTTCATAAAGTGAAAACTTAGATTAACCACCTCTCCCATAAAAACAATGTACTGTTCCCAAAGACAGGACTAGCACCTTAATACAACCTCTTGTAAAAAGTGACTAAATCATTGTCGTGTTGTAAATAAAGATATGATGGGAAAGACTTGTAAATAATTGTTTTGTATAATTACAAAACAATGTGTGACGGTAAACTCACCTGACCACGCCTGCTCGTCTCCTGCTAGCGTCACATGCATACCGGAAGCAGTCAGGTGGAATACCGGAAATTCCTTTTGTTGACCATCGGATATTTGTTTTTCGGCCCTTTTCAGGAACTATTAACTAGTTGTTTTTGTGTTCTTTTTTGTATTGAATTTTGGCGCGTTGACAACAGAGTTATTACTCGTGTTGGACTGGAGGGCTCCATATAGACACCAAATCATTGTAGTGGGGCCCGAGGCTGGGCTAACTGTAGCCTAGCATTCAGTGAAGTCCTGCTAGCCAGCATTAGCTTGTGTTAGCTGTCAGTGTAGCTGGGTTATAAGTCAGCCGTTCACTCATTTAGGTTAACTCATTGATAAGAACGGTGAAAACAAAAACAAAAACATACAAACCATGGCAGTTGTCAACGAAGCTGTCCTGAAGAAAATGCTGAAGGTAAGTGTGACGGTGGCCAACAGTAGCACGTTAGCTAGCTAATGTTACCGATACCAAACATGACACAATCGGTTAACGTCAGCAGACTAACATTTCCTGAAATGGTTAATGCTTAATAATGCCTGTATTCTCTTTAACTTTAGTACGTTAAACATATGGTTCTGTTAAATGTGTTAATGCATTTAACTGAGATCCCTCGTACAAATATGTGTTAACCTAACGTTAGCTGTTACGTTTTTACCATCTAGCATAGCCAGCTAAGCTAGCTAACATCACTAAAACATTAGCTGTGAACTATAAACATATGTTTAAACCACCATTCATAGTTTGTATCCATATAAGTTAATCAAATAGTTGTTTCTTTTACAATAACGATCCAGAATGATGTACCGATTTACCACAACAAATACCACTTGTGTTGTACTAGTTACATGTTGTTGAATATGGTCCCTTATAAATAACTGTAATAATCTAAACTTCATTGAGTATTTTAACTATTATACTATTAATGATTTATGTTGTGTTTCTTAAATGAATAGTTTCTGGGTCATTCAGCCATTAGGCTTATTAGTTGTCAGCTCTGTCCAAATGTATTACCTGAGTGTCTTAACGTTCAATATGCTAACATACATTACTTTTTCATCTTTTGTTGTCATTGTCCAGCAATACAAATACAGGGATCTTACTGTTCGTGAGATAACCAATGTCATCATCCAGTACAAGGACTTGAAGCCAGTCATGGATGCTTATGGTAAATCGATACTGATCTCCTGTTTTTTAACTGTCAAGTCTCAGTTATATATTGTGTGATTAATTTACGGTAAATATCCAAATTGTTTTGCGTGTTGACATGAGATCTTCTTCCATTTCAGTGTTTAATGACGGCTCCACAAGAGACCTGATGAGCCTGACAGGAACTGTCCCAGTGAGCTACAGAGGTGAAGAATGTTCACCTTGCTTTCTAAAAGAAACTGTTTCTCTATCAAAATAATGAACATAAAGACATATTACTTGTGTTTCTTAGTAGAAGCTGAAAGACTGGGGCATAGAAACTGTCAGTTTCTGTTTAGTTTTGCTTCTTCACTCACCTACTCTTTCACTGTAGCTCGCTTTATTTATCTTGCAAACCTGTCGTCTCTAGGTTCAAGTAGAGCAAGTGGAAAATGCCTAATTGTGTCAGCTATGGCGAGAATCCACCTCAACCAAAACACATACAGTTTAAAGACATGCTTGTGTCTCTGCAAAAAAATTGCCACTTGTATTTTGTTACATCTTATAGTGAGCATCAAGCCAATTTTGGGTTTGGGATTACGAACATACATTGTTATCTTACTTGATACCAAGACATGGTTCCATTAGATTTTTAGCCTGTACAATTTAAATTAGTTTTTATATACAGTACATAGTAATTCTTGTTTGCTTCATGTAGAGGTCCAAATTGCACCTGAAAACAGAATACAGAAGTTTGCCTCAAAATAACAAAGTTATTCAAGCGTAGAGTGATGATGATGATGTTGAGACTTAAAAAAATATGATGTAATCATATTATAACATAGTTTATGTTTCCTGTAGGCAATATCTACAACATACCAGTGTGTCTGTGGATGCTGGACACGTATCCCTACAACCCTCCCATATGTTTTGTCAAACCGACCAGTGCCATGATGATCAAAACTGGCAAGCACATCGATGCCAATGGCAAGATCTACCTGCCTTATCTACATGAGTGGAAGCATGTAAGTGTGAGGTCTTAAGTCACTAGTTGTAATTACAGACTGTTTAGGCAAAGAAAGGCAAACATAGAAAAATAAATATTATAAAAGCTCTACATGTCTATTATTTGGGTAATGCTGTTATAGAGGATTTGAAGCGTCACTGCAGCAGTGACACGTTTTAAATCTGGCTCTAACATACAACACTAGTTGTATTATAATAGTAAGTTAAACTGGAATATTTTGTATTTGTCTACCAGTCAGAAAGCGCTGGATGGTACAATTATTTGCGCCGTGAATGTACCTGTGACTCTAGATATTATTTGTGGTTTTCCTGTTGATCATTCAAAGTAGCATTTAGCATTTGTTGTCTTTCTCAATGAAAACTTCTTTGTATGTCTTACAGCCTCAGTCAGACCTGTATGGTCTGATTCAGGTAATGACTGTGGTTTTTGGAGAGGAGCCTCCTGTGTTTTCTCGCCCCACCACACAAGCCCCCTATCAAGCGTTCCAAGCAGCCGGACCCCCTAACCGTGAGTGACACCCATTGTTATTGGGTTGCAGCAAAGCATTGTTTAATAGTGTCCGAAGAACAGGGTGACCCAAAGACTATAAATACTTCTATTAGCACCATATCACTTTGTATGAAAACATACCTAACACGTCTAAGTACACTGAAAGGTGTTTCTGATATGTTGGGCCACCCATTTAGATTAATGATGGTAGTCTAAATATCAAAAACACCTCTCAGTAAGCAATACAATTCATAAGCACCACAAACTACAGCTTCCAAAATATCCAAAGAGTTGAATATTCACCTTTCTTAAACAGTTTAAAGTGGCAATCTCGAAGATTTTCACAATCTATCGCCAAATGAGGTAACACAATGGTGATTGAGTTTATGGTCCACTGATGAAATTATTGCAATATTTATATTTTTGCAGTATAATGAACTGGCAACATTCCTGGAAAAAATGCTGTAATTCAGTTTTTCTCCATTGTATCACACAAAAAAATGGAGCTTTGCACACAATTATAAAAACTTGAAGCTCATGAATAAACAAAAAGACTCCAGACTGCTAAACTTTAAGCACCCTATCCATTGTTTACTCAAATACAAATTCTAAATCAACCAGGAAAAATAAAATGTAAACCTTTGTGAGGGTAAGATTGCTTTAGATTTAGCGAGGTGCACGTAAGAAACTGTGTGTAGTATATCCCGATAAATGATTGGATCACTATGTAGTAGCTTCCCACTGTAAAAACCTACGATGTGTGGGCTTCGTATTATGTCAGGAAACGTAGCATTTTTATACCGTGGCTGTGGAGACAATATATTGAAGATGATTCCTATTATTGCTAATGCTCATGCATTATTAGTGCTCATGCCTTAATATTGCATTATGGTTTGAGTGATGCATTTATTTCCTTAAGCACTAGATGGAGCTCAGATACCACTCCAGCACACACCATGGAGAAAATCTTTGAGAGAGTGAAAGAGTTAAATAATATGTTCACCCGTATGTCCTCAGATGTAATTGTTTCACCATCTCTGTACCTCAGCTTCCTATATGCCTGGCATGCCTGCAGTCTCACCCTACGGCCCAAATCCTAGCCCAGGGTAAGATATTTGCCGAGCAGTTCTCACACCTCTCCTCCAGATAACTCGTGCATGCTGCACTACCAAACATACCTGTCCTGGTATGTTTGTTTTTTCATGGTTTCTTGAGCAGCATATCAAACAGAAGCACTCTTATTCGTGGTTCAGTTACATTTAGAGCTGAAAGTTAAAATATAAACAATTGACTGTTTTTGGATCATTAAACTATTTGCAGAGGCTATCCGGGATACCAATACCCAGCGGGCAACTCTTACCCAGCCACTGCTGGACCTGCACACTACCCCACCCAGACTCCAGTTTCCACAGTGGGTATGTATCACATTTAGTATCCGGGGTGCTGTATTTCTTTGTCATGGTTAAAAGTTTTAAGTTCAAAATCAGCACATGTTTCAAATGTTTTTTTTACAAACTGCACAAGCACAGCAAGTTACAGATGAATATGTCCACTCAGAAACTGTTGTTTTCTGCACTCTTCTGTTTACGTTTCCCTTTTTGTGTTAGTATTACGACACAGTGATTCAATACTTAACTCACCCCTGATAAAACAATACATGTTCTCCTTTCTATGGCCCTTAGACGCTTGACATTTTGACTCTAACTCTCTCGCCCTCTGGTTGACTTTGGTGGCACGCTGAGCCACCAGTGAAAGGTCGTTAGTGTAACCAGAGTGGGGAGCATTAAAGGCCAAAGGGTAGGATGGATCTGATGGGGAAAGGCACAGCCTCTAGCCATCACACCCTACACCTCAGACACAGTTTTATATTTAGGCTGGCAACAGTAACTCCACACAAAGACTGAGCTATGATCAGGGGACCCATCTGCTGCCCCAACATGAGTTAACAGCACTGCACTGAAATGCTGGTCAAGGACCAGCATGCAGGAGGAGCTGTGCACCATATTTAGTAAAGGAGAAGAAATGGGTTCGCCTGTAGACTGCTCAGATCTCCAGGCTGAATCAACTCTGACATTTGTAGTGCTGACTCCAGACTACACATAAGGTGGTCTTCACTCTGAAGACATCCATCAGTGCATTTACTCTTACATAACCTGGTATTCAGTATATTACACAGTATATTACACATACAAGGAATTTGGCTACATGATTGGTGCAACAGTAAAACAGTGTAATAATGTAGAAAATATGAAAATTTACAATAAAATATGGTTAAAACAAAGTATATTATAAAGTGTCACGTGTATAGTAAAAGAGAAAAGATGTGCAAAAGTAAGAAATTGTCCTGGGGATGTAGTGTCTGAGTCAGTGGGGGTCCTGGGCTTTATCCCGGGTTAGGGGGCAGGGGTCCCTGAGGAGCTGGGGGAAGGGGACCTGTTGGTCTGGAGCTGGTGAATGGGATCATGGGGGATGGTGTCAGGACTCTCCCATTGTCTTTCAAAGCGTCAGTAAAGCTGGTTCAGCTCGTTTGCCCGGCAGAGGTAATTCATGGAGTGGGGGGGCTTTGGGCTTGTAGTTGGTGGTCTGAGACCTCTCCAGCTGGTGTTGCAGTTTCTCAGTGAACTGTGATTTAGCGTCTCTCACCGACTTGCTAAACCTGCATTTTGACCCTTTAAACACGTCCTTTGTCCGGACTCCTAAATGCCTGTTCCTTCTGCTAGCTGTCTGAGTTCAGCTGTGAACCAGGGTTTGTCACTGGTTTAACTCACCCTGGTGCCTGTTGGAGCACACAAGTTGATGTATTACGTGACAGCCTCTGTGTACTGTGTACTCATCCAGACTGTTGGTAGCAGTCCTGACAACATCCCAGTTTGTTCAGTCCAAGCACGCCCGAAGATCTTTGTTAAACAGAGCTTTAATATAATACATATGACAGAATATAATATCAAATGTATATATAAATTAGGGATGGGTCATGATTTTCAGAATAGTCAATTATAAATAATGGAATAGTTAATGCGACTTTTCGTCTTGTCTTTAAAAAGTATGTTGAATAGTATTCTCGCTTGAAATGCCCGTCCCTAATATAACCCTGTGGATGTTACTCTACAATAAAACAGGACCATAAACTACAGCCATACAGTTTACACAAGGCAGTGTTACTGCTGGGATGTTCTATTGGATTGTATTGTTAGAGTTTATAAAGGGGTTTTCCAGTAACTGAGAATAAAGTTGTTCAAATGTGTCATAAGTATCCTACTTCAGTTTTCATAACTACCTCCTTTGCCAGGGCATTCTGATGACACATAACCTCAATGAATGAGCATCGAATGTTGGCTAATTACTGACTGGTGATAAGTTAACGGAAATACTTAAAGTAGGATAACAACTCCACCTTAAACAATTGCTACATGAGGATCCCTTTCTCTGATTACTTTGTTTTTCCTGTTTGAGCATCGTTGTAGTCCAATTTGTTTCTATGGTGAGAACACAGAATTCCTCTATTTGGATAACAAAAAAGGATATACATTTATTTGTATTCTAAATTGAAGTCATCTCATCAAGATGATCGGTTAATCCCTCCCACCTTGCTCAGGGTAGGATGTTTCTTTTTTTTTTTTTTTAAGTGTTTATAATCTGTCTTGCCTGTTCACTGTCTAACGTCACTCCTTAACGTCTTCCTCTGAAGGCCCGAACAGAGACGGCACCATCGGCGAGGACACCATCCGTGCATCTCTGATATCCGCTGTGAGTGACAAGCTTCGCTGGAGGATGAAAGAGGAGATGGATAGAGCTCAGGCGGAGCTAGATGCCCTGAAGCGAACAGAGGAGGATCTGAAGAAAGGACATCAGAAACTGGAGGAGATGGTCTCAAGACTGGACCAGGAAGTGGTGAGAAGTCCTCTTCTTGCACCTCTTTTTAATGTTATATTTGTATTTTTTCCAGTCCTCTACTGTCCCGCTATTTGGTCTATGATTAAAAAAAAAAAGATATGTTTGTAATCATTATGTTTCTACTAGTCTGAGGTTGACATGAACATCGAGCTGCTGAAGAGAAAGGACGAGGAGCTGAGTGAGGCCTTGGAGAAGATGGAGAACCAGTCGGAGAACAACGACATCGACGACGTCATCGTGCCCACAGCCCCGCTGTACAAACAGATCCTGAACCTGTATGCTGAAGAAAACGCTATTGAGGACACTATCTTTTACCTCGGAGAAGCCCTTCGCAGGGGCGTAATAGACCTCGAGGTGTTTCTTAAGGTGACAACACAACTACAACTAATGTGTGCGGCACAATGTCTAATCAGCCTGCAAAGTGAAAACGGCACGTTAGCAGAGCGGCAGTTCTCGATCTGGGTCCACACAGGAGGTCTTCGGACACAGTGTTGAGTGTAGGTCAGAGCCCAACACACAATCACTGTTACAACATGCTTAAAACAGAAGAAAATAGACTTGAAGCATAAAGAGTATGCGTTGGGTCACAGTTCTTTTGCGGGTGCAGCACGAGTGAAACGCGAGGCATCATGCAGCCTCTATAGACCGTTGTATTGGTTAAAAAAAGAAGCTTATCTGTTCCGCAAGTGAGACGGACGCAGCTGAAACGCCTCCTGTGTAGACGCTCCTCAGGAGACACGGCCCAGCACACACTTGAGTCCTATGTGGCTTTAGCCTTAATGACTCTGATTCTCTTTTGTTCCAGCATGTTCGCCTTCTGTCCAGGAAGCAGTTCCAGCTCCGTGCCCTCATGCAGAAAGCCCGCAAGACTGCCGGTCTGAGTGACCTCTACTGACCCACGCTGACTACCAGGAAATGTTCATATTTTCACGCCCTCTAAGTCGCTTCCTTTTCCTCTTCTGTTTTATTCCCCCTTTTAATGTCTTCTTGTAGCTCTCCTCTTTTTAATCTAAAAAACAATCTTTTCTCGTGAGACAGAAATCTGAACAGCAACAACAGAGAACGATTGGAAACACAACCATCATGAAGAGCTGGGCTGTCCTGTGTTGCCACAGTTCTCATA
Source organism: Anarrhichthys ocellatus (assembly GCF_004355925.1). Classification (NCBI taxonomy): domain Eukaryota; kingdom Metazoa; phylum Chordata; class Actinopteri; order Perciformes; family Anarhichadidae; genus Anarrhichthys; species Anarrhichthys ocellatus. Next base: position 15,278,470 of record NW_022280032.1, read on the forward strand.
GGACATCATTTGTTTTTTTGATCTGACCAAATACTTCATTGAGATCATTGTCAGTCGTGGCCCTTTTGCACCAATATTAAATAAACGCCACTGTGACCACATTGTGAACCAGGAACTGCGGTTGAAACTAAAACATGCTTAGCGCTCATGCCGTGTTGGTATAAGTGAGGTGGGAGCTTATTTTGTGTTTGTGGGTTGGCATACAGTGAGTCAGTGTGTCGACCTGTATATGTTGCAGTGCAGGGGAGCCTACAGATTCTGTTCACAGTCGCTTTCACAGACATTTGTCGAGTAAGCACAAATTGTTCGGAGCTAGCCGAGAGGGGCTTTGTAGCGAGAGCCCCATATGTCCACTGCTCTCATAATGAAAAGGTTACGCTCTGATATAAATACCCAGGGCAACCTTTCAGGAAGGACATGGGGTTCAGCCTCAGCATTTAATTCTGCATGAAGTCTGGCTCATGTTCAGTAGCCATGGAGTCAAAGGGATCACTTTTCATACAGTAGAGGTGATGATGAACATCGACGGGGAACTGTATTTCTTCACTGTCTTCTTTGGGTCTTTTAATGGGCTACATTTCGAGCCCCCTTTCCATTTGATCACACTACTATTTGTATTTCCGGTTTCCCTGTGTCTCTTTCCGAGGGTTTGAGAAAGGTTCTGTGTGTCAGCTGCTCAGGTTCACCCTCCGGTCTGACTGCATTAACCAGTCTATCATGTACAGTGTCTCTGTTGAAGGTGGATGAGTCTTCACAGACTTTATTCTAAGGTGTTTTCTTTTCCTTTGCTTTTCTGTTTTCCCTGTGCTGTCCACTTATTCTCAGGCCTGCTGAGAGGGTTAGGTTTTCAGTAACATAAGGAAAAAGTTGTGAATAAAGCCAGAGCTTTGGAGGATGCAAAAACAAATAAGATATTGTACTAATCAAAAAGTTAACTTATGTAAAGTTTTCAAACATGTCTCATTTAAATTAGCCTTTTACTAAATGCACTTTGAATTGTATGATAGAATATCTGCTGTTATTTGTTTTTCTTGTTTCAAATTCAACCGTAGACCACCTGTTCTTTTTATATCTGTAGAGTTATGTAAATCAGTACAAATAAAAGAAATCTGATTTAATGATTCATCTCTGATTATTTCATTGATCAATATACTTTATATATATATATTTTTTTCACAATTGTTTGAAAAACAACAGAAAAGTGACATCTAATAGTGTTTTCTCTGTCGCGCACACACCTGCTGAACAAACCACAGAAATGACTTCAATGTTTGAACTAGCTGTAATGAGTATTTCTCACTGATTAAACACATGATCAGCATTTTTTTAAATACCCATTTGTAAGCAGGTGCAGCAGCATTTACCAGTATGATCACCGTGCCACAATGTCTCATATTGACGCATGGTATTGTATTTTAATCTCCTGCATAAAAACCTCTAATCTGCCTGGTGTGTTTGACACACAGCTGTGCACCGAGAGCGGCTGAGTCAGCGTCCCTCTAGGCACACAAAAACTGCCTTTTGCTAATTTGCATGACAAACAGGAGAGGACAAAGGACAGACTTGTATCACGATCCTGGCAGATTTATTGGATGTTACGGCAAATTAAAAAAAACAATTTCCAGCTGCCATGACAGGTTCAGTTCCTCAGTGAGTTCGGTGATTAATAAACCATGTCTGAAGTTGTAACAGTAATACATAAATAGATCTTAACAGTATTAACAGCTATAAATAATACCATCATTTTTCTCTTGATGTACTCTATTCCAGAGTAAGTTGGAGTAAAATAAATACAAAACCCTTTGACGGTGTTTAGTGTGTGCTAACAAACAAACACCTTCAAGATTATTACCTTGTGTTACGATGCGTTACCTGACCCTAGGCCGTGATTGTAGCCGACTATTTGCCACTGGCTCTCTGTTATCTCTTAGCTGATTTAAATAATAGTAAGTCTTAAGATGTAACCTTACGTTGTTTATCTGTCAGTGCACTTGTGGTTTTGCTTGTTTACAAAGGCTTCAATGCCAACCAGTAAACGTAGCATAGCCTGTCTCAAATGATAAGCTACTTTGGTGTCACAGGATTTTGGCCCAGTGTTATGCAGCTGTTTCATTGTGAGTATAGCTGGATGTGAAGGCCTCCTCATAGGGAATGGAATGTCTCCATTATACTATAAATAAACAAAAAAAAACAGAGATTACCAAGTGGAGAAAAACAGCCGGCAACAATCACAGAATAAATATAAACTACCAACATGGAGTGTACAGAAGCAACAGTGCACGGTTAACATGCAGTCCGTAGAATGTAAATGCTCAATCTGTAAAAGGCCTTCTTATGTGGACAGGACAACAAATAGACACATCATTCCATCTAAACGCAGGCTGAGCTCGCAGGCTGAGCTCAAAGGCTGAAGGTGGGAGTTAGGTTCCAGAGATTCAGTCACTGATGGAGGCCGACAGGAGGGAGGCAGCAAAGGAAAAGGACACCGATATGTGAATATCTGAAGGGAAAATCTAGCTCCCCCTAGTTTAGCTACAAACACTTAGCCTTTTTCAGACACTCAGAAGTTTCATTCGACTGTTGCAGTTAGGAGCAAAGGAGGTACAGTAAGAGGGAGACAACCACACAGTGTGGAGCGTGGATTGGAGGCTTCAGAGGAGCGCTCTTCACAGGGTGAGCTCCTTCTGTACGCCCCACAGGGTCTCAGCGCTGGTCACCAGCTGCTTCTCTTCTTCGGCCTTCAGTGTCATGTGAATCACATCCGTCAGGCCGCTGTTGCCCAGCACGCAAGGGATGCTCATGAAGACCTCGTCCTTCACTCCGTGCATGCCCTGTCAGAGGAAGGGGGGGGGGGCGTCATTTCACAACATATGAAGAATGTACAGTATGTTCGTGGAAACTAATCAATACGGGGAATTTCGTCGTGCGGGATTTGCCAAACAGCTTAATGTGTGGCTTCTTGCTCCCAGTCTTCTCTCACCTGGACCAGTGTGGACACAGGGTGCACTTTGTGCAGGTTCTTAATGATGCTCTCCACCAGGTCAGCCACAGACATACCGATGGCCCAGGAAGTGTAGCCCTTCAGCCTGATAACCTCGTAGGCCCTGCAGTGCACACACAGAATAAGGAATACACATTCAAAGTGAGAACGGCATGTCTCCTAGACTGAAGACAAAAACAGTTATTAGTCTGCTTTGGTATTTGGGACCGTGTCATCTTCCTCTAACACCCCTCATCTATCTTCTTTCCAGATGTTTTCCTGCTGACAACTCAGCTGTTTATCCCCAGGAGGGAAGTGTCAAATTGATCGATGCTTGCATGTTCGTTCGCTTTGTGGGGGAAGTTTATGATTGTCATTCTCATATCTTTGCTGTGCTGACCTTGATGTATGCATGTATGCTTTCTAAAATAACGTGAGCGGACTTTGATGTCTTCCGGTTTCATACACTTAAAAAAACGTCAAACATGAAAAATGTCACCATGTAAAATAAGACCTCTGCTCTATTGGCCATATAGATGGGGAATCGTGCACCTTTGCCGATTGTCTTTGTTCCCCGTTGAGACATCCATCGGGTACATTCACCCTTTGTCTCCGTCTCTATTCTCTGTTTTATTTTATACCTGAAACCTTTGCAAACATCTTTAATAAATCACCTATTGTGCTGTACACGGTTGACCTCTTGCTACTGCGAGATAAGTCGGGTTGGTCGGACGGTGAAATAATGGTGCAATATCAAAGTGTACAGGCCAAACTGTTGCAGCACTCACCTTCCGAAGATAAAACACAGCTTCACATTACGAAATACAACAACGGGCCTAAGTAACAAATATAGCAATACTATAGCAAATTGTTAATTATAATTAACGCAGACCTGGGAGCGAAAGTGAGGCCATGAGCACAACTGTACAGTGTTGTGTTACAGAGAGCAGCACAGCTATTGTCTTTGTACTGGCTGCAGTAAGCCCAGCGGTCTATACTGTGAGCACGCCTCTGCTTGCCCTTTGGCATACAGCCCTGGTTAAATTCCTCATGGCCCGTATGCACATGGCTGTTTGCGTTGCAGATCAGGATGATGACACAAAATGTGATTTGCAGGAGAGTTCAGAGAGGGCTTTGAGCTCATTGGTTGTTTACTGGGAAATGATTTGTACTCACCCATCAACCACCTGCTTATGCACAGCCTTCCAGTTCTCACTGTCACCCTCGACCCCCATCTTTGGGTTGAGGCCCTGCAGAGAAACTCCGGCAACATTCACACCGCTCCACACAGGCACTGTGAGAGACCGACAGACACACACGAGCAGGGAAATATTAGTTAATCCTGACCACAGATTCTAACACACCGAGGCAATCATCTCAACATAAAACATGCGGTTGATGTATTAAAAGATTTGTGGCAGACCAACAAAGCAGGACAGTGGAAGGGCTGGCAGAGGTTTTATTTTTAGTTAAGAGCTGCATACCACTGGAGTCTCCATGCTCTCCGACGATCCAGCCGTGGCAGCTGGAAGGGTGGATGTTGAGCTTCTCTCCCATGAGGTGGCGGAAACGGGCGGAGTCCAGGTTGGTGCCGGAGCCAATGACGCGGTGGCGGGGGAAACCACTCAGCTTCCAGGCCACGTAGGTCAGGATGTCCACTGGAGGGGTTACAAAAAAAAAAAAAAGAGATGCTCATTTCATCCGCGCTATCTGAAGCCACACCTTCTCCCCTCCCTCACCCATTCACACTACGGTCTGTCTAACCTGGGTTGGAAACCACCATGATGATGCAGTTGGGGCTGTACTTGACGATGTTTGGGATGATGAACTTGAAGATGTTGACGTTGCGCTGCACCAGGTTAAGGCGGCTCTCGCCTTCCTGCTGGCGGGCACCGGCCGTCACCACCACCACTTTGGAGTTGGCTGTCACACTGTAGTCTGACAAACAGACAAGAGGAGAGACGTTCTGATGGAGCTACACAAAGATAGCTTCAGTAAAAGCCAACTGGCATACCGCGATGAAGACAAGTTCTTCAAGAATCTAATTATATTTTTGTACATTCTCACCTTTGTCAGCTACAATCTTGTGTGTCTTGAGGAAGAGGGAGCCGTGCTGCAGGTCCATGACCTCACCCTTCAACTTTTCCTCCATCACGTCAACAAGGGCCAGCTCATCACACAAGTCCTGAACATAAGCATAGAATTAGACCTTGTGACAACTCATTACACACTTTATACGATGGACCTTATATCACATGGATAAAGCTACATTGAGGCTTATTCAAAGTGGCTGAACTCTAGGATCTCTAGGTGTATATAACATGGATGTAAAGGTGAGGAACAGCCTGCTGCCCTGACTGCTCAGCAGCATTGTTAGCTGTAAGACCGGTGACCTGGTTTCTCGTTGCCTCTGTTGTTCCTCAGCTGGCACGGTTAGCTAGTTGTGAATGGAACAGGACAATATTAAGGAAATGCAATGTTTCCTGTGCCATTTTGAATAATAAGTAAGCATGCAGGTTTTCAATTATACCAAGCGCTGCAGAGGCCGATTCCACTAGTCGGCACACATCAAAGTCTGGTTGAATGTTTCTCAGTTCAAAGACTATTTTGCACATCCTTATTAATCCATTCGTTCATACTGTAAGCCACACACACACACACACACACACACATCCCTCAACTCTCTTTTTCTCACCTTGAGCAGGACGCTCATGGCAGAGGCCATGCCCACCATGCCGACACCCACCACCGTCACCTTGCTCCTGCTGCCGACAGGCTCCTCCTTCATCACATGGCTGATCAGCTTCTCCTTGGTGGACATCTGAGGTATTTTGGAAAGAGTAGGTAAGCGGGTCAATAGAGCATAAAAGGGGAAGGAGGAGGGGGAGTGGAATCAGAGAGGCAGTGAAGTAGTGCTGCATGTCGTATGAGACAGTGTGTTGCGTTGTTATGAATAGGCCCACACGAGGGCATACTTGACGTGACTTCTTTCTAATCCTGCAAACTTATATTTCCCTTTTCATCTCTGTAAAAAAATGGAAAGTATGGCCTTCTCATAATCCCCAAAACACAACCTCTGACCACCCTAAGTTCCGGTTCTGTTCTCATGACTCTTCTCTCATGTTTACTTCCTTAAAAGGTTTGTGGAATTTCTTGCTTCACAGCGCCACTCTAGGTCTCCACGGCAACCCCCTGGCTGGGAAAATACTGCATCCCGTCTCTGGCTGACGTCACACACTACTGTGTGGTTTCCTGGTCGGTGTGTGCTCACACTTTCAAGGGTTTACATCATCAGCATGACTAGATTTTCTCTCTCTGCGATGTGGAGACGAGCACGTTGTGGAGCACATGACGGGATGAAGACACTGTAACACCTTCCTTGAGAGGATATTTAAGACCTCTCCACGGCGTGTTTGCACACAATAGTCAGATATGGTAAGTGGGACAGTCATACCCAATATCCCTTTATCCAATTATCTCTCACACCACACAGAAGTGTAAGCTTACAACATACCAGGGGCTGACCCTGAGGTGAGCTGGTTTGGTGATTGACAAGAGGACCCTTTGTTAGCTTATAGTAAAGGATTACTGCACTCAATACCAACCAGAAACATTAACTATTGTAGCCAGACTAAATGAGGATTACAGGAAGGATTATTAGCAGCTGAAAGAACTCAGTGTTATATCGTAATAACGAGATATCTGCAGCGTTAGTGCTCTCACTAAGATCTGCTTCCCAATGGGCCGGCCTATGGATGCAGTGTATTTACTGGCACAGGAAATGTCCCACTGACTGCTGTGTTGATGGTGGTCTTCATGGTCAAGCAGAGGTCAACACAAACCACCTGATGACCCAGATTCAAACCTCCTGCCCTTTAGGGTTGTTATTATAACCTATATTATAGGGAAAAGGCTTTTGGGATATTTCCTATATTTAATTCGCGTGGGCCCCATAATATTAACAATGTATTGAAGGTATATATGTCCTTATAACGACATTCTTATAAAACCCATTCATGCAAGTGCAACAAGTAGGCTGGGAGATTTCCCTGGCAGGCCTACAGCCTGTTGCTTCAGCTACTCTTGTTTTATTACATTAAAAAAAAAAAATCCATTCATTACATAAATGAACTGTAACACTTGTAGCCGGAAGGATAACCCGTCGTAAACTGAAGATGGCGCCAGGCTCATTCGCAACAACCAACTAACACTATCGATATTGACCAGCGACACAGCCCTTATTTGCTTGTCCCCTCACAGTGCGCATCAGGTTGCTGAAAAGCCCCCCACCAGCACCAGCACCCCCATTAAAACTACTTCTGTCATTACGAGATAACGACTCAAAATAGAGGAGTTTCCGGAGTGTACAATACGTAATAGGTTATATATATATATATATATATATATATGACGGGTTATCTTACCTTTAGGCTTTAGATAGTCAGGTGGAAACACGAAGCTGTATCTGGTCCTATGCAGCTTTTCCGCAGAAGTGGTGCTGCAGAGGGGGAGTCTCCCTGGTATTTAAAGACAGACTCCTCGGTAGACGTGACGTACGCACATGTTAATGAGACCGGGTGGGTCGCTGCGCATGCTGATAGTCACGTCCCAGGCAGGATGCGGCGGTGCAATGGTTTGCAACCGGCGTGACGTTACCATACGCTTCCCTTTCAACATTTTTTTGTCCCGGTTGAACGTGATGTAGCATCGTAATAGGTGGAGTGGGGATTGCCTTGGAGTCTTATACGAGTCATGTAGGCGATGCCATTTGTATGTTAATTTAATTAACTCGGCTGTTACTTAAGAGGACATTTGAGAGGAAATGGTCAGTCTGGAAGTGGAGAAGTACCGGTATGTTTATGAAGGTATCCGGGTTTATTACGTCATCATTAAAATATCAGCAGCGTTTTAGCGCTCCCTCCTGTCTAGTTTCAGGTATTACAAGAGAGCGATATGACATAAACTTCAACAATAAGCCATCTGATCTGTGTTACCCATCTGAGGAATGTTCTGATCAGATAGAGCTGATTCGACTGACAAAAGACACAAGGCTTGCATATTAGTTACAACATCGCATTTCTATTTTTCATTGTTCTGGTCTACCGTTCGGCCTGCACTGGGACTAAAGATCCGTGCTCTCAGACTGTCCAGTTCTAGACATACTGTTTTGATAATAAATCAAATGTTGAAGTGAAACACTGGCTTTGCGTTGACTCCTAATTATTTTGGTTGCAAGTTCTTTTACAAGCAAATACAAGAACTTGGAGCTCAGTGTAGAGCAAACTGATCTGTTTATGATATGATGTTATTAGTCATGAGCCCTCTCAATGCCGTCTCTCTGCTCTATTGTTGTGCGATGATTTCACATCCTGCTATGCAGCCTAATCTCCTTTCACTCAAACCTGAGAGGTGTTTCAGCAATCTGTTGGCTTTACTTTAGACAAATAATCTAATCAGCTCTCAGGTGAGGTTGACATCTTGCAGTGGGGGGGGGGGGGGGGGGGGGGGGGGGTATTTGTTTTTGGGGGAGAGAAAAAAAAAAACGGAAAGGA
>NW_022280032.1:15287101-15320491 GCF_004355925.1 Anarrhichthys ocellatus
GGGGGGGAGTGGGATCTTTGAATTTTTGAAATATTATTGCAAAGGGACAGTACATTAACACTGACAGAGGTGCAGAGATTTGTACATTTAGTCAGAGTCAACATGAGAAAACTGGAGTTAACAAATAAATAAACAAACCAAAAATAGATATAACCGTCCTAAGGGTGTGGGCAGATAAGCCCAACTGAGGGACGAGAAGGCCAGACCCAGCTGATCTCTCATCGTACCCTCACAGCAACGACAAGTGCAAAGCTGCTGGTGCAGCGTGTTAGGCGGTTGGAAACCCATCCACCAGGGTTCTACCAGCACGACAGGATTCACCTGTGGTGGCCTGACACACAAAAAAATATATAGTAAAAATATGATGCGATGGTGTATACACCACGTGAAAATAAAACACCTTCATTAGATAGATCTACCAACATTTTAAGAAAGAAAGCTAGTTTTAAATGCATCTGTCCATTTACATTTAGCAAACCATTGCTGCTCTGGCTTGACACCCCCCACCCATTCACAACATATATCCAACACACCTTTTGTAGTTTGGTGGTGTGTTTAGGCGTGCTCTAATATCTCTTTTCTCTGCCACACCTGCTTATGCATTGCTCTACTGAAAGCTGCTCCTCTGCAACTGCTGCTGTTCATATAGTATTTTATAAGCTCCACCTCTACCACAGCGTCCACCTGTGGGCTCAGAGTCCATCAACAGAAAGTTATTATTGCCACTCCCCACTTCCTGTTGTGCCGAGCTTGGTTTATACTTTATGAGGGACGACGGCGAGATGTACACATTCTGCATTCACAAAGTAATCAATTACATGCGAGTTGGCTGACTGAACTGTGTCACTCAGTTTTTTTGTGTTTTGTAAAACAGATCTTGGGTCTGATCAATGAGATTACTATATATGACCTCAGATCACAATTAACGCTACATTTGGTTACAGTTGGGGTGCATTTCAGTGGATATGTGTTACGTCCCCTTTTTTAGTCTAGGGGGAAAAGTTGAGACGAACACGCGACAACCAAAGAATGTGAAAAAATCAGAAGTAGAAGTAACAATTTAACATAATTTATTTGAAGTCAAGTGTATTCAAACAAAGGTTCTTAATCAATGTGGGAGAGGATGAGACAAATGTGGTCGTGCCAAGCAAAAAAAAACTAGGCCTGGCTAACTCCTTCCTCTGAAAACAAAACAAACAAAATGGTATACATGCTTCCCTAAACATTTCTTCACCAAAACAAATACAGAGGTGGCACCGGCCAATAGTCCCAATGTATCTAGACATTAAAGGGTACCCCAACTCACCTACTATCCTCAACCTCTCACCACAAACCTTAACAACAACAGTGCCAGCTTAAAGAGGCAGAGAGCAAGAACACAAAGACAAGGAACTCCTCAGGCTTACTCTTTTTATGCTGGGCCCCACTCTGCTGATTGGCCAGCTTGAAATCTGTGGGACCCAAGGAGCAGAGCGACTGGCCTGCACAGGTGGAAACCAAACACCTTAATGGCACCTGAAGAGAAAACAACAGAGGGAGAGAGAGAAAGAAAGGTAGGAGGGGAGAAAGCACACACATAGGCACCTTGCCACCGCCTGACACGTAACAGCGTGACCATAGACAAAGAACTGTGCTATCAAACCAAAAGAGCTTGAGTTATGCAAGAAGAAAGCAACACAATACAATGCGGCACATGGAAGCTTCAACAACATTATAGGAAATGAGAGGACACAATGGACTCCTAGTCGGGCATTATCCATGTGTGTGTGTGTGTCTGTATGTGTTTACAAGTTTTAACACAGTGCTCACCTGGTCCAGCCTCTCATTGGTATGTATTATCAGCCAATGGCGCAATGCAAGTAGTTCACCAGCAGGAGGTGCTATCATAAAGGCAGTAGAACAACCTCCAGGCTCTTTTCCACTCTGACAACATTACCACATGGACTTTATTAATACCTAAGGTTCAATTTGTTCCACAGTTGAAACAAGACACACTCTCACGGCTCTAAAGACACCATTTGAGGGAGACCGTGTGCTGCTGAATCTATCCTCACTTAACAACATACAGCACTGCATTGAATCAAAGGTGTCTAGATTTTCAACTGAGATCCCCACACCAGTTCTCCTCTGCAGTCCCACGTCTTCAGTTAAAACAACATCTAACACATGTTACATGACTTTAAAAATAATGAAAAGTTCACTGAATGTGTGTGACTATGACAGCATAAAACACTGCTGGAGACAGGTGAAGTTCCATTAGATGTGTGTGAAACAATACTTAATCTCCCGTTATTTAATGTCCCCAGTTTGCCTACAGCGATGTACTCAAAACTTTCCCCAGACAACTTCTTGCCCTTGCTGCTGAATTACTTGTCTTTTTCTCCATCTTCCACCACCACTTTCAATGGTCTCTGGAGCGTGTGCCAATTCAATCCCGCCTAGCCCCCCCAGTGGAATATAGAAACACTAGTTTGTCATGTTAGCTTCACCTCTCACACCACAGGGTCAGTAGCCAAAACGCTGTTATTGCGCAGGGCATTGGGACCGAGGTGCATCTGCTGAGGGTGATATCCTTTCGGTCTCAGCCTGCCATGTAATGGAGAAGAATCTAATCATCCTCCTCCTCCAGTCTCTGTTTAGAAATAGAACTGAGGACAGGGAACAAGGCTGCATCAATCATAAAAAGGATTTACCAGGGAGCGAGATCTCTCTCACAACTCTGTCAGAACAACATCCAGCAAACTGACGTTACCTTACTTTACCTCAGTCAGACACATCCTGAACCAAAAGCATTTAAACCCACAATGCATTTTGATTTTTCTTCTGTACCAATTTGTCCTTCCTTGTCTTTCAACATGAATCAAACACCTTTCTTTCTCTTTCATCCCACAGTCACTTCTAACCTTCCTTTCCTTCATATCTTTCCCTCCCTTCCTTCACTGCTCCCAGCCCTCCCTCTCCTTACTTTTCCTGGCTTACAGTTTCGCTCCATGCACACCTTCTGGCTACGATTGATAACATCCCTGATGGAGCTCCTTTATTAGCCACCCACAGGCAGATTAACCAGAGCAATAATACACCAATCAACAGCAATTATGCTGAGATAAACCCAGGGAGAGCTCTGCTGGATGCTGGAAAGGATGTGGCAGTTATAGAGTGATTGGGGGTGTTTTACTACAGAATTAAAGGTTGTGTGTCCGTGCATACATTAACGTGTTCAACAAGTACATTACATTGAGTGTACTTTGTTGTTTGCCTGCAGTCTTAATCCCTTCATAGGGCATGTTATTATAATCAGATGTGAAATCAGTCCTAGTCCCCAGGTCCTTATCAGGTGCTAATTGAAGTCATGATCAGGCAGGTTGTATTCTCATCTGTGTAGTATCAAAGTAATTATTGAAAGTAGAAGCATGAGTGCAGCAAAACAGCAGAATAATTTGAGGTTTTGACTCAATACGGTGGTATTTTACTCTCAATATTATGATTGAAGGCATCCCTTCTCCTCACCATTAGAGCATATTAAAACACTTCAGTTAAAATGTTGGCACTTGGTCGTTTTTGGACTTAAACAGCAGCTTGGCATTGTTCTAGAGCAGCTAAATGATGATGAAAACGAGTGGAAGCGTAGATACGAGTTTCCTGCCTGCAGGCATTCATGCACCAGCCAAGTCTGATTTCAAGAACAGCTGTGTGGATTTAACCTCCCTTCCCCCTCTGTTTTGTTTTTTTGCAATCACAAACATGCATTCACACAAGTGCAAGTACACACCAGCATGTGCACAAGCATATACGTACATGCTCGCATGCCCATGAAAAACAAAAAACAAAACACAAGCAGGGGCTACTTTGTAAAGGCAGACCAACGACCCTGGACTCTGTTTACTGCTGTGTGACTGGGAAAGCCACAACTCTTTCAATTCCATATGTGCTTTATACCAGCGTACTTGCCAAATTGTGTTTGCAAATGCATCAGATTAATAACCCCCCAACTGGCCTCAGAAACAATGATCCGGCTCTCATGTCAAAGTGGACCTCTAATTATACTTTGCTTATTTCATTTGGCTCTTTTAACTCTAGCTCAGCGCAGCAGATTGTGATTAATTATTGCAATTCCAGTGTGAAAAGGCTGCGCTGTAATTCTGGAAATTGGCACAGAGAAGCTCCTGGACACTCAGTGGGTGTAGGATGTTCACTTCACCTTAGTTTCACTGAACATGCATGTCTCCTCCAACCTTGCCTCAGCCGACGACCTCCAAAACTTAATCCCGGAGCAGAAAATGAAGCAGACGTTTACCATTTCTTCGAGCATGAAATTAAACACTTTTCCTTTGGCTGTCCCAGCTCTAATTATTTCAGGGGATTTATGACAGTGTCACTGTTATTTGTTTAAGGACAGTGAACGTGTTGTATTGTAGACAGTAGCAGTTAGCCTCACATTCTTTTACATGTCTCTGGAGAAGCTCTGCGGAGCTTCTGTCTCCCAGTCCAGTGACCTTAACACCTGTGATTGATATGGGATGGGAGATGTACGTGTGAAGGCGTATGTGTGTGTGTGTGTGTCTGTGTGTGTGTATGCACATGTGCACATGGATGTGTGTGTGCCTGCGTGCATGAAGGGGTAAGGTTAATTGAAGTTGTTAGAGTGAAAATGATTCCCTCAGGGGGGGACATAGCAGGTGGAGGAGGTGGGTGGGTGGGTTCAGCAGCGAGTGACGGAGAGAGATCAGCAGAAAGCAATGCAATGGAGAGTTAAAGCAAAGGCGGGTGGGTGGGGGTCAAAGGGATTGCTCTTCACCCCCACTGCTCAGAGGCGGTGATACATGAGGACGGAGATGAAATGATTCACCTAAAGGTCAGGTGTGTCTGTCCTTCCCCACGTCTGACCCCTCACCCATCCCTGTTTTTGTCTCTGATCCCCTTCTCTTCCCCTGCTTGTTTAACTTCAGCAGAAGGTGGACAAATTAACTGTTTTTTTCAAATTATGTCTAATAGATTTACACCATAACCTTTGCTTAACCAATCTGTGTGCTCCTCCCCTCTTCTCCCGGTCTCTCACTTCCCTCTATCTCTCACTCTGTCCGTCTGTCCCCTCCTGTGGCCTTTCCCCTCTCCTCCCATACTGGCCTTCATTTCACAGATGACAGGTTGGCTGACTGTAATCCAACAGATGCCGGGGCGGGGAGGCCTGACCAACTGTTTTAACTCCAATCAGCTTTTATTGCTCTCCAGAGGAACCCCACACAACCCCATGCCAGCCTGACATTTCAGAGAGCAGGAAAGAGAAGGAGAGAATAGGAGAGAAAATACCACATATGTGTATATGCTTCCGAGTATGTGTGTGTTGATTAAGGCAGGGGGCTGATGGGAAAAAAAGGGGTGACAGTCATTACCCCCTGTGCCTGGTGTGGGGCCAAACCGCTGGCGTCAATCAACTTAGACGCACGTGTGTTTGTGTGCATGTGTGTGTGGGACGGAGAGAGTCCGGCGTCAGCAGGGATGGAGATGTCGCTGGTAATGCATCTGTCGCTCGTCCCCGACAGCCTAAGCCACCCCTGCACCGCCCACGTCTGTTGCCTCCTTTCCATTCTCCATCCATCTCCCACTCTTCACCCCCACTCTCCACCCTCAACCTCCCTCCATCCCTCCCTCTGAGACAAAGACAAAAGCCACGGCAAGTTACTGCAGTATGACTTTGAAGCTCTTGTTCAAATGACAAGATGCTATGTTGACGTTTGTGTCACCTGAGCAGTCTCCAGTCTAAACTGCTGTACCTCTAGAGTCTCCCTAAATGTTTATTGTCAAGAATCTAATGTGTTTTGCCGCATTACCTTAAGTAGCAACCACATTGTTTTTGAATTGTTAGCTACTTGAGGATGTTTTAAAGAAAGAGTATAGCCTAATTTCCTGGACATTATGGAGGCAATTGTATGCTACCATCATACTCCTGTGACAGCTATAATGCAGTTACAATGCCAGGGTGCAGGGAGAAGTAATTCAAGTTCATTTAGTTCAGACATGTGTTTGTATTTACTCTCTGGTAAATTTTACCTAGTCCATTGTGGACTGTAAATGGAATACCTAATAGTTTCAGCTCAACAGAATAGCACACCTCCAGAAGCCATCAGTCATTTGATAAAAGGGTATCTCGGTTTATCTGATGATTAATGGGGTTTTAGTTCTCTCTGTAGAGCCTTGGGCCACTAGAACTCTGCAGCCTGACCTGCAGGCAATTAAAGCCAGTGAAGAGCCTCAAAACATATTACTGCTGCTCACACAAAGAGGTGACGTGACCTCAGCCGTGATGGTGTTGTTCAAGCGGGACATTGATATAATTCAAGTGCGCTTTCAACACAAGACATGCAGACATATGCGTACATCTTTTCACACATGTGCATGACCAGATGTCCATGTAAGACACTGTTCACTTCATGCGGACACAGCACATGTAATTGTATGTATAGTATGTCTGTCGAGTTTACACTCACTGCAAAATTAAGAATAATATGAATAACACACACACATATGTATATTTATATGTATATATAGAGCAGAGGATATGTTGCACTGTGGGACAGAAGGGTGCCCAATCAGCCTCTCTCCTCTCACTCTTTGGAATATATTTTTCTTTATTATCCTTTCAGCAATTACAAGACAGGTTTAATGTCCCCAAGGAACATTTCTTTGGATATCTTCAAATGAGACGTCTAATATCTTCTGACGTAACTGCTTCCCCAATTAGCCTCTCTCACAGTGATGTGAGGAGAGTCTTTTTTGAGTGTAAAAATGGAAAGATTGTTTTATACACTGCTCTGTTTCTGACAGGTGTGAGGTCACACGTACGGCTTGGGGAGTGGTGGAGAAACCAGACTTCATGCATTACAATGTACAAGGTACATGATGTGCCATATGTTTTTCTTTCAAGCGAGTCTATTAGATCATGTAGCTTGCACACATACGCGGGGTTCTAAACGCTGGAGCGAATGACATTGCCAGAAGCAGATTTTAAATTGGCTAGAGAGAAAAGCGTGCTTTAGTGTGTGTGTGTGAGTCATTTTCAAGGTTACGCAGCCAGTTTACGACACGGAAAGGTCACTTGTGTAGTCAGCCCCACAAGCAACTTGCTCTTAATACAGACTAAATTGGTGTTGGCAAATAGTCTTTAAAAAATGGCTGTTATTCTTTTGTCAGGTCAGACCGTTTGCAAGAAACTGTGGTGGGTCAGTTAGGGGATTAACTGTGGCTTAACTGGGAAAAGTGTGAAGAAATAATTACATTTTAGTTAAATACAAGAATAAATGAATACAGTTCATATTGGTAAAGTGAAAACTACAGCAAATGTGCAGGACACTTAATCTTGAATAAGCAATAAGCACCTAGGGGCTGATGCTTGTTTAGTGTTTAAAATGCATGAATGTACACCAAACTTCCAAGGAAGCTTACAACGTGGAGTGATAACAGAGGAGGGACTGTTATATTCTGGTACTCTGACTATGTTGTCTTTCTCTAAACTCAAACTGATAATGAGCCAGAGAGACAACAGGGATTGTGTGTGCTGAATCAGTGATTAGTGAATTTATTACAGCTAAATGTGGTTGTTTTAGTCCTTCACCCCATGCTGTCATTAAATGTCCTTGTGATTAGTGAGACACACGCAGCCAACCTAATTATCCAACACCACAGCCAAACCCTTCGCATGATTACAACAGTTTGCTTCTTATACTGCAATTATGCTCTTTGCAATGGCAAGAAGCTATAATTAAAGAGGAAATGCTTGCTTTGTGTGTGCATTTGTGTGTGTGTGTGTGTGTTTGTTTGAGT
This sequence comes from Anarrhichthys ocellatus, assembly GCF_004355925.1. Classification (NCBI taxonomy): domain Eukaryota; kingdom Metazoa; phylum Chordata; class Actinopteri; order Perciformes; family Anarhichadidae; genus Anarrhichthys; species Anarrhichthys ocellatus. Next base: position 15,294,920 of record NW_022280032.1, read on the forward strand.
AAATGTTCAGGTATCTGTACGTGCACGTATATGTGAATGAAAACTAACTAACAAATATGCCCTTGCTGTATTTTTTCAAAGCTAAGCACCTCTGTCCACCTATTTCTGTTTTAAGAGCTTAATTGTAATTTTAACGGGGATGCAATTCTCTGTCCCTATAGGACTGAGAAATCCACCTTTACAGCATATTTTGCTGGTAACAGTGCTGATCAGGGCTGCAGCACCACGGAGAAGAAACGGAGGTAAAGTGGGTCAGATGGATGTGGTTGTGATTCAGTGATGTCAGTAGAGAGAGGTGAGATTGGAGACAGTGTGAGATGTGAGAAAGACATGGTCTTGTTGCTCAGCCAAGATCTTGCCTGAAAAAAAATGTGGGTGGTATTGTGCATTTTCATAGGTGTAGAGGAACAGTCAGTGCCACCATATTATGGATTATGGAGCATTATGGATGTCCCTGTGGGGGAGACTGGGGATTTCGGGAATGGGGATGGAGTGAAAGCACGTGCACTTTTCCTACCAACAGGGGGCAGTGGAGCTGCAGCTGTGTGCCCACCTATCCTTGTGCTGAGGGAGAGGCTTACTCCCTCTGGTGAGCATTCCCTTCACAGTCTCACTCATGGGCATGCCAGTGTACAACCAGCATACTGTAGTGACATTTGAAATGAACACCAGCCGACCAGTGTTCATGGTACATGAACGTGCTGGGTGGTGGAACATATGCATGTGTGTGCGTGCGCATGTGTTGGCGTGTGATCACACTCATTTGCATACCAAGGTGGCCAGGGCTCAAGTGTACCACACTCCAAAGTCCTCCTGCAGACTCGGGGATGTGCACAAGTGTCCCCCAGTGTCGGGACAATTATGAGATTTGATGACGTGCATGTGAGAACAGGACACGCTGCTGCTCTGCATATGGAACCATCCTTCTTGTGTTCAGCCAAAATGTCACACATTTGCTGGGTATATGGATTGGATTACTCTTTCTTTTTATGATGCATCTTCTCTTTCGTCGAGAATAGCTTTGCAGACACAACTTTCAGTCTCTCAGACTTACATGCACAGAAACCTTCACGGGAGGGATGGAAGTGAAAGCCTTGCAGTCCGTCATGTGGAGCTCACAGAGATATAGGAGGGAACATGGATAGAGTAACCTGTCCTATTGTTTCCCTTGGGTGCGCCCTTGTGGAGCTCCCCACCAATCCTTTGTGTCTGCATTGGGAGGGGAAGCTATCTGTATCATGAGAAACAGGATCACCTGAGCAGAGAATGAGCAGATTCTCTCACTTTCTCACCTTTGCTGTCACTTTTTTCTGTCCCTAATGCCTTTCTTTTAATTCGTATTTCCCTTTTTTCTTTCATTACCTTGCTTCGCTCAACAGATGACTCATATATGTCAGGCGGAGGTCTGGCCATCCCAAAATCCACCTTCATTGCCCTTTTATTCATCTCCCACCCCTCCAGTTGTCTAAATGTTTGCAGATGAACACTAATAGTCTCCTCTCTCTGTGGATGACACACTAATTAATCAAGCACACCATGCTGGCCAATCCAGTAATGGCCAACAGCTTTCTAGCACGCAGCTAGCTGGCAATAACCAGTTTGTACAACCCTGAAGGGCTGTGAGTTCACTACTGTATGTATGTGAGTGTGCAGCAGTTGTCCCTGGGTGGAAACATTGTAATACCACCAGTTTGTCAATTTGTGTGTCTGTGCGTAGGGTTGTGTACAGTATGTACACTCATTTAGTGTAACATAATGTGTTTATGGCCCCCTGTTGAATGGGTCAGACTCTGCTATGAAGCTGCTCATGCTATAGTAGTATATGGTGGAGATATTATGCAGTCTGGGCTCCCTCTCCCCTCCGAAGGTTATTGGACCCTTGCCTCACATCAAATGTGTTCTACTTTTTGGTAAACCTCTCCCTCTCTATCTCTCCCTCTGCTTTTTTCCCCCTATCTCTGGCACACCGTATCTTTCATCACATCTCTCACAAACAGCAAACAGAAAACAGAAAACAGAAAATTGAACTTGATAATAATTGTGATCGAATAACTGTACACAATATCCCGGGATTTCCAGCCCTCCTTTACAGCATTATTTAGTTTGATCAGTTGTTTGAGAAGAGGCTATTAGTATGCACATCCTATCGGAGCCTGCAGTTGCAGGCGATTGCTATCTGTTGGATGGTACATTCGTGTTATCTAACAGGACTCTTTGATAATTCTTGCCTTGCTGAACATTCCACAAACATCCAGAAGACAAGGAGGTGTTTTAAATTTTGTTTATCCAGTTGATTGAATTTTACAACGTGGTGGTTGTTTGGGCCAACGCATGTAAATATGCACATAAAGCACCCGTTCACGCGCGCACGCTAACACACAAGCTCAAACACAAACTAGGGAGACTTCTCATTAATTTCTTTGCAGGGTAGAGGGAGAGAGGGATGTAGGCCGTGAAGGACTGGAGAAGGATTGATGGGAAGCAGGGAGGTACAGGCAAGGTGATTAAAAACTCAAGCTACAGATGTTTCTGGAACACTTCAAAGTGGTGCGCCTGCCACTGCCAGCGCTGGGCATGATGCATTATTGAGATGGTGCCCACCTGGCACCTGGCGCTGACATCACATGCCCGGTCCACCTGGCACCATGCAGTCACGTGGGTGACACTCTGGGTCACACCTCCCCACACAAACCCAGCTCCCAGTGTGTTGAAGGGCATCAGGGAAAATGGCACACATGCTCGACACGGACCTCAAAGGCATTAAACTGGGGCAAGTGCAGTTTGCTAACTTAGCTTCATGAATGAAAAGTGAGGAGACAGGGAAATGTTCTTGTGACGCGTTGCAATGCATTTCCTCTTACTTTGCTTGTGTATTCATTGAGATGTGGCCAGGTGCGACTATTTCTTTCCTAACTACAGAATTTATACCTTAAAAATAACTTTATTTCCTGTTATGTTCACGCAATATCGTGTTGCATGCAGTGGGAAGATGAATGGACATTCGATGACACACTACAATAATGTAATTTCCTATGCAATAAATTATTAAAATGCAATGAGGATAATTCAGTAGAGTCTTAAGAGGAAAGCCTGGGAATCTTTCTGGAATGTCTTTGGCTTTGAAGTAGCCTACGGTGTGGTGTTGATGCAATTCCTTCTGCTTAATATTTCAGAAGCCCCCTCAACCTTATATAAAGAATATTTAGAGGTCACATACTGTGTTTGTGTGCGTGCATGAGTAGCTGTGTGTGTGTTCCTCCTGCATGTGTCCCCTGACACCTGTACTCTCTCAGGGTGTGAGGAACAGACAGAGGCCAGAGCCACAGTCACAGGTCTCAGACCAGTGGGGTGTGAAATGAAGCAGAGGGCCAACACACTCCCCCCCCCGCTGTACACACACACACACACACACACACACACACTGTGCGGTCACTGTGCGGTTGTGTTTGTGTGACGTGTATATGTGTGTGTGAGAGAGAGCACTGGAAAGCACACAGAAAAAGGAAGAAGAGGGGACAGAGACAAGAAACTCTGTAAGACTTTCTGGAGAGAGATGGTGTTTGCCGTAATGGCTGTTTAGCTTCATTTACTGCAGGATTAAGGCTGGATTACCAACTAATGCACACAACTGCCCCGACTCTCCCCAGGTGCCCCACAGGATCGTTGCATGTCAATTGCTTTTGGTAATTTCATTACTTTCAAATTTGTTAGGGAATTTGCACCACAAAAGTACAGGGACTCCATGTCGAAATGTTTATAGGCTTTAGTATTTAATTTCACAATATACTCACATGATGTATATTCATAATTAGTTAGTTGTGTTAAAATGACCACAAGTTAACTTAAATAAAGTGTTTTTGCAGCATAGGACTACTGGTTGACTAAATATACAGTATGTTCTTTCACACCCATCAGCCAGTATTATGGCTCTGCTTTACCTGCTATCATAAGTACCGCCCTGTTACGTCCCTTTATGATGAGACACAAACATCAGTATGCTGTTTGACGCTAGCGAGTAAGGAGCAGGGAGAAGTTAAAGCTCCACTTCGTCGTTATGGGTATTTGGAGTAAACGGGGCACACAGGCCTACACGTTGTACCGAGGCCAGTAGGCTGGGGGGGGGGGTCAGAACAGTACGTTTTTGCTCCACGGCCCCGTAACAGGTTAGTCTGGCCACAGTCATGGGGAATTCAGCTTGCAGCATGACACATCACCAAAGAGAAAAATGTGTTTTGTTTATTATTACTTCACTTGGATGTACAGTGTGCATAAATCATTTTATACTAAAGGATTTTTTTCACATTCATCTCGAAGGAAAGTTCAAGACATGTATGTGCAAGATGATTTTGTGACAGTTTGGAGGCCAATTGTCAAAAAAAAACAACACTTTTGAATTGATTAATAACTGTATATTCATAGATTCTAAATGATCTAATGATGCTGAAGGAGTATGTCTAATTTAAGAACTTAAACTTCACCTTATCTGTGGAAAAAACACAACAGCCACAGTTCAAAGAGTAGCCTATGTGTCTTACAACACGTCTGGAGGGGATCTTTAACAAAAGGTGTCAACATCTTAATACTGATTGAATTTGAACTGGTGAAAAACAGTGAACAAAACATATTTCTATTTTCAACAAGGCCTTAATTTCTGGTTTTTCATACATTGATGCTGTAGAATGTTGCATATTGCTCTTAAATAATACGGCTTGAAGGTGTATTTAGTTTATTTGGCTTTAACCTCTCTTGATCACAACCTGCAACTTTTCTGAAAAAAACCCCGCAAAGATGCTCCAGCAACGAGAAACAGGGCGGCAGCACAGAGCACATCCGGCTCTCTGGTTGGCTGGATCCGCTGTCAATCATCCCCGACGGCTCCGCAGCACCGCCCACAGACGCACAGCGGCAGCGCAATTTCAACCGACAATGATTTCCCAGGCACTTGCGGCTTGTCTGCGGCGATAGGAGAAAAGAGGAGAGAAAGAGAGAACCTCACCTCCTCAAACAGCGAGTGAGGTAGAGGGAAAAGAGACAGAACGCGTCAGAGAGAGAGAGAGAGAGAGAGAGAGAGAGGGGAAAAGAAGAGGCTGTGGAGTAAAAGGAAAGACAACAGCGGCTTTGGACCTCCAGCAAGGAGTGTTTAATTGTCTGCGCTTTATTGTAAAGTGTCCAATTTCCACACAGATTCGACATGTCATCGTCCGGTAAAGACAACAGCGGTGCCCAACACGCCAATTACGTGGGACCTTACCGTTTGGAGAAGACGCTCGGGAAAGGACAGACAGGTTAGTTGGGACAGCTTTGCTCGTTGCAACCCCCTCTTTTAATTGCACAATTTGTTTTCGGGAGCGCTCAGCAGCGAGTTGAAATTTGGCCGGCTGTGTGTTCTGCAGGTGATAAATAACTAACCGCTTAGTTACAAACACCTGCCAAGCCTTGTGGGGAATTATTTTTCATTTTTTTGGTAGGGGGGGGTGTTGTTATGTGTTCGGCGAGCTGACATGATCATTGCTCACGCGGTGGGACGAGGGGTTGTGGATTTAGGTGATGTTGCTTTACGGTGGTTTGTTGCTTGTGCGTTGGCGTTGGACTGGGTGTGTGTGTGTGTGTGTGTGCATCCAGGAGCAGCAGAGCAACGTGGACACAGTCCAACGCCGAAAACGATGACAGAGCGATGGGCAATGAAAATGAACTTTTTGTGTGTCCCCTGTGTGTGTGTGTGTGTGTGCGTGTGTGTCCTGTGACTGGAACACAACGCCGTTAATCCCGATTTGCCTGATACATTGATCTATTCTTAGTCTGCAGGCAGGGAGGCAAGCAGGCAGGCGTTTCTCCTCACACTGCAATACGTTGGGTTTCCTCCGATGTGGAGTCGCGGGTCCAACCTTGACAGATTACATATTATGGGGCTGCTCACATGAGCTGGAATAGAGCTACGCTGTTCTACATTCATTCACCCCAGGGGATGTAACTGGGCTTCCTTAATAAGGAGCACATGCTTTATCTCAGCAGAGACAGCCATGACACTGCAGTTTGTCAAAGTTGCGTTGCACATGTGCACATTATTGCTTAAAAGAGGACTTTATTCTCTTAATATTTCATGCTATTTTATCCCGGTGTGGTTTGTTTGTGTGTGTGTGTGTGTGTGTGTGTGTCTTATACAGCAGCGTTATCAGCCTGAGTATAGTGAGAATCCTTCTGCAGCCAGTGGAGCCATGTGAAAGGAGAGGCAGGCACAGCCCTGTGTAGGCAGAGATGGCAGGGGTGATGCAGCATGCTCCGTAAGCTCACCACCCTTAAACACACACAGAGAGAGAGACTCTTCTACCCTCTCCGCTGAAAGATTTTCCTCCCATCTGTTGTCTAAAACGGCTACAATAGGCGTTGCGTCCCCTACCCGGTCCAGCTGGTCACGCTGAGCAGCCGTGGGTGCGTGTAAATGTAATGTGTGTTCTCTCAAACAGTATGCTTTCCTGAAATATTCTCCTCTGTCACTTCATACACCTGGCGAGTCCCCAGTGTTCATTAATGGAGTTTGTCTCTTTGCCATCCCCTGGTGTCAGTGTGTGTGTGTAGGTGTGTGTGTGTGTACCTTCATCATAACTGATGCCCCTCTTTGACTGTTGGGACAGTGCAGGAACATTTGAGTCAGGCTGCGCAAATCCCAAAACATGTTGCGTCCATCCTCGGTGTAGCTCCACTCTGCAGCGTGGTGATGACCGTGGTGTGATCTGACGGTGTGATGTTGCAGGCTACCTTCCAGTTGGTGCTTTCATAACAAAAGCAGTATTAAAACACGCGGGCTCGTCTCCCCTTTTCTCCTGCTACTCCTGTTTAATCATGTGTGTTTACAGGAGGCGCTCTCATTCACAGCCAGACTCTGCTCTCGTTCAGATAGCGCTCACGAGCGTCTAATGGCTGTTTATGGTGGTATTGAGCTGGCACTGTGGTCCGCTGGGTATAATGATACGGTGTCTCTGAGATCATTCACGGAGTGTTGAGGCAGGTTGGGATGCATTTTTCAAAGCCATGGAAGCATAGTAAGCTACAGGTCAGCGTGGATCATGGCTTGTGTGAAGCAGCTTGGCCCTCACGTGGCTTCAGCGGTGTTTCACTTAGAGGGAAATTTCTGATGAGAAGATATTCATTTTGAATGCTCTGTGTCTGGTTTTTCTATTACGTGTCCACGTTTCAAATGTGCAGCAGTAACGAGGCCCAGCATTATTTGTGTGTTCTGTGTTAGAAAAAGAATTTGGCTACTGGCATCTGGGCAGCTAGTCCACGCCAAACCTATTCAGATTAACGACATCATATCCCATTCACTCATTAACCATTTGTTAAGGGGTCAGATCTCTTTCCCGGGGCCCACGGAAAGGGTTGGCCTGGCAACTGTGAGCGTCCAATGGGCCGGGCTCGATCGTGAGTGGCAGCTGGGACCGTCCAGTGGGCTAAATCCCCCGTGAGCTTTCCCAGGCTGCGTTTGGCTGGTATTATTAGAAGGGAGAAAGCGGAAGGCCTCTGGTGGATCTGGCTGTCCTGCTCAGAGGAGTGGTGTTCATTAAGTGATTAGACTTTGTCCTGAGACACACACACATGGCCACCACAGTGGTTCTGGTTTGGCTTCCTGATCTAATCCCCTGCACAGCCAAAGTCTCCTCGGCTCTCACTCACGCACTCACGTGGCCCAAAGGTAGTGTGGGCTGGCCCACTCTAGCTTAGCAACTTAGCACCTCAGTGTTACTGTAGAAATCCAAATGCATGCTTCCATGGACAGTTCTACTACGATGTATAGCGCACAGTTTAAACAGTAGGATGCATCTTTTTACCTTTTTTTTTTTAAGTCAGTATACATGAGAAAATATTTACTCAGTGTGTAGCAGACTTGTCATGTGTACAACAATTTCCTCTTTGTCAGGTGTGCATTGGGGCCTGATAGGGTCTATAGATATGGAGTGCATGCATGGCTGGCTACTGATTGGGTCTAAAGCCCCAGAAACATCGAGGCCATTTTCAAGCCAAAAAGTGAATGTGCTTGAATGGCAGAACCTGTGGGATGATTGGGTCCTGCACTGCATGGGGTATGACAACAGCTGAGCAGCTTCCTCATAGCTCTCGCACTGTCGCACTGCGAAATTGCCAATCAGCTTCTATTTGTAGCCGACCCTGAATTAGCCCCATGTGTTCTGTGTTAGGCTGTCTCATTGACTTTATTGGCCTCACAAGCCTCTAATCGACGGCAAGACGCGACGGCAACTTGACAACCGAGTTAACATTTATTAAAACTTAGAACTCCCTTGGAATGTCTCCATCACAGTGGGGTTTATAGTAACAGACTTCATGCGTTTCACAATCTTTGGCTTTGTCAAACAAAGCTGAAGATTGTGGATTTTAGTTTTTGCCAGTGCAATGACTTAAGACGGGCTGAATCACCTCTCTGTTCCACTAATGCGTTGGAAAACACTGACGTGCTTTGCCGTTACTTTGTTCCTGAAGGCTGTTGATTGGTGGAATAGAGGCCTATTGTGTGGAAAACACTGCCTGCTAATCCAGTGTAAGTCCCTGTTTTTTTTTTTTTTGCGAGCGAGACTTGGATATTGACAGGCTAAACGTTGGAGGTTGATGTGTAGGCTCCTTGATTCTTTGATTGACGTGTAGTGAGTGAAATCATCTGTGCTTTGGGGGCTTTCATATTGACTGTTCATCTGACAAAAAGCTGCCTGTGATGGTGTGTCTTGCTCCCTCTTTCTCTGTTCAGCGCTCTCTGTTTCTGTGTTTCTGCTGGAGAGTTCTTGTTCTGGGTTCACCGGGCTTACCAGGCATTTAAGCCAGCATCCAGCCGTTTCTGTTATCCCCCTGTCAGCAAAGGGCCGGCCTGTTTGTAACTCTTACCGTGGGCTCCGCCGTTGTAGCGTAAGAAACGGTGGAAGAACAGCTCTCGTTTGTCTTTCTTTTCATTTATTTACACATACACACAGGTGACATTAACCGGACTGTTCTGGGAGTCTGATCTATTGCACGGTAACGTAAAACCACTAATTCGACGTTGATTTATAGCCGGTGAGCCGGGCATGTTTGATTCCGATCAATGGGCACTCCCAAAGATTTCCTGTCTGGAGGAAGAGATCCATACTGTTTCGCGGCACATGATATTCCTGATGATGACAAGTGAGTGGGCAATGCTCACTCGATGCTGTCAATGAAAAACCACTTGGCAAATCCACCGAAACTCGAGGCCTCTGCGTGCACATGAGTGTGTGTTGCTTGTGAGCGGTGCAGGTGGTCAAACTCCCGGTGACCTGTTGCCTCTGTGCCATTAGCATAATCTTGATACCCGCGTCGAGCTCAAACACAGGTGTCTATCTCCCCTGTGTTCGCAAAGATTACCCAGAAAAAGTTGGCAGCTTTGACCTAAAATTGTCGAGTGAGGGAAATAAATGAAAGGCTGCGATGATAGACCCGAGTTCCAGAGGGACTCTCCAGAGATCGTAGTCGGAGGAGCCCTGACCCAGTGGCTGTGCCGCGTTGCTCCCAGCTGGGTAGCGTGGAAGCCAAGCCTGCGTGATCTCAGCTGTCCCACTGTCTGGCCTCTGGTCTCTGTGCCTCAGCTGGTGTACGTGTTGTCTGCGTGTGCACTTTTACGAATGTTTAACTCCTAATGTGTATGCATGCAAGTAAGAGCGTTGTGGCATCCGCGTTACAGAGAATTCTGTTGGTGTGGCTTAAACTATGCATTGAGTAAATTGAACCAGGACTTGGACTGTAGTCTGTGACTTTTTGCTGAAGTTATGTAATGATGATGGTCTCTGTCATTTAGTGCTCCGCTCCTCTCCTCTCCTCCGCCTCACGCCCTCACTCTGTCCCTCTTCCCCTGGCCAGTCAAGATTCATACAGGGATTCAGCCATGTGGTAAATCAGACAAGACCTCTGTGGAATTGCATCGATTGGGAGGAATGTATGTAGCCAATGATTTTCAGAGATTAATGATGAGGAAAGAGGTGGAGAACTGGGAGGAGGGGTGGAAAGAGAATGATGAAGGCAAAGGAGGAGGAGTAGAAGGAAGAAAAAAAAAAAAAAGGCTTGAATTGAGTGAGCGTGAAGCGATCCTGAATGTTCTGACTGCAGTGGAGGTTATTAATTAAGGCAAAGTATTGATCATTCTCTTCATTATCCTCCCCTCCTCCCTGATTTTCATCTCTCTATTGGTGACCTCCAGAGGAGGAAAAGGGCTCAATCTTTAGATGCGAGGTCAGTGAATAAGTGAAGGATTGCTGGGAACGGTCTTAGTGGCCGACCACGAACAAGCGCGAGTGTGTGTGTTTGTGTGTGTATTTTTTGGACAGGCCCCATCGCATCCTATTTGGTTTCATCCTAACTCTGAGCATCCACTGTCAGTGTTTCTCTGCCGTGTTGTATAGCGTGCAGAATCGGACGGCATGGTTCTCAGGTCCATTTTCCCTCATTTATGCCAATACACACTACACACACACGCACACACACACACATCCATGCTCATACAAACACAATCTTTTCCCCTCGCTCGGCCCATCTCTCTCTCTCTCTCTCTTTATCGCTGAGAATCCGCGGGCCTTCTCGGCTGCTGTGTTTCAGGTAATGTGTTATCACCTCATGATATTTACAATTTCACAGTGCTAGTTTTCCAGCGCAGCGGAGAGAATTTCAAGACAAAAAAAAACACCATTTTTTCTTTTCACCTGTGCTTCGAATTGATACATTTTTATACGACTTCATCCTGTTGCTAAAAGAAAACATGCCCGGTGATTTGCTTCTGGACATCTCCGTACCTGCCTCTGTCTTTATGCACCTTTTTGAGGCTGCCAGTCAGCTGGTCACTTAGTCAGGTGCCACATTTGTTTTTGGAGGGTCAACACGGGCCGTTTAAGACGTACAGTGCATCTAACGTCTGTGCGCACAGCAGTAGGCATAATCAGCCTGTTTCTCTCTCCTCTCTCTCACCCAGCTCAGATTAACCCTTGCTGAGCCGCCTGTCTGGCTCCGACTGTGAGAACGCTGAGTTGGTTGCCAAGGTTGGTTGTGTGGTTGTCATGGTTTCCCTGCTTGTTGCTGGTTCCCAGTCTGCCCTCGTGAAGAAAGAAAGAAAGAAAGAAAGAAAAGTCTCTCTCTCTGGTGCTCGCACTTCTCTCGCTCTTTAAGTGCCTGCAATCTGAAGCTGACATCAACGTCTGTTGCTTTCCATACGTGCAAGTTGCCTTTATCTGACTTATTTCCGACTATCTGCCCTGTCGCCCCACATGACTGTAGAAATGAGTATGTGAATGAATGCATGACTGTGTCTTCACATGCGCGCTGCATGTGTGCGCATGCTGTGTGCTCAGACGTGGGGTCATGGATCAGACAGGCTCGCCGTGCTCTGTGCTCTGTGCTCTGTGCGCTGTGCGCTGTGTTCCCATTTAAATCTGGGAGATTAGCACATGTGGGGAGCCTCGGCTTTAGTTGCTGTCAGCTCAGCTAGCCTTGGCAGGCTGTCCTTAGATCGGGGGGGGGGGAGCTCTGTGCTCATCCCTGCATTGCTGTCTGCCCCGCTGTACCTTATCCATTATCAAATATACGGGGGGGCCGGTGACCTTGACTTTGGTACGTTTTTAACTGCACACTCGTATAATTCACAGGGCCGCATTTGTCACAGGCCCGCCTTACAGGATCTTCTTTTAAACAATTACATTTACAGTACGGTGAAATGTTTTCGTCTTTTTTGTTCTGTCCTTACGATATTTGACATGATTCCAAAAAGCACTATGTGCTATATGTGTGACATTTCCTTTAAGAAGCTGTACCTGTTGGTGTATTTAAAACACTTTTTCTTGCATTTTCCCATAATTTTACATTTATTCACATAGACTGAGACATGCTTACATTTACATATTAAGCCAATTCATCCATTTCACTTGGGATGCTTTGCAATTTATAAATATATAAGTGAAAATATCACTTTGGAGGTTTTACTCATTGAATTGTTACTGCGTTTACAGAGTGAATACAGTGAATGAATGGCTTTTTTTTTTTAAATGACATGAAACCGCTTTGCTTCAGCAGACCTGCTGGCAACTCCCCTCGGACTGTTTTTCCAAGAAAAAGTGCATGAATGAAACTGTGCGCTCATTTACTATGTGCAGCGCATCCCAGATGGCAGGGGCCAGGGTAATTGTGATGCATTCAGATTTTTTTTCCCCCCGCCACTCGCTCTGTTGTCAGCTCTTTAGGCTATGAAGCACAATGTCGCCCATGCCTGAAACACCTGAGATGTGGCTTGGCATGTGAAGTGAAGCAAGACAGCCCTCAATGAGATTAGGTTAGATGAGCATGACTGGTCACAAACCAACAACCTGCTCGTCTCTGTGGCACCGACTTCTGACACTTGGCCAGACTAAAGAGAATTGGCACTATATTAGCCAGGTTGACTTATTTTATGTCCGCTGGGAACATCAAGGAGTCTGTGTTATTCATAGAGCGAAAAGGAGGGCAGGTTCAGTTTGCTATTCTGATGACGTCGGGGGAGTGTTGTTGCCAGTTTACAGAAAACCCGCCTGGATCACAGGTGTTACCGCATCAGTGGTCCAGCCAAGACAAACTGTTTCTTCTGTTTGCCTTTCCTGTGATGCCACAAAGAATGGGTCAGTGCAGTGATTCTGCTGCCACGTCAAATCCTCTGTATGTATTCGGATGAAATCAGATCACAGGGAGATGTCATACTTGATGCAGTGAGTCTTTGTGTTTCTCCCCCCCCCCCCAATCTGGCCTGAGTCGTAGGTTTAGTCTGCACTATTTTCCTCCAAATCTCTGGCCTTGTAGTGCTGTACTGGGTTGTTAAAGTATTTCAGCATGAATCTTTTAATACCACCAGCACACTTTCCCATTGGGGACTTTCCCCTTTTCCAGCTGAATACTTGACGGTTTACCAACAAGCATTCGGCTTTTCCCCTTGTGATGTAACCTTTTTTTTTTTTTTTTTTTTAATGAGCTGCTGTATGCTCACAGTATCTCTTTAAACATTCTGTATTCATAATGTATCATGCATCACCAAAACTATTTCCACTGTATTTAAGTTCCACATGCTCTCATGTGACCTAACCAGAAATTGTACAACTATTTTTCTCTCGTTAGTAGGTTTAAAAAAAAAGAAAACGGGCCCAACAAAGTAAAGCTCATGTGTATTTTTTTAACAATACGTTTGCGTTTCCCTTCAATTGGCTAAAACTCTGTGACAGTAAATCCAATTCCATACTGCTGCGAGGTCAGAAGCTGTGACGAAGGCCTTTGTACAGAAGGAATATTCCTTCAGAGAAATGACCCTTTGGCCTTTTACAACACAAAAAATGTCATTTTCAGGTGTCAAAAGCACACTTGATCCCTTTCTTCTTTACTTGCTTTTTTGCTCTGTTATTTCTGTCCTTGTGTCTTATCATTTATCTTTCTTTTTTTTTTTACACACTCTCCTGACTAATGGAACAGGTGATGGAGTGATTAAGGGAGAGCGATGAAGTAGGGGAAGGTTTCATCTCTTTATCCCAGATGGTTGACTTTTTTTTTTTTTTTTTTATTCATCACTAAAAGCTGCTTATTTCTGAGCTGATGTTGCTGGTGTGTGTGTGTGTGTGTGTGTGTGTGTGTGTGTGTGTGTGTGTGTGTGTACTTGTCTGAGTTTTAGTGTGCACTGTGTGCTCCTGTTTTACGGGCTCTCTGCAGATGCATAACAGTGTCTGAGAGCTGTAACTCACGGGACGCGGATGAACATGAGAGAGACGGAGAAGAGGGGGGAGGCAGGCTCACAAAAGGAGACATTTTCTGAGTGAGAAAAAGAGTCACAGCAGTAAAGCATCTCTCGGGGTCAGTGCCTCTATTATCATTCAAATCCAGCACACACAACCACACAGTTGCGCACGCACACACACACGGTGCAACAAACAAAACAAAAAAAACAGAGGCATGCACACAAACGCAGACACAGGAATGTGCTGCGGGGATGCTGTTTAGACTCTACAGGAATCCCAGCGCTCCCTCTGACTGCAGCAGAGCTCTGACGTCATCAGTGGAGGAAATGCACCCACAGCAGGAAGAAGTACGGAGCCTGAGGACACACACACACACACACACACACACACACACCATGCCTTTAGGACATTTAGGAAGCCGTTTCCTCCACCCTTCAATCCTGTCCTCTGTTTAACCTCACAAGAGTTTACCTGTCAGTGCACTTGTGCAAAATGTTTCATACAGTCTGTGTATAGAGAGCAGTGTCGACGTATAGCTGATGTAGTGACTTGCACATATACGCGTTTGTATAAACTGGACTGCCTCAACGCTTTTGATGTGAAGAGTCGGTGGCCATAGCAACACAGAGACACATTTTCATGTGCGATTTCACATGCTGAGGGCACGAGTGTGGCTCCGCTCGAGTAAGTTATTATTTCGGTTGGTCAGCCGTATTTGATGTCCTCAGTGCTGTTTTGATGTATTGTGGTTTGTATAATGAGAGCTTGAATGTGAGCCAATAGAGCCCATGTCCATTTGTCTCTGTCTCTACGCACACAAGCCCGTGTGGGTTTGAAGAAAAACTGACTCTATATGCAGCCCTGCGTGTGGCACCGCGTGACTCATAGGAGTGTATTATTATGATCATTATGACAGTTATTTTTCTCTTTGTGTAATGCGCTCGCCACCTGTTTGCTTTGATGGACTTGCAGTAGCAGCTTCCTCCGGGCTTATTTTGAAAGTAGGACAGGAGTCGAACACTTTGGAGCTGCATATGCTCGCTTCATCATTTTTTTTTTTTTCCCCAACCGACTGCTTCTTTCAAGTAAATATTGTCACAGCATTAAGGCTACATAACTTGTACGGCAGCTGGATCAACGCGATTATGGGAGAATCGCTGGATCACATATCGCAGAAAGAGCCATGTTGTCAGGCTTCTATTCAGAAGAGCAAAGAACGACACGATGGAAACGATGCGTTATTCTCTTCTCCCGACTTGCCTCTGCAAGAGTTTGATTGACAGATGGTTCCTCCCATCACCTGCCAAGTATTTTTTTGAAAGTGCCGACCTCTTTCCAAACCGTTTCCAATGATTGCTTCTCAGATGGTTTTGTGTAACAAACCATCTGGCGGGTCAGGTTGATAGACTACACCACTCAAACAGTGATGACATTATGTTAGGGTTACACGTTGAGGATGACACCCCGCCTCACTGATTCAATAGTGATGAAACTGACTTCCTGCCTTTGAATTGAGATTACAGAACATCGTACAAAGAAGACTGAGAGGAACGTATACCGCATTGGCTAGTGTTCCTTATGTAACAAAATAACCTGATAAAACAGCCTAACTACCCTCCTGATGTTTATTATGATTACCTTAATAGACACACAGCAACCTACTCCCTCTTTATTATCTCTGTATCCATTATCCAGCTTTTCCTACACGTCTTGCCTCTCCCTTCCGTCTTGACTCCTCTTCTTCCTGCTTCCTTGTTTCCATGCTTCCTGCCTAATGGAGGTATACCCCTGCAGCCTCCAGGCCTCGTACTGTCAGTCTGCTCAGGTGGGGTGTCGCCTGAGTGTCGTGGGCCTGCACAATAGCAGAAGGAATTAAATTGAATCTCCACATATATATACTCCCTTGCAGTATATCTGCCAATCTACACATAACATGGCAGAGCATGACACATACAATATGCAGGTACAATCAATTCACTTGTTTGACAATCGAAATAGATACACAAGCAAGCGTGAATATAAAAATACAGTACAGTAGGCATTCATACATGCTGTATTGGCTTATATGGCAAAAACTCATTTCTGATACCACAGTCAATTATCCCCTTCCGTTCTTCTATCTCACCCGTTTCCCACGGAGACACTAATTGTAGCATTAAAAATGGAAACTCCCGCACACAACCATTTGTGATTATGTGTTTAAATGGACTAATGTAATGTGAAAGGAGACTATCATGGTACGTCCTAATAGAAGAAGCATATCCTAAGCTTGTTATTGCTTGTAAAGAGTGATTGGAGCAGAATGTATCATCATACTTCATGTAGCCAAACCACAGGGGAAGATGGCAATCGTAATTGGACATTGATATCAGTAAAAGTGTCTGTGTGTAATTTTCTCACATTTTCTCATCCATCATTTGCGTTATTTTTTTATTTATTTTTTTTTCCAAATCTCATGGTATTGTGTATGTCATTATTTTACAATGCAATGCTTGCAGTATGTTTGTCACCATAAAGCAGGTATTCCGTAATTTAAAAACATGTATAGATGTCTGTAGCCTGGACAAGATAAAGAATGACATAGTTGATGCTTTGGTAAATGGTTTGTATTGTGCGTGTAATGTGTCTTGTATATAATGATTGTTGTTTTCATGTTTGATTTTTTTTTTCCCCTACTAAAGTCCTTTGTCTTAAATAAAGTAAATAGATTGAATAGATAAGTGCAGCCCACTACTCTATTCCTCCTAATGGGAAATTTAGAGGGATAATTGATTTTTACGAAGAGAAATAACGGCTGTCCTAAAGGGAAAATTTGCCACCTTTTTACGTGGATGTCCAATCAGTGCCGATAGTTAATGTAGTCCACTGAAGAAATAAATTACCCAGAGCACGCTGTAATCGCCGAGTAAGCTGATCCGTGGAGCAGTGCCGGCTGTGCCTACGCGTACCAGGATGACGTGCAAGCAACGCAGAGAACATTAGTTTGTTTTTTCACACTATATACTTAACTCGGATAGGTAGAGATAATGGAGTTGAAAATCTGCTCATTTTCCCTGTAAAGTTTAGTCGGACTGAGGAGATGCCTCATCTTCATTCCTTTTAAATGGGGAGCATTTGGTGTAGTCGGCTCGTGTTTCTTATGCCCGTGAGCTTGTGATTGTGTCTGTGCCTGGGCTGATTAGGCTTGTATGAGATCTGAATTTATTACTCCGTCTTCGCCAGTGCCATTATACTTCAACCTCTTACATTCACTCCTTAATGAGACTTTATGAAATATTCAAACCTTTACCTGAAGGAGTTCTGTGTGTGTGTGTGTTTCCTGTGTGTGTGCGTGCCGAGCTCTGTATTCTTGCATTATTCCTGTCTGCTCCTTACACCCTGATCAGCACTTTCTGATCTCTCTTAGCACTGACAAATACATCTAGACAAGAGACAGACAGACACAAGAATACATTTCCCTGCACATAGACATGATCTGAGTCGGCATAATGATGTGTTATTCCAGATTCTACCATCCTTGCTGATGACGAGTCCAGGCAAGATCAGGCTCATTAAGCCTGAGAGAGATGTGCTTGTTGGCCGGGTGTGTGTTAGCCTTACTCTGGGCCTCCTCTCTTTTATTTATTTCTCTCCCTCTTTCTTTCTCGGTCCGTCTCTCCCTGAGCACAGCACTAGATCAAGCAGGCCTTTTAATTAAAAGACACATTCTCTCTGCCCTAAACACACTATACATAGGCTGAGGACAGACACAAGTGCACACACGGTACCGGTCGCCTCCTTTTCTAAAACATATAGAGTAGGCTGTAAATCACTCCATGAAAGGGGAGCTGAACTTTGAGGACACCACCTGATTCCTCATGCTCTTAATTCTCCGACTTGTCCAGGAGAGGTAGTTAATATACCCCCCCCCCCCCCTGTCTTGTTTGACTTCAGGAGAAGACCTTCCCTCCTGCCCTTGTCTCCTTTTGAAGAGCTCTTTAATGAAGTGCTCTTGTTCCCTGTAAAGTATACTGTAGCAGTTTCAATGTCACGTGTGTGAAGTCCCAGGTATGAGGCCACAGAGATGAGAGATGAGTGCCAAGAGCTCACCGAGGCCGTCCCGTGGGGGCCCGGGATGTGTGTCCAGACTACGGAGCAATTCATTAAGCAACTCCCGGGACTCGCATCAAGCCTCTTCTGGTTTACACAGAGGCTTTCTGCCAGACGTGGCCCTTGCCTTTACATGTGCCTCCCACACCCTGATGTCTTACAGCGAGGCTAAGAGTGCTTGGTGGAGAGGGGGAGAAGAGTCTGCTATCTATCTGCCGGTATATAAGCAGTCCCGTATAAAGTGATTACTGAGATCCCCCTTTGGGCGCTTTCACAGTTTAATGGCTAAAGCAAACGAATGGCACTCATTTTAAAAAAACAGCTTCTAGGCAGCTTGTGTTTCTAATGTTGTTTGAATGTGTTTTAAAATGTATTGTAACTATTAAAAAGAAGGGGTTTGTATAAGCTTGGATGTCGATGTGTGTGTGTGTGTGCAGTTTCACAGCCCTTAGCGTGTGTACAGTGGCCATTTGTTCTAACCTCAAACCCAGAGGTTGCATTGCACCTACAGCCATTTTTCAATTCACGCTCAACCAACAGTACATGCACTCACGTACTCTCTCTTGCGCACATGTGAACATGCCTGCAGATGCCTCATATGGAGAGCCTGACGTCTCATACAGACTGCTCCAAAGTGGTGCGTGTGCGTGTGTGCGTGTGTGCGTGTGTGCGTGTGCGTGTGTGTGTGTGTGTGTGTGTGTGTGTGAGAGAGAGGGAGAGAGAGAGAGAGATTAATCTCTGAAGGCCAGAGGTGATGGGGTCAGAGTGGATGGGCCTGTGGAGCTAATGACAGTGATTAAGAGGAGGGGTTGGAGGGGTTTAACCTTCATCAGGTTCTCCTCCTCAACATGTTGCCCCCCTCAGGACATCAGTAACCTTATCAGTGATGAGATAAGCTGAAGACTGCTGAGAAGAAACCAGTGGACATGTTCCATCTGACATTTATGCCCTAATAACTGGAGCCAACTGTCTTCTCCTCTTCTCTGTCCTGGAATCTCTGTCTCCAGGTTAATGGCTGATCTGATGACATTGTGACTACATAGATGAGCGACTTCACTTCTTTCACCTTGTCTTTTTCATCATATTATAACCTTTTTACAAAACAGAACTTCTTTGTGTGTATTAGATTTTGCGGGTTTGTAGTGAATCTATCATTTTGTATTCAATAATACAGTAGCATCTCTCCCAAAGGCTAGTTCTTATTCATTGTAAACTTAAAACAGTCAAATATGTGGCTATTTAAAAGAAGCATTAGGAGATGGATTGCTGGATTTAGCTGTGCGGTGTGTTGCAGGGCAAGTTTAAATGTGCCTCAATGCCTCTATTGGCTATTTGAAATATTATTTAAAAACAGCCGGGGTTGCTGTTTTGTTTTTTTTAAATTATCTCATTTATACGCCTTTGCCAGTTGAACCTCAAAAACAGTCCCTAATGGCACATGACAATATCCGAGTCAAACCGTGATAGGAAAGCAAAATGTTGTGTTTGCATTGTTTGACAAAAGCAATATTTACCTTCCAAAGTTCTTCAAATGTTAATCATTTGGATGAGCGATTAGTCCAATTATAATAACACAAATAATGGTCTGTGTTTATATTAGTTCAGCCAGTTAGTAAAAACAAGTTAATTAAGCCAAGCCACATTAGCCCACGAGATATTATTTTATTTGGACATGTAATGGCTTTTAAATTGCCTGACTGCTCACATATTTCCAATCAAAAATTTCAAATGATCCCCATCATATTAAAATCACTGGTAGCCTTTCTTTAATAGGGGTTCCACCGAATTCCCCAAGCCTCTAGTGATATATGAGTTAAATCCACATCCTCAGCCCAGCGAAGGGCTGAGACCGAACTAAGAGCTGAGGTCTTTTTAATGGCTTTTACCAACCTCATTCTTTCTTAAAGGTACTTTTTCTTGCTCCGCTTGCTTTCCTTTTTCCTCAGTTTCATCCTCTTCTTCGTTTTTTTTTTTTCTTCCTGCCCAACTCTTTCTTCCTGTCTCAGCCTCCCTCACCACTTTCCCTGTGGCTTTCAGCGTTGTCCTGCTATTTCTCTCGTCCTCCATCTCTCTGTATTACCCTTTCTCAGCCTAATGGGATCACCGGTGAACATGTCTCCCTTTCTAGCTTTGCTCTCTACGATATCCTCACTTATCGCTTTGAAGTTAATGAAATGGAGTACAAGATTGACCTCTTCCTTACCTATAGTATCATCCCAACCCCCTTCTCTTTCTAAATATCTCTATTCTTGTGTCCTTGCTGTTCTTTCCGTCTGACTTTGAATCTTGGTTTCCTGTAGTTCATGCCTCTAAAGATTGTTTGAAATATTATTTCACTCCCACCTCTCCTGTCTTTGACTCTTAATCCTATTCTTTGCACACAATCAATAAAGCTTTAAATGCAGTTATGCCCTTTCATCAGTATTGTTATCTCTCACAATCCCTTTTAAAGTTTCTATATGATGGAGCCTTAATAAATCATGAAATCAAAAGTCCTGGATGCACATAATGTTGTGTGCTCAGTAAGCATAAACACCACCTGCCTGTTTACTCCCCCAACCTTCTTTTATGCTTTCTTTTCCCTCACAGACAATATTAGGCTTGTATCCGCGACCTGGAGTCTTTTTGTATAGGTTGTAATGAACAGAGTGAGAGGAGGTCTGTGTGTGTGTGTGTGTGTGTGTGTGCGCGTGTGTGTGTGCGCATCAGCGCTTTCATCTCAAACCTCTCTACCTGTCAGAAATGTCACACATGGTGTTGCCCACACAGATGGCTTTGTTGGTGGGCTGTATGATGCTGTCACTGTGTGTGTGTCTGCGCTGTGTGACGGGTTTCTGAGTATCATGCACAAATGCTGCCTGTAGCCTGGCTCATGGGTTAGTCAATAAGGAAAATACATTTGTGCTCTGGAGAAATTATCTGTCAAAAATCGACTTTACTGATGCTGAATATACACACACACACACACAGACACACACACAAATGGAGCACATGCAAGCACACCACATGCGCTGGCCCACCCGGTGAGTTCAGACAGCATGTCAGCATCTCGCAGTGAGTGGTTCCAATCAAGACAGTGATGCTGAAGTCCGACCCCCCCTCTGCTTGTATTCAGTCACCCTCTTATAACCCCACACGCCTACGCAAATGCACACTAAACTAACACATGTGCATTACTATATATTCACCACCTCATTTGAGTCCAAGAATAAGCTGTGTGTGATTTGGGCACATGCTGGTGGGAAAAGGGGAGTGTCAGTTATTTATTTTGTGTGTGTGTGTGTGTGTGTGTGTGTGTGTGGGGGGGGTCCTGCTCCCGTTCCCTGGTTGCCCTCATCGGTGGACACCATTGTAGTCGCATATGGCCACCATGGTAACCATACTGAATATCTGTATGGGCAGATAGCATAGAAGATTTTATTTAATTTCCCCTTCTTTGGACCCTTTCTATTCCCCCCCCCACCCCCCCACACACATTTCATTCCAATAATGGCTACAGGCTCCATAGTTTCCCCTAACAGCTGTGATCAGAGAGACGAAGATGGAAAGGCCTCAAGAAGAGAGAAAGGTGAGGTTGTTGCTCCTGCCTTTGATGATACATGTCATCCACTGTAAATTTCACCGGGCCTTTGAAAGCTCTTGTCCACATTACGCTGGGGGACTTGCCTCTATTTGAAGGGAATAGTATGTCATCAAAGGCCCATGAGGGAGTGCTGCCGATTTCTCAAAAATGTAGATCACAATATACGCCGACAGCTAACGATTATAATATAACGATCATTTTAAGCTCATCTTTCAATTGTTTTTTTTTTTGGGGATTGAGGGATAAATCGTTTGGTGCATGAAATGTCAGAAAATGGTGAAAATTGCGATCTCAGTTTCCCAGAGCCTAAAGAGAGACACCTAACATTGTTATGGCATAATGAGCACTTTGGTGAGATCCAGTCTGAATGAAGATTTTGGAACATGGTGATGGAGATCTGTGCAGCGTGAGAGGGAAATATGACTATGATTGGAAATGTATTGAACGAGCGGAAAGCGGGTATAGAGGAAAAGAACGAATAAATGGAGGAGAGAAAAAGAGAGGCGGTCCATCCACAAGGATTAAATCTCATTCTGGCCCGGCCCTGCGAGATTACCAACTTGCCCACTCAAGTGCTATGAAAACTCAGATTAGGCACGCACACATGTGTGCGCACACCCACACACGCAACCACGTGCATGCACATAAACACACAGACACTATAGTGGATTAGACCTCGCTGCTAACCCACGGGCTGATGGGGGAAGCAGATGGCTGCCCTTTGTATTGTTATGTAACCCTTCTGAGAACCGAACCACATTCAAACACAAACTCACACACGTGTATACATTACACTACATATTTGATGGACTTTTTGGGTCGCCAAATCGGAGTTTGAAAAAAAAAAAAAAAAAAAAAAGGAAGGTGCAAGGGATGACTGAAAAAGAGGATGAGTAGAGTAACGGAGAAGAAATGGAGAAGAGACGGACAGACTGCCAAGAAGTGGGAACTCAGTGGCACAATGCCAGGAGGTTTGGAGTGCCAGATAAGCACACACACACGTGTACACACAAAAAACCCACTCCCGGTAGGGTGCTGTGGCGAGCCAAGGTGACCTGCCAAGGTGGTGGGAGGGTCACCATGCCAACGGGTCTGACTGATGTCAATGTGGCAATCTAAGTCAGAGGCCACTGAAAGAGGGGCCGTGTGTGTGTGTGTGTGTGTGTGTGTGTGTGCGTGTGCGTGTGTGCGCGCGCGCGCGTGTGTGTGTGTGTGTGTCGGCAGGACCTGTGTGCTGGGGAGTCAGATGGAGTCCGGCCCTCAGAGTACTCGCTGACAAGCTGACATTGAGTCTGTATTGTACTACAATATGGGGCAGTTGTCGGGCAAGAAACCCATTAACTGAGGTTGGTCTTTGTGCTGCTCTGAGACTGAGATACACGAGTATGATTGAAAAGAATACACCAGGTTTTAAGAGGCTAGTCCACCAATCAAATTACCTGTTAATTGATGGGAACATGTCCAAAACGAGCCATGTTTTGCAAGATACAAAGTGGAACATCGGAGATAATGCCAGGTTCACACTGGAAGCAGGAGCGCCACGATGTTCGGAGAAGCGCTGCCTTTTCGGCTCCCGTGCAAACCAATCGGGCTGTTCACACAGGACATGCTGCGCAGGTCTGCGTGCCACAAGAAATCTGGCAAGAACATTGATAATATAAACAATATAAATGATGTATTATATATCATTTATATTGTTCATAAATTATATATTCATGATATAAATGATCAGATTATGATAAATGATAAAATATGCATCCCACTCACTGCCCTCCTCTCTCTCCCCTTGCTGTTCTCAAGGCTCACTACTTAAATATAGTTTATTTAATCCACAAGTATGATCACGACAATTTGCCGTTTTACAGGTGTTATGTGCTGGACAATTTTTATTTTTTTTTTGGCAGTGTCCAGGCAACCAGTTGAGACTCTTCTTCCAACCAAGGAGTATAGAAAATGCATATTTCCCAAAATGTCGAGGTTTACGATATTTTTCACCCTTAAAGTAATAGGGTCTTATATTTAAATAATACAGTATGTAGCCAGGTTAAGCAGTTTTGTGAATTCATGTGAAATATAATCAAAATGATTGATACAAATATTGCAAACTGTTAATTGTACATGCATGTAATATACAAAACTAGATACAAAATTTGGTTTATAAAATCTGTACTTCACTATTCTTTTGGAAAAATACAAGCCTTTGGAACCTGCAACAATGTGACCGTTCTCCGCTGTCAAAACCCGTTTTCTTTAATAACTCCTGCTGACGTCTGCTGTGACACACCTTTCTCTTTAGAGTTAAGAATTTGTCCGCCTCAACGGTCATTTGCTGTAAATCACCTCCAGTTTTATCTTTTTCTCAACTCGTTTCAGGCGGTCTATATTTGAAACGGTGATTCATTCAGAAAGGTCTCCGTCAGTCTTGGTGAGATTCTTTGTCTCGCTGTCACCCTGCTGTCCCACATATTGCCTCGTCATTAGCAGCTAGCTCGGTGGCAAGGGGCTCATAATCTCCTCCCCTCCTCAGTCCCCTGTCCCTGCTCCCTCAAGGATGAGCTTGCAGACAACACAGGAAACTAATTACCCACAGTGATTCACTGGTTTCCATTACAAATTACAGAAACGGACCGATAGGCAGCAGGGTGATCTAACCGATCCCTCTGGGTCTGGATGACACCGCACTCATTTGTATGTTCACACGAAGGCAGATAACACAAAGGAACTCGAGCAGCTATGCGCTCAGATGTGCGTCATGTTCAGTGTCATTGCCTTAATGTGTCATTTTCACACAATACTTGCACATCATTTCTCCGAGCCCGCTCCATGCGAGAGGTATAGACCTTGACAGAAATAGACCTTTGTGCTCAGGATAATAAGGTGCGTAGTAAGGTACAATACGTCCTTTTAGAAGTTGCTCCACATTTGTTGCACTTGAGTTTGGATTTCTCTTTGGGAGGCATTTCTTTTAGTCATAACACAGCATTTTAATCTTGAGTGTAACCATGGTGCGTGTGACACAGTGGAGGATCCCAAGGAAAAAAAAAAAAAGATATGGAGGGGATAAAGAAGGCTTAGACAGAATTACTGTCAGAAGAAACCAGGAGGAAGTGTTTGAATGTGACCCAGAAGTTAGAAGCTTTCTATCGATTTCTAACTCGCTACTCAAAGGCCTTTTAATAGCTCATTGGGGAATGTCGTGTTTATGTGGAGTGTTTGTATGAGCAAGCTCTCAGTGAATGTTTTCTGTATTATATCTTTACACTGTTTATTGCCAAGCAGTTTTTCCCTAACAGCCACAGTGTTTAAATATATGAACCAACAATGGTTTGGGTGATAAAAGCCTGATGAGGTTATAACTCATACAGGCCAGATTAAAAGAGTGGTCATCTGAGGAACAAAGGGCTGGCTGATGGTACACTCTCTGGCCCTTAATGCAGCAAAAGGTTACTCTAAGGTTAAGTTCACGATCTCCGGCTTGTCTTGTTGTGAGGTTTCTCCTCGGAGACAAGCATTCAGCAACCACTGGTTGTCTGTCTGACTGACTGACTGACTGACTGACTGCTATTAGTTTCTGGTTTTAGTTCATCTCTTATTTATCAAGTACATATCTGCTCATGCATACACATTCAGGCCAGGGCTGCGGTGCCGGGATGACCGGGGCTCCCATTACTCACTTGTGGAGAGTGAAAGAGGGTGATGGCTCCTAACCTCGGGCAGCGAGGTGATTGAGGCCAGCCTGAAATTTGGGTGACACACTCACACGAACGCATGCGTCGCACATATACACACACACACACACACACATGTGCTGACACGCGCACATTGAAACTCCCTTGCAGACAGAGTGATAATGATAGTCTAGCATCCATTCATTTTTTTTGGTGAGAACAGTGATTACACAAAGACACACGCTCTCACTCACTTCAGATGTTACCTACCGTTTCAACCTTTGCTTCTGTATCTTTATTTTTTCTTTTCTACCTCCCTAGCTGCTGGTGAATCCCTGACATGACGGAGCCCCTCTCTTGTTTGGCCCCCCATGGCTGCCTGTCAGCTGGCAGACAATAGGGACTGGGGCACATTTGCCTTTCTAAAGAGGCAACGCTGCTTCAACTTTCCTCCCTACCGCACTCTCTCTCTCTCTCTCTCTCT
>NW_022280032.1:15320591-15334763 GCF_004355925.1 Anarrhichthys ocellatus
CCCCCCCCCCCTCCCCCCCATTGCTTGCTGTCAACTGTGATAACTCATTAATATGTCACAGATGGGTGTGATACAGGAGGCCTATCGGTGAGCAGAGAGCTATGTGATTGGGTTAAACACAGGTACTCGAGTGAGGTAAAGGCCAACCATGCTCTCTCATGTGACCGGACTCATCACTGTGTTCATGTGAGATTACAAAAATAAAGGTCAGAAATAGGTGGAGCAAGCCCCCGCAAATGCAATGTTTATTTTATATTAGTCCTGCAGGACCAGAAATGTCTGTGTGTTTGAGTTGACTTTTGCTATTGATGTATTAAAAGAGAAACTGCAGAAATGTGAAGAAGATTGATACCACTCTGATGTCTGTAAGGTGAATATAAAGCTACTGGCAGCAACCACGCTACCTATTTCCATCTAATTCCAGTCTTTTTACTATGATAAGCTAACCAGCTGGTGATCGTAGCTTTAATATAAATGCAAGAAATAGAGCCTGTTTAATTCTTTGTTTTGCACACAGTATGTTAAATGTTTTTTTATTTTTTTCTATTTAATCCCAGATATTTACAACACCTGCAAGACCATCTGGCTAAAATCTGGGACTGGCTGGTTGTGCCTATGCTTTATTTTAGTTTTTTTGGGGAGAATGAAAGAGAGACGGCAAGAGGGAGAAAAAGTTGTTGGCACACACGAGGGCGACGTGTCAGGAACCAGGACCTCCTAAGGTTGGATGCTGCTCAGCACGGGGACTCGGCAGTCATGCAAACCGAGCTCTGCTCTGCTCTAGGCTAGTTCTCCAGTGTGTGTGCCCACGAGCGCTTCTTCCTGAGTGGTCCCTGGGTGCTCCTCAAACTGACACGCACACACGCAAGCAGTTGTTCAAGCACACCTGGGGATTGACACACGCAATACACACACATGTAGGCATGCATCCGACACGATTAGTGCGCACACACACTTAAACAGACAGCAAGACGGGCGAGCACAGTATGGCCCCAGGCTGAAGGGAGTCGGGTGCTTATAAAGACTGAGGTAAGGCTGAAGTCGGGATGAATACAACTTACACTGGAGAGTATCATTTCAGGTCACGGCTCTCAACACTGTATCCTCACGATACTGATTACTGATCCACACTAGTAATCCTGATAGTGTACTCTCAAAAATGTTCCCAAAGTGCAGCATATATCGTATAAAATGCTCAAATTACAGAAATCTTCCAAGACTAGGGACTTCCTTTTATTATTGTGGCTCCTGGCTACTGATTGACACGTCGTCCTTTTAATGCACTTGAACAGATGTTTCTTCATCATTAGACTGCAGTTTGATGGAGTCGAATCTTCTTGTCGCGGATTTGTCTTCCTGGCCTAGATCAGGACTGCCGGGGCTGGTGGAAGTGTGTGTGTGTGGAGATGTGTGTGTTGTGTTGGTGGGTATGTGTGAAAATAGAACTGCAGAGCCCAGTGAAGTTGATTCCTGTCAAGCCCGTAGCGCCACACTCAGACAGGGCTTGACCAAGCGTTTAAACACTGCTCTAGGATTTCCTGCTTGTATGAGCTGAGTGGAAGTGTCAGTCAGTGAAATGTGTGTCTGTGTGTGTGCATGAGCATGTGTGGAATTGGCAGAATCGATGGGTGTTGGCAGTTCAGAGAGGCCAAAAAGGTTGCAAGGCTAGCTTTTAGCATCAGAGACAAAGAGCAAGAGAGATCTTGGGGTTTGATAAAATACAGAGGTCAGTTGTTGCAGGGTGGAGCAGTAAAGCACTCGGACAGTTTGGCTTTTTCCTGACCTGGAAATTCGCATTGCCCGTCCGTGTGGTACTTTGGTGCACGGCTCACGGCTCACAGGTGGGATGAGAGAAGCATACAGTGCCGTTGGCAGGTTCGTTCAATTGCCTCTAAAGTGAGTTGTTGGTATTTTGGTTACAAACGTGTCGTAAATGTTTTGCTGAGAATAGATATCCGAGTACAGTGTGTTTTTCTGGCACAATGTCACGCTGTTTTCTGAAGAGCTATCATGCTTACTCACTTTGAAAATCTGAAGCAAAACCCAAAGACAGTTCACCTTTATGTGCAGACAGGATTCACGTTGATATTCTACCAAAGGGTAATGCTTAGTAAGCATCTGTTGTCGGTAAAACTGACTGAACTCAGATTGACATTATTTCTAGTACATTAAATTCCTCATTTTGCTGGGAAAGCCCCGGAACCCGATCCAGCACCCCTGGGAGATTCTGGCTTCATTTTACAAACCACTGCTTAAATTGAGCAGGCAGATACACACACACACACACACACACACACACACACACACACACAGATGCATAGGGAAACAGGTGATGCTTGTGTCTACTGCTAAGCAATAGACCTGAGAGGCGGGCGATGGAAGTCACAGGGATGATAGGATAGTGAGGTGGTGAGAGAGCGATTATAGACGTTAGGTATGTTGTGTTGCTATGGGTGATAGGCAGGTGGTCAATGACTGGCAACACAAGAGCAGGGTGGAGGTGTGTGTGTGTGTGTGTGTGTGTGTGTGTGCGCGTGCGTGCGTGCGATGGGAGGTCAGTTTGATCTTGGTGGCTGGGCAACCTACTGGTGTGGGGCTTAGAGATTTCGAAGAAACTGTGTATGTGTGTGTGTGTGAGCCTTTTGTGCCACTACGCTCTTGAAGTCCCATTAAAGCAGGCGAGGGGTGGGGGCGGGTGGACTTGTCTCTTCAGAGGGGTGGCAGTGGTGAAAGGAGGCACGGACTGTGTGAGTTGGCCTTGAGGGAGCTGAAGCCTTGGGAACATCAGTCGCACAGAGCGACAAAAGATCATTTGTGTGTGTGTTTGTGTGACAAAGTTGATGAGGGTCCAAGCACGCACATGTTTATTTGTTTTGTGAGTGCGTACGTGTTTGTGTTGATGTGACTTTTTAAAATTGGGCTGCCACTGCAAGATTTAAATGATAATGGATCTATTGACCCTGAGAAATGCTGCATTTGCAAGTGTGCAGTTTTGTGACCGTGATGGGGGGGGGGGGGGTTGTAAAAAGGGGCAGCTAGTTAATTTGCTTTTTTTGTGTGTGTGCGTGTGCTTTGAACCTTCTCCCAGTTGAAATGGACTGAATGAAGGGATGGGAGGTGAACTTTTTTTCTGGCATGGATAATTTATTTATTTCTTGTTGGTGAAATGTGCTTTCCTGTTTTGATTGTGCACAGGCTTAAGAGGGGACCCCCCCCACACACACTCACACCCACTTGGCTTTTACTGGAGCAGGCAAAACACACAGTCAACCATCTGGCTGCACGGCGGCCATAATAACATTAAAGAAACACTTATCTATCCAAACATATTAGCAGGCATTTAGAAATAGTACAATTGACTGCATCCTTGTGTGTGTGTGTGTGTGTGTGTGTGTGTGGGTGGAGTCGCACAGTCCAAGGCCAAAGTGTTTTTTATTTCTCTCTGCCATCTTTACTCGCAGTCTTTCCGCCTGTTGCTCTCTCTATTTTGTTCCTCGTCACTTCTACAGGACTACAGGACAGACAGCTCACTTTGGACGTCCCTTTTCGTTATCTGTATTGTACCTTTTGATATTTCCTTTCGGTCTCTCCACTTCACCCTCTATTTCTCCCATTTCTACCTCTTTTATTCTTGGTCTTTCCATCCTTCCAGCTCCCTCTCTTTGTCCCCCCCCGCCCCCCTTATTGTTTTGGTTGATCTGGCCTGCTCTCCGGCTGTGCCCTTGTGTTGTTGAACCATGCAGACTCAACACATGACAGACAAACAATGGCTCGATGGTGCCCCAGACATTGTTGAATGTCAGGGGCACTGACAGTAAATGAAGCCATCATTTCAATTCACAGCTAATTTTGAGTCACAGTGATAACTTCATATACTGTGTACATGATTTATCACTCTGGTCGTGTGTCACGGTGACCTGCCACCCGTGTGTTGCTCAATGCATACATCTGCCTGTTATCACACTGAAATACTCTTTGTCTCCAGGCTGCATCCTGTGATCTGCTTCCAGAGAAAATCTTTGCAATCTTTTTGATTTGCATTATAAATGTCTGGTGTGATAAACCCTGATAAAGGTCATATGGATCAGAGACTCCGGGCTTTGCTGTTTGATCAATTATAAATTCCACCTTCTCTCATATTCTCATTAGTCCCCGGGGTATTTAGAAATGTATTTAACTTATATAGTTTTCAACGGTGATTTGTTTCCCTGGGAGGTAGATCTGAGATGGTGAATGTTAGTGTGTGTGTGTAAAAGACGCTGTGTCCTTGAACAGGCTTATTGCTGCAGCTGGAACATCATACGCTCTGCCCACTCAAACAGCTCTCTCTCACTGTTACGCACACAGACACTTCAAGTCTCACACACACACACACACACACACACGCACACGCACACTCCCATTACCGCCAGCCTTTCCAACCTATTCTCCCTGTTTTTCTCCCATTTCTCCGAGCTTAGCAGAAGATGGGGAAGGCGTGAGATGGAGGACGGTGGTGAAAGAGGGCCACTGAAACGGCTGGCATTTTTACAGGACAGCGTAAACCAGAGTAGTACACAAACCAGAAGTTTATCCTCTTCGCTTTTTACTCTTGCACATGGAGCAGAGATGGAGGGATAAAGAGCCAGATGGGGGTTGTTGATCAGACTGGGATGAGACTAAGACTCTTGTTTGTTTCATTTAGGGAAAGACAAACATGTAGTTTTTATACCATCAAAACATCAGTGCGTAATATCAGCAGCTTGATTGGGTTATGAGCAGAAACTTTTTGTTGCAACTATTAGAAATACTTTTCAAACGGATCTCTGTCATTTATGTTGTCGGAACTCAAAACAAAAATGTAAACTCCAAAAATGCCCTGGTCAGACCCTAATACTATATTAGCGCCTTTTTTAAACTGGATGCTCTCACTCTATTAATATGCGTAAGAACAGATTTGTTCTCCTATAGTCTATTTTCACCATTTTATTTAGTTTTTACTTGCTCTTTCTCTCCGTTTTCTTCATATTTTCCCCCTTTTCCCTGTGCCTTTCCGTGCCGAGGAGATGTGCAAAAGAAGCCTGAGGCTGGAAAAACACTGTTCTCATTCTCTGTGTCGCTCACTCGTTCTAACATGCACACACATATGCACACACATATGCACACACGCTTGCTTCAGGCCCCCTTGCGTTTTAACTGCAGGTCAATCCTTACGAAACGCTGTGAAATAATTTCCCAACTTCATCCTCCTTTATAATCAGTGCGCAGCTTTATAATGCAGTCGAGTCTGACCTCAGAACTTAAGCAAGTCTTAGTAAATTTAGTAACTTTTTTTTAACCTTGACTTCTGTAATCAGCCCAGGGGGCCTCCCTCTTTCTCTCCACCTTCTTTGTTATTTCTTACTGTTATGAAAGTTATTATGAAAGTGACTGGGCTTTAAAACATGTTTTCAGCATGAGCTGCTACTCGCAGCACCTGGCAGTGCAGAACAGCCACCCTACCTCTGTCACGCGTGTCTAACGGCGTGATTTCACTGCGTCTCGTGCACGCCGCGGTGAATTTCTCGGCCCTTTTCTTTCTCGCAAGCGCAAGATGTTCCTATGATTCCATTTTGCGAGCGAATCATTTCATGGGTGTCACTACAAGTTGTTTTCTGCTTGAGCAAAGATATTGAACAATCTTCCACGACATCCATTTGTGGATTATTGTCCAATCTGTTTGATGTCAGTCTCCATTCCAGACTCTGTCTCATGCCTCACCTTCCTGTCTTGCTCTTTTTTCCCCCGCTCCCTCTCGTGACACCCTCTCTTTACCTTTGCTAATTATTATCTCAACCCTGCATACCTTAACAACTCCCTCACTTCATTAGCTGTTCACATGGAGGAGTACATCTCTTTTTATTCACGCCTCAATGGAGGGATAAACCAAAGTGATAAAAAAGAAAAAGGGTTCACGGCCCGAGCGTCCTCCAGAAAAAGGAAACGGGAAGGCCCTCTTCCTGGTGTAGGCAGGCTGTGGCTTTGATGGGCAGACAGTATGAGCTTGAGCAGGAAGGGGAAAGCCCTCTTAGAGCTCTGTTGAACTTTCACTCTCGAAAACGGCAGAATGAAGAGAATCATAGCTTTACTTGGAGTCTCTTGGCTTGATGGGTTGTGCAGTCTCTCTTTCCAATCTTTTATTCTCCCACTCTGTGCAAGGAACGTTGCAGAGTAGCAAGTGAGACATTTTTAGAGTAAGACATAGCTACTTCTGCCTTGGCTATATGCCTAAAAATCAATAGGAATTTTCCAAAAAAAGCTATGCTGTGTCCCTGAGTAGCTCTCCAACCCACTCTACCCAAAACCAGTCTTATCTGCTTTTGCCAGCTGGGCCTATGTGCATCGGAAGTGTGGAGTGGTATAAAGCTTGGATAAAAAAAAAAGCTTTAGGTTGTGTGTGTGTGGGCGCACATGGGTTTATGCAGCATGCAGTATAGTATATCTGTATGTGTGTCGTCATAAACATGTCAGAGGCACTCAGGAATTGTAGGTGTGATGATCTCCCCTAGCTGCTGCTGCGGCAGCTGTCAGTCACGCATGCCTCATATTTGGACCGTGATGCATCGTGTCTGATCTGTGTAGTCTCTAACAGTTCAGAACGAAGGATGGAGAATGACAATACATTTGTCTGTATTTGTCACAGACAAATACTGGATGGTCAGTGGAGCCTTCTCCAGAGGCTGCCGTTCTCCCTCTCTAACCTCAGTTTCAGTATATTTCTGCCTTCCGTATGAATTGCCTTGTTGCTATCTTTTATGTTGTTAGCTGCAAAGTGGGTTTCAAATGGCTCTCAAAGAGAGAATTGATGGAAATAGAAAAATTCACCGGGACATGTTATACTCCTGGCGGCATCTACATTACAGGCACAATTATGTCAAAGAAGAGCGGTTCTGCTTAGTGTCTGACTAAACAGGCCTTCAAGTGGGAAATGACTCTGGTTTCAACAGAGGTTCCAGAAACAGCGCAGCATCCTTATGAGGATAAAGCGCTTCTTTGATCATTACTTAAGAGGCAAAAAGACCTTCTCTCCCGTTTTAATTTCTGCCCATCTTACCTGGGACTGGAGGCAAGAGCACAGCCAGGGAGGCGGCAGAAGAAAAGGATGTGCACTTTGAAGTTATTGAAATGAGGGGAGGAAGCGGGTGGGAATTACCAGGGAGAGCTAAGTAAAGAACTTGTTGAGCTGCTGGAGAAGTTCACCCAAACTGTCGGCCTCAGCTCTTCGTCTCTGAAGTAATTTGTTGGACTTGAAAGTGGGAATATTTGATGGATTTTTAGCTTTGTGTCTCCTGGTAAATATAGTCAGCCATTTTTCATGATTTGTCGGATGCATTACTGTTCTGAGGAACAGTTGCCCCCAGATGTCAAAGCATCATTCCTCTCGCCATATATATCCTCTTAACGAGACATGTCCGCTAGTGTTAACCTGTTTGCTAACTCAATGTGGTGTGGTTTATTCAGAAGTCAAGTGAGAAGCTGTCAGAATCCATTGATTCCTTGGATGACAAATCCCACCACAGCCATCAGGAAGGCGTGTTGCATTGCTCTTAACCCTTCAGAGACCGTCTGTTCCTGACAGGGTCAGACTGATGTCATCTGCAAGCAGGCAGGACCTGACACCAGTGATAAGTGGAGAGAGAGAGCCGCTGAATAGAGCCATGGGCATTGATGATGCTCAGCCTGTCAGGTTGTGGCAGAGCGTGGAAGTTTCTAGAGCTGCATCCTCAAAGGAGAGAGAAGGGGACGCCAGGGTCGGTCGCAACTGAGGCCTGAGAATACATAAAGAGCACGAGGGGAGGGGGGGTTACATGGAGAAGACGAGGTTTTGACTGACCTCCAGCTGTCCAGCAGAGCAGAATATTCTTTATAGTCAAAATAACAGTGTTGGGGTTGGTTCGTTCTGTCCGTGGCATTTCTGTTGTGCATATAGATTGGACATAAGTTGAACTTCCACTGTGGTAGGCGGGGATGTGAACACGGTGCACAGGTGGCAAAGAGAAAGGTGTCTTATTCTATTGTGTGCAGATGGACCTCATGCAATTTTGAGCAGGCAACATGAATGATAGAATTACCGTCTCCCAGGGTGCAAGCCAAAAGCTATTTCCACCTTATAACAGGAAATGGCATCTTTGCATTCGAAAACAGTTGATTTTGTTTTTTTTTAGTGAGCGTTGAATATTTTCTCCCTTTCACCGAGACTGAAGGCAAAGTGGACCAAATTAATTCAGAACTTCAAATTGAATAATAGATGGCATTTCTTTATGTATGTGATACAAATAGGTAGAAATGTAATCATTCTCTGTGTCCACCTTCAGGGATGGAAAAATTGTTTACTCAAGTTCAGCAGTTTATACACACACACACACACACACACACACACTTGCACATTCTTATCTAACAAATGCTAGAAGGCTAGGACTTGACTTGCTAATTCCCTATAAATTAGAGTTTAAATATTTGCACCTCTCCCAGATCGCTTCAGAGCTTAATTTGGGTACTAGATCTGATAAGTGTTCTCGAATTACTCTACTTCTCCCCGCTTAATATTTTGTGTGTGCATGTGTGTTTGTCGTCGGGGGTTGCAGTGGCCTGGAAGGGGTTCGATTCCTGCACGTATGTGTGTGTATTTACAAAAGACATAACTACCCCCATACACAGAGAGTGTTTTTAATAATCATTATGCAGCAGAATAGCCGCTTTAATGCATACAGCAGGCAATTGATTGTGACTTAGCAATTCTACTCAAAATATTGTCTCTTGCCTGCATGAAGAAATGCTAACACCATAACCACTGCGCTGTTTGAGTCTTAGCTACACTGACAGGTGCACATCATACAGCTTTTAATTTATAGAACTGGAGGGTGCAGCAAAGAGTTCATGTGCGTTTGACATGGTTAATATGCCGTTGAAAGCGGCACAGGGCCCCTGTGTGTGTGTGTGTGTGTGTGTGTGTGTGTGTGTGTGCGCATTGAAAGTAGGATTGATGTGGAACGTTAATTAGTTCCAATATGTTTCCCATTTCATCCACAGCTGAACGTTCCCTGTTCACAAACCTTGATCAACGTTCATTCATTTCAGCCCATTACAACCCTCCCTCTCTGTCTTTCCCCCCCCCCCCCCCCTGCCTGTCTCTCTTTCTCAGCTTGTAGATGTGTTAGCCATTACCTCGCTAATTTACACTGCGATGGGGGAGAGGGGAGAGGGGGGAAGTGAGCGGAGGGAGTCGAGGAGGAGAACACAAAGCCGCGGTGCTCACTCTCCTCGCGCCTGTCTGCTCTTCTTAATAGCTAAACAGTTTTCCGCAGCTTGTTCTTGTAACGCCAGCTTGAGAAGCTCTCGTTGACAAAGAGGTTTTAGGTTGAAATATATCAAATTAAGTAGGCTTAATTTGCCTTCCCGAGTAAAATATTAGTACTATGGATCATGTTTTGTTTTCATGGGAGCCCACCACCACATTTGCTGTCACAATGTGTCGAAGTTAAACAGCCCAGGTGTGAACTGATTGGGACTTATTCAAATAGTCTGACAATTGCTTGTTTCAAGTGTGTCTAATCAGAGTTCGCTCCCATCCTAATTCTTTGATATGGCTGTTTGCAGTCAGTTATTTATTCTGGTATGGATGTGAGTGTTTGTGTCTTGGAAAAGATAACATTACAATTACAAAAAATGAAAGTCAGTCATGCTGCTTTCGAAGAAAAGGAAATGGAAAAGACACACTTGACAGGAAAATAGTCCACTGTCCTACTGAAAATACCATTTCCACAAATAAGTCACTCACCTGCCCTACTTGTACTGAGACCTTCTAATAATGATGATATGACTTTTGTGAAACAAAGGTTTTTCGATCAATTTCCTCTTTTGCAGTCTGACATGTACTAGAAAAAGGAAAACCCAGCCACAACAAATGCTTCATTTGTGGTAATAATTTAAAAATATCGGTATATTTTTACATAATATTATCAATAATAAATTGATGAATTCACTTTAATAAAAACAACCACTGAGTGATTTTGGTTGGACATGAACAGCTTTTAAATAATTTGCTACCTAATTCAGGGGTGGAAAGTAGGCCATTGTGATCCTATGCAGTAGATGTAATTATTAAATTACTGCCACACACACACACACACACACACACACACACACACTGCTGTCCCAGTCATTTTCAAGGTCACGGTCCTCCCATCCTCCTCTCTGTCTCTCCCCATTTATCCCGTGTATAATGGGAAGTGCTGACTGGTTTAGGACATACATTTGACACCCCTGCCCCATGCCCATTATAGGCTTTTGTAAGTGTAAAACACCCCACATGGCTACATGCAGGCTTTTATGTTTAAAGTTTTACATGTGTATTGATTGTCCAGCTATATAATCTGTCCCATTCCACAGAAAAACATAGCGATATGAAAGGCTACAGCACTTCATTTCTGCTTTCATTGAAACCATTCATTGTACACTGAAGGCATTCTGGGGCAAAATAGGAAGGTAGAGGTCAATAGTAGTAGTGGATGTACTTGTGTTTTACCTCCTCCTTCCTCTTTTCTTAATTAGCTGTGGGCAGCTGTATTAGGATGCCCCCCGGGGAGGAAAGAAAGGAATAAAGAATGGGTAGGGGCAGGAAACCTGACCAACACATTCATATTTATTGTGCCTTGGAAGTGTGTGTGTGTGTGTGTGTGTGTGTGTGTGTGTGTGTGTGTGTGTGTGTGTGTGTGTGTGTGTGTGTGTGTGTGTGTGTGTGTGTGTGTGTGTGTGTGTGTGCTGGGCAAATATAGGGTTAACGACTCCCAATGCCTGGGGTCTATAGTTGCTGTAAACCTGTCGGTTAGTGAGGCCAGGTAATTACCTTAGAATGACAGGTCTGGAGGGCAGTGTGTGTGTGTGTGTGTGTGTGTCTGCTGGATTCGCTTAAGCGTCCACAGCTAGGTGTAGATGTGTGTGTGTGTGTGTGTGTGTGTGTGCAGGTTATTTGGGGGGCTGGGAGAGATGGACGATGGATGGGGAGCGGCAGCGTTTCTTATCCCATTCAATTAGACAGGATATATTGACGTGTGCAGAGGACCACCTGCTTGCGTATGCAAAGCACACAGCAAGGGGCTTCGCTTGACAGCTCCACTCAAATGCACCCCTCCCCTAAGATCGGCATATATTGTTAGTGGGTAGACACTATTTTCCACCTCCTCTCGTCCCGTCTCCTGTTCTCTCCTCCCCTGTCCTGTCCTGTCCTAGTTTTAGATGGAGTCTCAACACTCAGGCTCCACAGATTTATCGAATCAACTCTATAGTGTTGCCGTAGTTGCATACTGTTCACCTCCCCCAATAACGTACATCTCTCCATCTCTCGGGTATTTTTCAGTGTTCTGTGCGTTCCCTGTTCGTCACTTGCTGTTTCATACCACCAGTTTTAGACAGTAGACTGTTTTTCGTCTACATCTCTAGTAAAGAAAACCAGGCAGCAGCTATTGTTCCAGAGAGTAAAGCGATGAGACTCAAAGGTAGAGGATAGAGAGCTGTGTTGCCATGCCTGTGCTAATGATCACAGACATTTTCCTTAACAACCTCTCCATTTATCTCTCCTCCGGCCATTTGTTTCTTCTGCACGCCACACACTTATCTCGTTTCCCTCACCTTCTATGCGTCCTCTGTCAATTTCTGCCGTGTGTTTTCTGAAAAGTGTGTGTGTGTGTGTGTGTGTGTGTGTGTGTGTGTGTGTGTGTGTGTGTGTGTGTGTGTGAGAGTGAGTGAATGGGTAGGCATACACCCCGATATGTATGCGCTTGTGTCCCCGGAGATTTAAGCTACTCAGCTCCCGTCATGGTTCCACCACTGAGGTGGGATTTATCCAAGTGTGTGTTCAAAACGACGTGTCTAGCACAGCACATTACAACACCTTAATCCACAGTGGGTTATACAGCGGAGGAGTGGAAGAAGAGAGGACAGAGAGGACAAGAATAAAGGTGCAGGAACAAAGGCAAGGAGCAGGAGGAAGAGGAGAAAGAGCAAAGGAGGTTGGAAGATTAGGACAGAATCCGAGAGAATGACAACAGGAGTTAAAACTAGATTACATGTTGTGTACAGATTTAGTCGTCAGAGACGCCATTAATGCATGTTGGCTGCATTACTGTGGTACTGCTACTCCTTGATGCAGTACAGTTGCAGAATTTTGAATTTGCTTGGTTTTTGATTGATAGTTTGGCAATAAAAACATATAATTGGCTGGTTTAGGATCATTAGAGCAGATTTCTTAAATGGTGACGTTGACTCCTATTCTCTGTATTTTAAAATCATGTCTCATATTGTGAATGAAGAAGTAAAGACACACTCCTCTGACCTGTTTTGCAGCAGTGTGTTTGTCTTCGTTTGTGCATGTGCACACGTGTGTTCGTTTTCACATATTGTAGAGGCTGACCACCAGTTCTAGTCTCTTATACAAACACACACTGCATCACGTTGGATGTCGAAGCCTGAATTCATTCTTTGAGCGTGATGCACAGGAGCGACAGGTATTGTTGAGGATAAATAGAGGAGCTTATCAGGTGTTCTCTTGGACAGGGGGTGTAGAGTTTAAGTGCTACTGTCATTTAGTAATAGTACTAGTATCATTCTTTTTTTATTTTTCCGTAATATTCTGGCTGATATTTTTGCCACTGGGCAGAAATTGAGTGATTATTATATAACTTGATGTAAATGATGAAAGAATATGAATGCAATTCCTTGGAAACGTGCATCCCTCCTCAACCCTGCTTCCCCCTCCTGCTAACCCATCCCCCAACCTCCCTCTCCATCCTATCCTCTGCCTGTTGAGTTCTTGAGAACGATATCTCTACTGACCACACATCATGCTTTAATCTCATTCATGCTCCCTTTTTTTTCAAAGCAGCTTCTGAGTTGCCAGTCACTGGTCTGGAGTGTTTGCAGTACTTTTGCAATTCCCCCTGGGCTTGAACTTTTTTCAGCTCTAATTCCGTGTTTGTGCACCACCTTTAGTCCTCTGTTCACAATAAGGGGAACTAATTTAAAGAGCTTCTGAGTGTAATCTTTTAAGCTACACCTCTACTCCATAATACCTCTCCCGTGATTGCCTGTGAGGGGTTATTTAAGACGCTTGTTTCTGGGACTTAGACATTTTATAATCACTCTATGATCTTGTTTGGTGGGCTTAGGTTTCTTTCATTCAGAGTGGCTCCGGCAGGGTCGAGCAGGTCTCATAGTAATGTTTAGCATCAAGCACCAGATCTTAAATATACTGGAATGGAAATCTACCAAATCAGTTTCTTTCTGAATAATATAACTGCAAGTAGGGCTGGGTGATATCTTGTGGTACTTGCACAATAATTATATTGTATTGTATTCTATGAATATTAATACAAGTATTTTAACAGTATCAATGTATAAAATATTAAATGTTTGCGAAATCATTTGAAGTTATAAGAATAGTGATAGACACTGTTATGTATGAAATTAGCCAAAATGTGCAGATCAACATTTTTGGGTTTTTTCAGTTTCAGTCTGCTTAAAATAAAAATATGATATGATCGTACTGTTAAAATATGAGCCCATCAAAATTATGTATATGGTGAAATTGAATTATTTCCCCGAATTGCCAAGATATTTGTTTTAATTCGCTTTTTTGTGCATCTGAATGTCATAATTATTAAAAGCAATAGCGCCACAGTTAGATGAGGAGACCGATACCACTCTTATATCTCATCATTGTAATTGTAAAGTGCCTTTGAGTACCTTTTTAAAATGTATTCATATTATTAATATTATATCTATGGTCCCCAAAGTGTGGAATTGTTCCTTTTAAGTAAAAATGTCCACAGAGATAAAGACGACCTAATGGAGATGTATTCTGTTAACTGTGGAGTTGTGGGATTTCTGTCATGATTTGTTGTTGATGACTGTAACAATGCGATGCGTTATTGTTGGGGGAACATTGAAGCGTACTGCTGTCAGTAGGGATGGGAGTTAGCTTGCTGCAAAATGAGTCTCATCACATCCTATAGTATATGTGGGGTCGGAGCTGAGGCAAAGGGAGAAAATAAAATGGGGGAGTTATTTTGGGAAAAAAAGAGAGGGGATCTAATCCAGAGCTATACTCCCCCCCCCCTCACTCGTTGCTGCTTCCCCTGACAGATTACTGGGCTTTGA
>NW_022280032.1:15349763-15366324 GCF_004355925.1 Anarrhichthys ocellatus
TGAGAGAGGGAAACCATCATATATTCTCTTGGGCTGTGGCAGCCGTCTCGCTTCTCCGGAGCTTCACGAGGCTTCCCTCATCTGCCTCCGATATGGAGGGGACAGTTGCTAGGGCGGGGGCTGTGACCCTACTGATTCGTAGGTTGTGGCTGTCATGGCGTAGAAGATGTGATCCATCTGGCAGGTTGTGATCTTGCTGTGGTGCTGCACAGACAGACAGACGGAGAGGGAGGAGAGGAATATAACTGACAGAAATGGGATTGTTTGGGGACCGTGTTTATGCATGTTTTTCCACTGTTTATGTGTGTGTGTGCATCAGGTGTGTGGGATTATTAAAGGAGGTGGGGGGGGGGAACAATAGAGTTAAAAGCCTATGGCAAAGAAGCCTTAAGGCTGGAGGTGCAAGTCACATCAAACAGACCGCTGCTTCAAAGCAGCTGTATAGGTTATGCCTCATAGGAGAGAAAAACTTCAAACATACACCTAAAATTCAGCACAACCAAGACATCAATACAGGCTGTAGTACTGCTGGTATCGGCTGAGACGGTACTCGGCTTTAGATGAATGCTTCATCTATGTATTGGCATTTGAGGTCAGAGATTGGCTTGATTTACGCGTAAGTCAGATGATCGTTCTGTTTTTCAGGTTGTTTGATCTTCTGTGTGAATACGGCTTTTGTCTCAATCAGAGCCTCCTCTTACCTGCAAAACTCATTTTACCAATGTGGCGTGTGTGTTCTCTGCGCAGCAGAAGACGGGCACATCCTCGCGCACCCTGCTTCTTTTTCTCCCTCTCCTCCTCCCTGCAGGAGCCTTTGAAAAATACTCGCTGTGCACTGGGAAAATGCTATTGATTTGGTCTCGCAGTGCTCAGGGAAAAAGTGAGCTTTATTTTCTTCAAAATACACACCAAAGAGGAAAAAATTGGCTATGTTTTAGAGGGCCTTTCACATCCAATTTGTGTCAGTTTTCTTTTTTCTTCCTTTTGCTGTTTTGTCTACTTGTCCACTTTTGCCTGTTTTTCCTCCGCTTTGTTCTGCCTGTCTTTCTTGTCACTCTTCTTTTTGTTTATGTGGTTTCTTTCTCAACTCACCGCTCCCTCCGAATACTCTGACCAGTTCTCTGTTATTGTGTCTCTTCATGGCTCTCTCTCTCTCTCTCTCTCTCTCTGTGTGCCACAGCTGTCTTTTCTAGTGTCTGTTTTGTACGTCAGGTGCCAGGTAAAGCCAAACACTGGACACACGCACCCACATACGCCACTCCAGGCGCCATTGGGACCGAAACGACGTGTCCGTAATGATTCTCATCCCGGATGTTCTCAAATCTTCCTGCTTCACATCATGCTCCAGGCAGAATAGCACAACCTTGTCACGCACACACTCACACACAACATGCCTGTACCTATATGTTCCCTTGTGCATATGTGCCGAAAGACGAGGACGGACACAATTGCACAGAAACGCATAGATCGACAGAAATACAGGGAGATGCACATACGCAAATAGCAGCCGGGTGGTGTTGGTGAATGAGAAGTAGCTGTGTTGTGTGTGCCTGAGGCACTCCTTCTAGCTACTGATGTAAGTTTGAGCCAAGTGGCTGCTCTTTTGATGTTGAGACGGTGTGTGACCACCCATGCTAAATGTTCGCAGGCATAATAAGGGATGTAATGCATGGTCAGGTGGAAGTCGTATGGATAGATTGATCAATCGATTGATCTGAACGTATATTGGAGGTGGAAGAGGAAAGGATGGCCTCAACAACTCGATGAATAACGTGTTTATTCTTAACATGGTCTACTGCAGTGAAGCTAATGATGTCTTTGTGTTACGATGAACAGCATTTAGTTAAACAGCTTCCCAAAAGTGAAAAATGTCCAACTTTTTTTCTTTTAGCAGCTGTACCAAGATGCGTAAAAGGGTCATGATGTCTACTAGATTTCACATAAACTATTCTGGTCACAGGAGAGTACTGTTAAGTTCTCAACAAAACTGTCTTTCATCCTTGAATACACCAATAGCGTTGTCTTCTACTCCCAGTGGTGTATCGAGGCTGTATTATACCAGGGATTTGATGCATAACACACAGTAGTGGCGTTGGTATCGTGATAACATTCACACTGTAGCTGTCGGGGAAACAGCCAATGTGTGAGTGTGTGATTTGTTGTGATCGATAATGAGACGCTACGATGAGACGCCAGACAGTCAATAATGTGCAGATTTGAACTCAATCTTATTCACATTTGCGTGCCCATTCCCCGACTCGCTCCGACATGACAGCACCAAACATATTGTTGGGCAGAATGAATGGTGAAATGAAGGAGGACGCGTTGTGCAAGAGGGTGCGCTTTGTGGAGAATTTCCTCCTGCTCTATAAGCAGCTACCAGCGTCATCGCTCTGATTAAGTCGCATAAGAGAAAAGAGAAAATTTGGCCTCATTTACTTCCCCTGGGAAAGAGGAAAGTGCGGAGAGGCGGCTGGGTAGAGAGCGTGGGGGGGGAGGGAACAGAAAACAAGGTGTCCTTGTGATCACATTGCAGTACTTTGTACTTTGAATGTGTTTGTCACTTGATTGCTCAGAGGTAGAAAAGCTGTTAGAGCACTTGGGATGAAAATAAGGAACGGAGAGAGCGAGGGATCCAGAGAAACGGAGCTCTATCAATAGTGCGTTTGTCTGTGTGGTCCCTGCAGCCTCATTGTGGCAACTTCTAATGTGGACCCCAGATTATGCAGAAGGGATTTCACCTGTGGCGTCACTCCAGGCTGCAGTTTATACCTACGGAGTGTGTGTTTCTGCCAAACACTGCATTTTCCACCTGTATGAATGCGTTTCTGTGGATCTGCACATGAAGTCCCCTGATTTTGTGACCAAAAGCAAGAAAATGTAACTTTTAGGTTTTTAAGTGCTTGCCCAGAGCTCAGTCAGACAGCATTGAAAAACACACGGTATATTCAAAAATTGTATTCTGCTTGAAATGTATTCTTGTCCCACGAGGGGGTGCGCACAGTGTCACTCGTCTGCTTCTCCACTGGTGTTGCTTTCTCCCCCCCCTGTGCGGCTACATAGGGGGAGAAGCTTGGGCCTGTCACCTTGTCCCAGAAGACACCAGCAGGTTGGCTGTCGTGGAGGCTGCTTACATCTACATGATGATATGCACTCAGCGGAGATTTGACAGACGAAGCGGGTTTGACCTGGAGTGATTCCTGAGCAACACAGAGGGATAGCCTTGAATGAGTGCTAAGGAATGATATTATATGAATATATTGGCACATTTCTTTATGTTGCATTGCTTTAATTTAATCTTGGAACACAACATATGGTGAATGATTAATAGGGCTTTGAGAACCTTCATTTCTGTTGTTTTTTGCACCTCCTTGCACCATATTGCTTGGATGTTATTTAGCTCTTTTGATGTTTGGCTTTCTTTTTGGCTCAGTCTTCTGCAGCTATCACTGCTCATTCTAACTCTTCTTAAATTTATTCCCAACAACCCTCTGTTATTGCTGCAGGAAATGTAAAATGCATGGCTCCCTCTACGTCAATGGACTTTTAAAGGGCTATACCACCAATTTCAGACATGAAGTTCAGTTTACTCATCAAATAAAGGAGGCTACTGCTCAGTCGTGAAAACATTTTCGTATGCGGCTTGGGAAGGAGTTGTCCAACGATCATCAGGGTTAGCTAGGCTTAAGCTTGAAGACTACAGATTCATACCAGAAAAGCTGCATTACAAACTGGCTCATGGAGTTTAAGAGACCTTTGCACTTAACAAGCAGGAGAAGTCTAATGAAAGATGAGCTGCATCCAGCATCCAGCAGTTTGAGCTTGACCCATAGTGACCTAAAGTCAAGGTATCTCAACCTCTGCCTCACTGATTTCAACCATTATTTATTCATGTTTTTTATTCAAGCGTCCCAACTTTGTGGAGGCGCTGTGCTAAATTGAGGGAGTATCCCTTTAAGTTTAACCAGTACTATGCTGTATTAATAACATTGCTGTTGCTAATACAGACAAATGTCGTGGGAATATATGCTCACAAACATATGATTACACTATGTAAAGACTCTATATCCATAGAAAGAAACAGTGGATGAGGAGGCAGTTCCTTCTATGACAAGTTTGACATTTATTGACATCAATCCGCCAGAGGACTCTGCTTATGCAGCTTAAATACCACAACAGCAAAGTGCAGATGGAGAGTCAGCTCTCCCTGTCTAATGAGGTGATGATGGAAGTGAACATACTGTGTATGGTGAGAGACTGCAAGAATTCCAAGTTGCAGATGAAATTGGAGGGTGCGAGTTTGTTGGCTTTTGATGGATTGTCATGCGGTACCACAGCATCTTATGCCACTACTTTGATTAAGAATGGATGACTACGCTTTGCTCTTCTCTCCCTTTCGTCCTTCTTTTCGTATATTTATTTCTCTCTCTGTGTTTCCAACGCTCTCATTCCCTGATCTTTCAGAGGGGACCCAACGCAGAGACATAGGAGGAGGAAAGATAGGAGAAGACGGAGAGGGGGAAGATGGGAAGAAGAACAAAGTGGAAGGATGGAGTGACAGATGAGCGATGAAAGATGAGGGAGAGATAATTCAATGAAAGGAGAAACTGGTCCATTTCTATCTTATATAAATGTTTGAATTTTAAAGGTGCTTATGCTGATGTGTGGCTGTGAATGTGCACCCCCCCCCCCCCCTGCTTCTTCTCTGAGCCAATCATCACACCACACTGCTGTATTTGGGTCACAGCAACGTGTTGCTGCTTTCTCCACTGGCAGATGCATTGTGCTGTAATCTCCGAAAAATAGGCTGGGAGGAGGAGAAGAGTGAGGAAAGTGGGAGAAGAGAAGGGGTAGTGACAGAAGCGAGGAGCTTTCTCCATTCTAAAAAAATGAACTACCTCTTTTGTGATTTTCTTCCAATACAGTTTCTGTCTTCTTGTCACCCCTCCATCATTATTTTCCTTATTTTGAGGGCTTGTGCGTCCTGCAACAGCCGCAGGAGCCTCATTCCCCCATCACCCTCTGTGCCTCCCTCGCTTTTATTCATGAGTGGATTCACACTGTGCCTAAATCATCAATGAAATCTCCTCAAAACTCCTACACTTAAAGTGGATCTGAAAATCACTGGTGTTTAAGGGGAACGTTTGAGCCATTGATTTTCCTACTGCTCAAAAGCCCCGCTGATATTTAATGGATGGTCCATGGGGAGAGAGAATGAGGGGGAGAAAGAGGCCGTGAGAGGAAGAACAAG
The DNA here is from genome assembly GCF_004355925.1 of Anarrhichthys ocellatus. NCBI lineage: Eukaryota > Metazoa > Chordata > Actinopteri > Perciformes > Anarhichadidae > Anarrhichthys > Anarrhichthys ocellatus. Next base: position 15,355,015 of record NW_022280032.1, read on the forward strand.
TGAAGGGGGGGGGGGGGGACAGATGGGATGACAAGACATTTGGATTGAGACACAATCACCTCTGAAATAGTGCCAAACACCTGAGCACAACAGGTTGAGTTTCGCCTTTATAATCATTCACATTCTTTGGGACTGTGATCCATGGTGGGCCGTGTTAGAGTGACCTACAGCAGCACCCCGTCACCCCAATGTTACACTGGCTCCCCTCAGAGCTGGACATGCTCTTTCACCTCTCCCCGGGCTTTTTGTCGGAGGGAAGACTAATGGATTTCAATCTGACGCCTGATCCGCTGAGCTGACCCTGAAACCATTTCGCTATATGTGTTGAGTGTGTTTCTCTTGTCCTTCCGAATGTCCAACTGTGGCTGGCGCTTAAGGTGGCACCTCTTATTGTTGATTGCCAAATAATAAGGAAGATGGTTTTCAGCTTGCAAAGCTACAGTGGAAGTAGAAAGTGTGTGCTGATGCTAATTCAGCAGTCAGCCATGTGCTCAAGTAACCAAAGAACCAAATGTGAAAAGTAAGTGACGTACTGGAAGTGCCTTTTCTTTATTCAACCGATGTGTTTAGGCTCAAAGCCTTCATCAGGGTGTTTTTAGAGAACGACAAAAAGCCCAGCCTGTTCATACACTACATAATGGCTGAAACTTCACCTTAAACGTAGAAATTTCAAAATATAAGCACACAATAAATATGTAGAACTACGTAGCATAAACATAGAAATAGGGATCTAAACTTGTAAATAATGGAATAGTTCAACATTTTTGGAAATATGCAAATGTCCTGAAGGTTATTTTTTTTTTGAATGGATTAAAGAAAGGGGTGCATGTGAGTGTGTACGGATTAAAGAATCAAGGTAAAGCGGCATATTTATCTTCACGTTGAGGAAGGTCTCAATTTTCTGATCAAATTCTTTGTAAGCAAGTGAATACGCATATTTCCCAAAAGGTTGAACTCTTTGAAAATGATTAATGCCGTGTAAAAAAGACATGAAGTAGTCCTCTTGTATACACTACTTTCCTAAGAAGGTTAGTATCCCCCCTTGGAACTAGATTGACTTTATTGGGACCAATAAAAGAAGTAATTGAATCCTTGAATATTTGGACTCAGTATTTCATATTAAATGGTGCGATGATGAAGGCAAAACTGGAACTGGAGTTTTTAAACGAGTCAATGATTGAGTCCCCATTGCTAGATATTTCAAATTAGAAAAAGAGAAACAAAATGGCAGAGATGTCAGATTTCACATCAGCTCAGTTTAGACCATAGACTGTATATAAGAAGTGGATGTAGTTTTGAAACCTCAAATTTGGCATTTTGGCTATCGCATCTTGATTTTTGGCCGTTGCCATTTTAGTTTCTGCAACCATAGGTGACATCAGAGGTTGGAGCTAATTACAAACAAACACTGGATAACATATTTTTAGGCAACCAAAAAGTTACAATAAATTTGAATGAACTGAAAACACACAGTGAAAGGGCTAAAGTTCTAAAACAAAAATCGTTATGAGTAAAGTTTTTTTGTAATAGGTTGTAACCAAGAAGTTTATTTCTGCTGTAAAGTTGGGCGTTTTAACATGGGGATCTATGGGATTGACTCCCTTTTGGAGCCGGCGTGAAGCTGCCATTTGAGGAACTGCAGTCTTTGGCACACAGTTGGCTTCATTTCTCAGTACCGCAGTTTGCCTGCACGAGGGTGCATGAGCTAAAAATGACATCATCACGTATTGTGCGTAAAGTGCGACGGCTCCGCAAGTTGTCACAGCACTTGGTCATGCACCTCTAACTTTCTGTAACTCGGGACCCGCTGGGCTTTTCAGACATGACTACCACAATAAGATAAAAGCAAATAACTGAACAGACTATTTCGTCTGTATGCCCCCTGGCGTTTCGGAGAATACTGCAACAAAACAACTCTTTAAGCATAAAAGCCTCTGTGCGTGCTCGTAGCTCGCGCTGTGGAGGCCCGCACCACGGTGCCTCGCTCGAGTAAACAAAGCTCAACAGTCCGCAACACAGGTCTACGTCTTTAATCAACCGCGTTGACATGATGGAAGACTTCACCAAACGTGTGTTTACCAGTGCAGTCTGCTAGTGTTTGAATACTCACGAATAAGGTTATGAGTCACACCGAGTTCAGAGGTATTTGTGTGTGTGTGTGTGTGTGTGTGTGTGTGTCGTGTCTAATGTGTGTGTCTGTTTCTGTTGGAGATGGTGTGTGTTGAGCTAGAAAATAATGCTTCCCTCAAGACTCCTTCATGCAGTTTATTACACATCAGTCCCATAACGACTACCAACTCTCTCTCTCCTTTCCATTTATTCCTCTCTCTCTCTCTTCTCTCCTTCTCCTTCTGTCACGTGCTGCTCCCTCACTCCCAACACTCGGCGCTAACAGCCGGTCCCTCTCCTCTCTGTATGGTGATTTTCTCTCCTCAACGCCCTCCCTCGCTGTCTGTCTTGCTCTCTTTCTGGTGGTGGGTGTGGGACGCGGGTACCACTCCACGGCTTCCCCTGCATCATTGCTATCTGGTGGCAGCGCTAATGACGGCGGGAACGAGGGGATGGAGGATCGGAGGGGAGAGCTCTTCCATACCGGCTGCCAGTGACTGCATTAAGAGAGCCCTCGTACACTGTAAAGGGTCTGCCGAGGGATGTTGTCATCTACCCACTGTTGCTTTGGGCTTTCTCCTACACATACAAAGTGATAAATTCATTTGTGAGTGTTTTTTTGTTCTGTTCAATTGTGTGGTAAAGTAGCTGCATGTTGCACACGTGAGGATGTGTAGGCGTTTGCACATCCATGGAGTTGCATTGCAACGTGAGAACTTTGTGTTTGTCTCAGGCTTCCATCCTCAGGGAACCATAGTAGACAGCAACGCCTCCACAGACTCTCCTGCTACTACTTAACCTGACCAACTCTGAGGTGAACCCTCTCCCTTCACCCACCCCGAGGGCTGAGGACTCGATTCAGACGTCCCACCCCCACATGCAATAATTCATCCACCAACACAAGAGAGCCTGTGGGGTTCTGGTCAGTTTTATTGCTAGTTGGGTGTTGAAATAGATGTAGCTTTCAGATTTTAGATTTGAAATAGTAAAGATTAGTTTCACATCTTCTTCAACATATGACGATCTGATTCTGCTCCTGTTCTAGCTCTCCGAAAATGTTACGGGGGTATTGAAAGGAGATGCTTGACCCCATTTCCCCACTTGACTGGCACATGTTGCACCCCATGGGGTGCAGTAGAAGAGATAGATGGGTTAGTTATTTATCTCCCTGTGCAGAAATAGGTGGTGTATTTTTAGCAGAGGGTTCAGGCTCTAAAGCTTCTTCTCCTGTGGAGATCTCATTTGTAGGTGTGATTTTTATTAGATTTAGTTACAAGCGCTACAGCTTGCTCCCAATCCTGCTTCCACCCCCTCTCTCCTTTTTTTTAGTCTCTGCAGTCAAGGGTGAGGTGCTGCAGCAGTTTGTTGAACGTTAACAGAGGAGCGCAGGATCAAATTAAATATCTCAGTGCTTTATTTGCATGTTACTGTGTGTGTGTTGCTTTGTTGACAAGGGAAAGCAGGAGAAGCAACAGAAGAAAACATGGTGTGACATAAAGTTGGGCGACGGTGTCCTGGGTGCTGTGTTTGTTGTCACAGCAATGCCAGAGGTACTTTTGAATTAGTGTGCTTTATTTTGTCACATTCGTCTGTGCCGCTCTGCTGCTGTTTATATCGTTTTTTTTACTTCAGGCCACAAAGACAATTCTATTTGGATGATATTATAGCAGCAACATTATGCAACTTAAGACGAGAAAAACAAGATGAGAGTTATTAATTAAGTCCACTGTGGTCTGAGAATGAGCAGATCTTATCTGCGATCTTTATTGTGTGAGATTTCTTTCCATCATTTAATAATTGATGGAAGGAAATTTTCTCCCATCCGCTACATGTTCTCTCTCTCCTTCCTTCTCTCTCTTTTTGAGTCTCTCGGTACCCTATTAGTCGAGCTCTTTGCTTTCTTCTCTCTTACACCACTTAGGCCCATAACATGAGTACATCCACACATGCAGAGTATGTACACAGAGTTGAATTGGCCTCTAAATATCCTCCAGTCTTCACATTTTCCCATTCTCTTTGAAGGATATGTTGTTTTTGATGCTCTGGCATGTTGTGCTCCAGTCTTCTTTTGGCTTAAGTATCTGATCTTTTCCCTCTGCTCTCCTCTCCTCCTATCTCTTCTTGTCACTTTCAATACTGTGCAGATTCTCACTTTGCCTCTCTGACCTCCTGCTAGGTAAACTCATTGACCCCAGCTTCCACTGTCTCCATCGCACACGGGGAGCTGAAGCTCTTACTTTGCTCTGACAGCGTGGATGCATTTACAGAGCTCAGTTTGCAGCAGAGCTCTGGTCTGATGCTTGACCTAGCTTTAGTTTAGTACGGCCTCAGATTTGTGTGTGCGTGCACGTGTAGTCACGCGTGTCTTCTTCTGCTTTGTGTATTTGTGTGTAAGAGTGTGACAGTTCTGTTTCCCAACTCGGTTTCCCTGCCCTGTTGCCTTTCCATTTGACTCGGACCAGTTGAGCCCCAACCTCGGCTGGCCAGAGTGTTTTAATCGTGGGCAGGAGGACTCGGTGGAGGTCTGCGCTGTGGTCAGGACTCCCAAAGGGCCTTTTAAAGTGTGCTCAACAGCTGAACGGGGAAATAAACCATCATTTCAAAAACTGAATAAGGCTTCGAACCTAACAACGCTCTTTGATGCTCTCTCATTCTCAATATGTCCCCACTCTCCACTCTCTACTTTCCATCTCTCTCTCCTCCTATAATATTCTGACCCATCCAGCCTCTCTGGTTACGGTGGTTGAATGGTGCTCATTATTGAGGCCTTTAGACCGACTCTGTTGGAAATGTGGCTCTCTGCAAGCTGTGAACCAGCTAGCTATGGCCTGTTCTGGCTGGCTCTTTGTTTTGCTGCCTTGGAAGCGGGGAATGCTCCTCTGCCGTCCTGGGAGGGTGAAGCTCAGACACAGCTGCTTTAGAGTTGAGCACAATAAGCACTGTCCACTGAATGATGGTTGTTGAAAAGAGAAAAGGGGCAAGAGGGACTGAGAGAAAGAAGGGAATGGCAAATTAAGATGATTATAGACGTTTTTGAGAGAGATTCAGCAGTACTCCACACTGATGGTGTTGCAGACTGCCACAGGGGTACTTGCACGCATGCACACACACACACACACACACCACAGATCAATAGTGTCACCAGTTGTTGCTGTTTCTGGGATATTTTAGATGTAGCAAGATGTAGCTAGAAAAAGCCCAACAAAATGAATGAATCTGTAATTTGTCAGTATTGTAGCATATGATCACTCACTGAGTAATGAGGTGGATTGTTGGGCTGTTAGCTCAGCATAAACATCTGCCTGATGAAATGAGTAGAGGAAGCTGAAGGATAAATGGTGTTGGGTGCACTTAACATCAGGTCCCTTTGTATGGACGTTATAGTACAGTAGGTGCTATGTTTTCTCTGGAGGCAGACGCCCGTTTTCTCGGCCTCAACATCAGAGCGACGTAAGAAAAAACGTAAGGTCGTTTACCTCTCTGCTCTCTGCTTCATGCCAGCAACTCTATAGCCTTAGTGTTACTATATTGTTTGATGACACAGTGGATTGAAAAATCAATAACTTCATTATCTATCTGTCTTTCTTTTTGGTGGAAGTGATGCTGGTGCAGGTCGAAGATGTGCTGTGCAGCTTTACAAAGGGAAACAAATAGGAGACAAAAAGAGAAAAACGTTTCAATATGTGTAATGGATACTTATTTCTTTGGAGTAAATTGAATAGGTAACAGTATTTGTCAGTGTCAGAGATGCTGTATTTTATACCATGTCTACTGATACCTGAGAACCAGGGACTATACTCAAGTATTGCTGCTCATGAACTTAAGTAGTTTCGAGGTGTATTACTCAATTATTTCCATTTTATGATACTTTATACTTCTACTATACATTTCAGAGGGAAATATTGCACTTTTTTTTTTTTTACACAAACAATGCTATCATAAATGTCAACCTGGTGGTTGTTGACACACTACTCCCGGAGAGAGAGTTGCATCCATCAGTGAGTTTTTTGTTTTACCCACCTGAACGGCTTCATGTAAGTCTTGTTCACAGCAAAGTCCTCCTCAATCTATACTTCTCTGCTTGTTCATTGTCAATGTTTATTATCACCAGTCCACTTAGCCTTTCTTGTTTCTCATACTCATAGTTTACACAAATGTTTGAGCTTGCTGAGCACTCTGTAGTCACAACTGTAACTGACAGCAGAAAGGCCTTACACGCCTCACTGGAGGTAGTTTCTACGTGAATGTAGAAGTCATTGGTGGAGGGTCCATCATGAGTATTTTATAGCGGTGTAACAGAACATAGTGGATCTGGGATCTATACAGATACCCCATCATGATGTGGTCAAATGTTATGTCGCTGCTTATAATACATCAATAAAATTACAAATATTTTTTATTTCCTAATAATTTGAATTGTGTGTTTTATGCCAATAACAAGGTGACTATAACAAATTAAAAGGACAAAAATTCATCTCTGAAAGTTATTTTTGCTCCCTTTCTTTTCTGATGATCCTTTCAGTGAGTCAAAGGCGTTTGAAAGACATAAAAACACCATTTGCAACCTTGTGGGTGTGTTTGATCCGCCTTACTTGGTGTGCTAGACAGGTGTTGCATTAAGTGATTCAGCTAGAAGTGACCTGGCATCTCCTCATATCGGGTTTTGGTTTATGTCTGTCAACACTACAGCGAAAACAAAGCCAATTTAGATGTGAAAGCTCAGCCAAACATTCAGCCCTAGAAACTCAAGTGGCCGATTTTATTTTTCTGTACATGCACACAAATATTGATTAAACAAAAAACAACTTGATAATTACACAGCTGATTGCTATTTCACTGTAAAGTTTCCCTTTTCTATTGATTTTCATTTTCTGCTGCAGTATTCTTTCAAGACCGCTTGTAAGAAATACGTTTTTTTTTTTCTTCCTTTTCCTGTCATTGAGTGGGTGGATTACGGTTGACTTTCACCATAGGGGCCAAGTCAATGCACAGAGAAACCTTTTTCTTAGCTCAACCACAGCTTCTTCCATCTTCTCCCTCTGCTTCCCTCCTCTGAAAACTCCTCTGGACAACATGAGCTCTGCTCTCTCTTCAAAGAGGTGTGTGTTGGCAACGTGTGTGAGTTTTTACTCTAAGAGCAATGCTCCCAGCTGAGGGTTAATGCCAGCAAAGAGAGGTCTATACCTCTATTAGCAAGGGGGCAGGGCTGCCTCTGTCTGCGTGGGTTATTAAGGTTGTTGGTGGCAATCTAAGAATGATGAGCTGATTAGTAAACCCCCTCCGCTGTGGAGATCACACTGGTTTGCAAATAGTGGAACACGCACAAAAAAATATCCATATTGCAATATATATCTCTGCCAGTTTGTGTGTATTTTTCCACCGGTATTCATTAGTTTTTTCACCTCTCTGCCAAAAACACCCTGTGCCTTCATGCATTCTTGGGTCTGTGTGGGTTTGTGTGAAAGCATTGGGTGTTGAACAATCCCACAAGTAGCCCGCTCTAATGAATTCGAGCAGGTTGTTTATGCCCTGTGTAAAGCAGTGTTGGACTACATCTCTCTGATTCCCTGCTTTGCTCCAGCCGCTTTCTCCTCTGGAAGTCAGCCACAACTTTACCACCAGCCCATCGGACCGGGAGCTGCCCAGTGCCAAATGGACACCCTGGCTTAGCACATTAGTATAGACATGGAAGGGAGTCAACGAGACATCTTAGTTGAGGTTGAATTTCTCTGTATGGAGTTTGATGTGATAATAGTGATAGTAGTTTTTTTGTCTTAATGATTGTCCCCATTATTTATGTTCACCATTGTCAAAAAGTGTGAATTTGAGGCTTTCTCTATTAGGGCTGCAAGATTATTAAAAATTTGAATCATTTTGTATGCCGCTGGAAAACTTATTTTGTCGGAATGTTGCACCCAAACAAACAACAATTTATTTCATTTTTTAATTATTTTAGTGTAGTAATTATCAAAATATCAAAGTAGTAAATAAGTCTGAAGACACGAAAGATGCTGACAACAACAACAAAAAACAACTGGACACGCTCGCCTTGAATAACCATCAAGAGTTAAATGTGACAATATTTCATGCAGTGATTCAATCAGTGACACTCGTAGAATCGTATTCATTGTCTTGCCTATGTTACAGTTCTGCAGGTTGCAAAGCGGTTTGACGGAGTAGAAGATTACATTACATCAATAATGTATACAGGGATAGGATTGTCTGTGTGTTATTAGATTGTACTCGCGTAGAGTACACATGATTAAAAAGAGGATTTGTTTAGATACTGATTTGGTTTGCATTGTGTTTGCATGGCTTAGAGTGTGTGTGCCTTCATGCTTTGTCAGTGTGTACAGTCATTTGCATTGGACTCTCTTCCCGCCCCTCTACCCCTTCTCTGTATACATAATTCCCAACATTGATTTCTGGCTGGACTATTTGTCACCCACTTACTCAAGTCAAATTAGAAAGCACCGTTCGTTGTATCCACAATTCAATCGATTAGAGGTGGGGGGGGGACCACTCCCAAACTAAATGTAATGAATATAATGCTTACTTGGGGGAAAAGCCTTCATGGATGGTGCGCGTTTGTGTGAAACTAATAGGATATTTCCAGCTTGACAAAGCATGAGTTATCCAGTATGTGTGTGGAATGGAAGGGAGCTGCAGCGCAGAGCTGGTAGGTGTAATTTACATTAGTGTGAGTCACTGCCTCTGTGGCCCTTTGCAACACACAAGCCTCTAGAGATATACTACATTAGACATAAACATTCATTTGGAAATCATGCCTAAATACACAGTATTCTCACCTGTCTTTCTCTTTCACCCCAACACATAACAGGCTGTGTGTCCTGCAACTGAAAAGATATGATACCTTTCCATTATTCATTGGAAAGACTCAAAACTTCAGTTTTCACGTACCTGCTCATTTACCTAACACTCTGGATACTTCTCCTGAAAAACAAATGAATGCCTTCCTCAATTAGAGAGATTGGCTGAAAATGGGGTTGGCTCAGTGTGTGCGTGTGTGTTTGTGTGAAAAGGTGTCTGTCTGTCTGTCTGTCTGTCTCACGTGTCACTCGGCTGTCTCATAAGGAGCTGAAAAGTTGACGTGGAGAGAGAAGTGCAGACAAATCATTTTTCAGCCATCCCTGGTAATAGGTAATATACAGCAGCTGCACGCCCTCATATACACACACACACCCCTCTTTTTATGGGACAGTGAAAAAGTAGTGTTAATGAAGCCCTTTAGTGGAGTGGTCTTTGGAGAAGCTGCCAAACATGAGCCCCATAGCCCCCTTCACCAGCCCCCCCAGCACAAGAACTCATTACTGTCAATTAGCCCAGCACTTAGAGTCCTAATGGACCCTGTCACGCATAGACACACACGCACTCAGATTCACACACAACCACTGTGCGATTTGGGAAAATCGCAGCCTAATTTTAGCTTTTAAGCTGGTGACTCAAGCACAGGCATTGTGCCATTGTGATGTAAATCAAGATATCAGTAAAGATGTTTGTTGTCGTGGATGAAGTAGCTCGCTACAAGAGTCGAAGCAAAAAATGCGGATTTTTTTTTAAACAGTTTTTTTTCTTGCAAGTGGCATCCATACAAACCTCTATTTTTATTATTGTGTGCAATACATCTCTAGAATAAAGTGTACCTGTGCTGTAATGAAAAAGTTTTGCAAAGTCATGCTTTTTGAAACATTACTTGCACTGAAATCTGGGAAAACAGCGGCAGTCTTCTGTGTATACATCGATTTGTTTTCAGTACCTACATTTTCTGCCTAGGTTGAGAGACTTTGTATTGGATAAGTCAAAAAATGTTCACTTGCTGTGTGAAGTGAGCGTGTCTGATGACACCACTTCATACTGAATCACTGAAATGCCTGTTACATTAGTATAGTTGAAGTTTAGTCCAGGCTGGCATTTTCTGCTCGTCTCAAAAGCCAGATTTGTTTCCAAAGATTTGTCTCCGGGAGGTTATCTGGATGTCAGCTCTTCTAATCATGTTTGAGAAAAACTCGTCTCGGCTCACAGAAAACAAGAGAAACTCGTCTTGGAGAAGAAAGCATTGAGCGTGAAGTGTACACAGAATAAACAGTGAAGATAATGTTGCCTGCACAAATCAATTCAGCGTTAGGACCATCAAGCATTAACCCAGATTCTAAGCAGGGATCATTATACGGTGGCTGAGTTCGGGGAATCTAGTGTGTTTAGAAAATTTGGCTATCACGTTATCCGTGAAACATGATCATGCACACTTTCGCTCTTCTTGAAGGAAAAGTTAAATGAGAGATAGACAGAGATAGCAGCAAGAAGGAGGTTTTAGGTTTTGCATGGTGGAGATAAAGGGGGGGGGGGCATATTAAGATAAGCTGGACAAGGTCACCACTTTGGAGCTTGAGGAAATGAGCTCAAATCAAAAGAAGAAAGGGGCTCAAATTGAAAAAGAAATAGTTTGTCCTGTGCAGCAGAACCAGTGCGTGAGGTCAAAGAAATATGATAAGTGGGGAGGGATTTGTTGTGGCGTGTGTTTTTGTGTGGGGTCGTGGTACGACTAGGTTCACTGTCTCCACATAACCGTCACTCTTTTGTATGCAAGTAACAGTTGATATTAGCTCATTGAATGAGAGTGAGCTTGACATAATGAAGTAGAGCAGCAGAAAGATGCCAGTGGGGTCTGAGGTCTGATGAGCTGTTAGGAGCTGCAACTAATGATTGTTGACATTATTGATTGTCTGAAAGAATTTCTGATTAATTGATTAAATATTTAATGCTAGGGTAGGTAATGTAATTTAGAACCCCTTTTTGTTATGTTGATATTCACTTTACATCCCGACAGCAATCAATACATCAAATGCTCTGACAGAAGAAGAAAATAAATCTGGTAGCTGTGACTGTTGCTGGACTTTAATAACAATCAGTCATCAAATGATTGTACTCGGTTACTCTCAAGCTATTTTTCTCAAATGAAACAGAAGAAAGGTTGGTGGGGGATGGAGACTAGACTGTTGAGTTTATAGTGTGTGTGTGTGTGTGTTTCTGCATACTATACAGTGGTACAGATGGAGCAGGGGACATAAGCTGAGTGGGAGTGTGTTCCTGGTCCTGCAGGTGTATTTTTGTCTGGGATTGGTTTGTACACACGGCTCCTGTATGTGCCTGCTTCTACCTACAAGTCACTTATGCGTTTGT
>NW_022280032.1:15366334-15374778 GCF_004355925.1 Anarrhichthys ocellatus
TTAACTCTGCTGATATATATTTATTTAAGATATATGAAATTGAAAAGCAATTAATCACCAGTATTTAGGATACAACAAAGAAGCATAGATGAGTGTCATAAATTGCATCACCATGGAACAATAAAGAAAAGTAACTAGTGAGTAACTACCAGTAACTGTTTTTTGCTATCTGCGGTGTTTCTGTATGCACAGTATACACCTCTAATCCTGCACCATGTGTTTCCGTGTAAGAGGGTCTGGTCAGGTCAGTGTGAACAGCATGTCTGATTGTTTGGACTGGACAAGTGCCAGTCGCTGACCTCCCCTCATGACAACAGACCACTGCACGCGACATGGCTCAGAGGCAGGAGCACGATCAGAGTAAAGGGGGGGTCGATGAAGGGATTGAAGGTGATCGGAGGAGAGAGGAAGCAAGGCCGTGAAGAGCGGAAGACAAGGGGGAAGAGGGAAACGGACACAGGAAAGAGTAAGGGCATAGCAGAGGAAGTGGCAGCAATGCTTTCACAAGCTAAGCACGCTACAGTTTCAGTTTCTGTGAGTGAAGAAGATTACACTCCAACAGGTGGCCGGATGTGGTTTCATTGGAGAGAGAAGAGAAAGAGAGAGGAAACAGACAATTAGAGCGGTTTTCCACTTCTGTCTTGGTGTCTGTGCTGCTGTGCTGTTGTTATACAAAAGACTGGTAACCAAAGCTGACATGACACACACACACACACACACACACACACACACACACACAGCCTGGAGCTCTGTGATTTTACGCATTGACTAGAGTTGACTAGAGATTGTGGTGAGTGACAGACTGGGAGGATCACACCACCACCATCATTCTGAAATTCTCTTATTGTAGTTTCTGTGAGGCTTAGCATAATCAATGCTCCCAAATTGTTGTGTAAGGTTTACCTACTCCACAAGCAAATGAAAGAATTCCACACTGCAGATTCAAATAAGCTGTTGGAAATAATCAGACAAATGTAGCACTCTCGGTAGTCGTATAGGGGCCCCGAAACAATTCGAAACTCCCCCAACTGCTCCAGGAGTTCTGAAGCTGTTCTGAAGTCTGATGGTGGCAAAATGCCTAACGATATCCAGATGACTGATCCTAGACCTCCTCTTCCATGTGCCCGTCATTATTTACAGGCAGATTAGCAACTTGAAACTCAAGAATAGAGTTGAGGGACAACTTCTATGAATGCATTGTATATCCGCATCCACTCGCAGATATCTGTTTCGAGAGAATCATAAAAAGCTAAATCTCCGTCAAACAATAGCCGATGGGATTTTATTGCATCGCAGACAGGAACTGCAAATAGTGATTTTGGCATACTTGTTAATGGTGCCAAAATGTAAACAAATATAGGCTGAAAAACTTTAATAGAGAATACCTGTAGCTGACATTATAGTAGCCGATTTGATGAGTATTTAAAGGGGTCGTTCTCTCCTGATGGGAAAACCATAGACTGTATATGGGGAAAGCACTTTGTCCAGTATTATTGTTTTGGAAAGTTTATTTGATTAATAGTTAACCGTTAACTACGCACACAGCTGACTTGCATTGTCGCTGCTGCAGCCTCAGCTCTGCGGCCAGAGACACAGTGACTTTTAATTGGGCATTAACCTCACGTTTACACGCATATTGTTGAGTAAGTAGACTTGAAGCCTTAAAAAAAAAAAGCTACAAGTTGATGTTACGCCCGTGAAATGGAGCTGAGACGTGCACTTGCACTTGTGACTTGACCTCACATCAGATCCAAAGTCGGTGGTTGGTTGCTTTCAGGAACCAGTTGCAGAGCCCTGCTTGTTTTTACCCTGATGGATTAGAGTGTGACGTATGAAGGGTTGGATTAATCTCTAAAGATACAAGACTCATTTAGATTATACTCTGACACACACACACACACACACACACCCTGCATATATGCACGCCCACACACTGCGAGCTCACACGCTCACATACAGCACGCAGACGCTGTTAAAATTCCACCCACTGCTCTATTCCTTCCATCCTCCATGCCTCTTTTGTTTTCTTCTCTTCTGTTCTATCTCTTTTCATCTTCTTTCTCTCTCCCGCTGTTCAATCAGAGAATGCTTCTCTTCTTTTAATTAGTCGTGGTGTTGTTCTCCTCTTCTTCCCCCGGCCAGGGCCACTAATATTGCAATTAGCTCCTGCAGGAAGCTTTCAACCACAGCCTTTGTTCTTCTCCACGCTGTACAGCGGCCCACATTCCTGCATTCCTCCACAGAATATTATATGTGTGTGATGCAGAGCTCCATTTTAATAGAGGGTGGGGAGGCATAATCAAAGCTGGCCTCATTTTACTCTGTCAGAATCATAACACACATCGTTCTTGTCGGTGGGGGGCTGAATGATTCTCTTTTCTCTCTGCTGGAAAGGCTTTTTTTATTTTCTGCCTCTCTTTTTCTCCTCCACTTCTGCCACTCATCCTTTTGAGAATCACCTTCCCTCCACGTTTCCCTCCTTCACTTTGCTTCTCTACATGCAGCATCTCTCACTCATCTCCCTTCTGTTTCTTCAGATATCCCTCACAGCCCCTCTCCAGCCTGCCCTTGGGGACAGATAGGAAAGGTCGTAAAGAAACAATTGAATTTAACGGTGTGACACTACACCGTTAACCTATGAGTAGACCGATGCTGTACTACAGTCCAGAGCGTGACAGCTCGAGAGGCCGATAGTTGTTTAGGTCGTAAACCTTCTGACACAATCGCCCTCGTTGCCCTGCAGTCTGGCTTTTAAAGCCTCCACAGGAGCGGGAAACCTATATCATTTAAGAAAGTTGATTAAGGTGGACATGGCTGGCACTCTAATGCCAGATTATTACAGAAGCTGTAGCACCATTACAGTTAGTTAATTAGTTAAATTAGTTGTCATCACTGACTACATTAAGACTCACCAGCAATTCCATATTACACCGGCGCTGGTTTAATGGCAAATTTAGGATGGCTTTAAAGTTTACAGTATAGATCCTTCAAGGAAACTTCCTTTTTGAACTTAAATATGTGCTGCAGTAATTAGCATAACTAATAAATATGACCATGAAACTTCCCCAGTTGATTACTTACTTTAAGACTATTGTTTTTTTGGCTTTATGTGTCGCTAACTTTTGGTAAATTTAGGAGAAAGTCTACAAACAAAATGTATATTTTGGATGTTTACTCTCTAGTCCGTAAGAAGACATGTTATAGAAGCAGAATAGCACAGCAGAGTGTGTGTGTGTGTGTGTGTGTGTGTGTGCTCACACAGGGGTTCGCATGCTACCTGAACATCTGCCTTTCAGGTTCAACATCTGATTCCCTTTCCTCTCCCCTCTACTGAGACTACCACAGCAACTTTTTAAGAGATGCTTCTCCGTCGGATAAAACTTTCTTCCTGTGATCATGGGGACAGAGATGCAGGGATTGGGGAAGGTTGAGGGAAAGTGAAAGAGTGTCACACTGTGCTAAGCGAGGTGGGGGACAGAGCAAGAGCAAAATCTCTTACATGATATAAAAATAAAAAAAGAGAGAGACGGCAACATCTGTGCTGGAACTTCAAACACCCTTTGAAAGGCAAAATGTGATTCCGTTCGGGATTCTCTGGCTTGGTAAACAGCCGGGTTTTTATTTTGGAAGTCAGTTGGAGTGTGTGTGCGTGCATGCTTGAGGGTGTGTGTTTAGGAGAGCGGTGCTTTGTAGGGGATGAGGGATTGTCGGAGCTGGGATCGGAGAGCGAGAAAGAGCAGAACACACTGAGAGGGGATGAGGCCTCCAACTGCTGCTGAGAGCAAAGTCCAGTGATTGGCAGGGATGTAATGCAGTGTAAATCCACCCTAAACCCAGTTCACTCACTTTTTGAGTTTGACATGTATGCCTTCTTAATCACTGTTGTCATTTGTAATTCGATGGGATCTGCTCAGTCATACATTTGTGGATAAAGAAATGTGTGACTTGAATCTATTCTGTTCTGTTAATCTTATAGTACCTTGTCACTAATTTTGATTCTCTTTCTCTCTCTCGTCTCTCTTTCCTGCCTCTCGTCCCTGGATGGATCTACAACACAACATCTCAATGTCCTCCTATGACTTGTCTACCAGGTAAGACGCAGACCTCTGGTAATAAATGACTGCTCTTTGAAAGGTTACTGCTAAACCAATGCTGAACCAAACATCAGACCCTGAGAAGTACTTGCACACACTTATTCTTCTCTTAAAAAAATAAAGGAAATAATTTGCAAAGTTGTTCTCAGATCATTTTATTTCTGCTGAGTAGTTCCTTTACAGATACAGTATATGGCTCTATCTATGAAAACAGAGTATACAGGAAATCTATACTCTTCTCGATGGAAAAGAGGGTTTTGAATTGAAGGTTTTCATGATGTTTTGCAGTACAAAAACCAGGTTTCTTAAACTGGTGTACAAAGCTGCCAGTTTATCTGGAGTGAGACAGTTGACACTAGCTCACAGGTTTGGAGTGGAAAAAGTAGCGTTAATAATTAATTCTCCATTTTTCTCTCTAATCAGGTAACACTTCATTTTTCAAGAGCCTGGCGGGGAAATTGGGTGCCATAAAATGTCTTGAACTGACTGTTGACGAGTGGGGTTTTTCATGCATTAGCTCGGCTGTCCATCAACTTGTCAACAGGGCATGTAGCGTTGTTGCCATGGTACTTACTATTAATAGACAGCGCTATGATGGGGAAAAGTATAAATACACCAACTTATAGATGTACTGTCCCACGACTTCTATATAGTCAACAGTATGTATCTCTTTCCTTTCATGTCTCATTACTCTCATTAGCTTCTTTCTTCTCCCATCTTTTTCTACAAACATTATTTTCCCATCTTATTCTGCCGCTGCAATCTATTTTGTTTTCACGCTCTCTTCTTCTGCGTCATTCTTCTTTCCCGTTGCTCCCCTTCATTGGCTCAGGGTGTGTGTGTGTGTGTTTGTGTGTGTGTGTGTGTGTGTGTGTGTGTGTGTGATGGAGTGGAGCAGGGCTCTGCAGTGAGGTGATGGTTTGTGAAATTACTGACATTACAGATGGACGGGGGGAGGGGGGGTATTTTATGCCGCTGTCCTCTAATCGACAGGGCCACCATCCATATACAGTACCACATTCCTCCTCACCTCCATCTCCCTTGCTCTCTCTGTCCAACTGTCTCTCCTAAAAACCCTTATTTTCTCTCCCCTTCTCTTCATCCTCATCCTCTACTTCTGTCCTTCTTCCCCTCCTCCCGCCTCGCTCCTCTCCTAGCACCAATGGCGCTGTCTTCTCATGAGTGTCAACTTCCCTGTGACTCTACGGATCAGTTGGTTTCTGAAGCACATGTGTGTTGTGTATTTGATCAGCATATTGTTTATCCATCTCCTATTTCCTTTTCTTTTTCTTTGGCCCACTTTCTCTTTCTGCTTTTCTCTACAATTCTAGTCTTTTATCCCATTTCTCTTTGACTGTCTTTTTTCTTTGGGTATTCCCCTTTTCTGTGTGTCTCTGCAGTAAACAAAAACAGTGGCTGGACAGGATTGCACTGCGTGCAAAAAGAGACCATCAAAAACAAGAGGACAGAATGGGGGTGAGATTGAAAGCAATAGGAAAGAAGGGCAAAGAGGAAAAAACATCTGAATCACAAGAGTGAGTAGATGAAAGTCATCAAATACAAATAAAGTCACGGGGCAAATGTTAAGGATCTTTCTGGCAGAGATATGAGGAGAGTCAGGAGGAGAGTGTGTAATGAAAACGAGGGTGAGGAAATAGAGGTGATGGGGGATGAGGCAAAAGTGCAGGTGAAAGGGAGCCCCTAACTGGCTGGAGCTGGTACTGGTACCCAACAGCCGATCTCCTCCACAAACTACTGTCCTCCTTTCCCTTCCTTTATATTTTCTTTCTCATTCTTTTACTCAGTGTATTCTATCTCTCTCAGACTAGGAGAGTCATCACTTTATAGGGTCACAGATGATGCCCCATGCAGATTAGTGGTAATCTCATTTTCCCTAATGGCTTTGGCCACCATGTGTGTGTATGTATATGCTTGTAGGACAGTTTGCCTTCCACCTGCAGATGCAGCTACAACTCCTCAGACTCTAATTTATCTTGAGCACTTGAGTTATGCACCAAGCCCGAGTTAAAGCTATTTGCGTCATCAGCTTCAGGCAGTGTGTGTGTGTGTGTGTGTGTGTGTGTGTGTGTGACCTGAACTCTCCACATACAGCGGTTGAATGTTAAGCTGCTGTGTGTATTTCTCATTATTGGGGACGCACACGCGCACACACATGGAGGACAGAACGAAGGTGTCGTATTTGCATGTATGCAAACTCAAGAGAGCGCGCTTAAGTGCACACATTTCTCTCCATTTACTTTAACTTCTGGTGTGCGGACCACCCATCGGCGTCCATCATAAACCACTTCTCCCTCCGCCTTGTCTCCATAGCGACGCCATAGCAACCCTTCGCAAGCACAGCCCTTGACATGAACCCAACTCGCCCCTCTCAAGCCTCTCCATCTGTCATCAGTGGCTGAGAGGATTGTCCATCAGCACTCCTGACATCTTGATTGGCAGTTGCCGCTCGGACATGCACGGAGAGTGCATCTCTTCAAAATGAGATGGGCCTTGTGAAGGACAAGCATTGGAATGAAATTGGTTTACTTGAACTTAAGTTTTTCCCTGTCGTGAGCGGAAAGGGGCGGCCCCTCGCCTTTGAAGGATAAGTGAAAACGTGTCTGAGAGGTCTACATTCATATCTGTGTTTATGTCTTTGATTGTCAAGTGATGTAGCACGTCCAAACCGCTTCGCACACATCCATCACAGAAGGGCATCATGCCATCGTGACAGACTCATTCATAGCCGTCATGCCAAGGTGCATGTCCCAGTCCGGTGATATACAACGTGTAATAAGCGTGTCGGGATACCTCCCATGTTTGCAAGGTTCCTGTGACAGCTCCATGAGCATTAACATGATATATAAAAGCCATCATCAGCCCTGCAAACATGAATAATCTTTCAGCACTGTCCGTTGATACGGTCTGAGTTTGTGTGATTTGATCACTTAATCGTGCAAATTGACTGTGCTTGAGTGATCCATGCATTCTTATGTCCAGCGGTAAAGAGTCGCTGTATTATTGACGATTCACACAAACACACATTATATGTATGTACTGCAGGCTGTCCTACTCATCACATGGGTGTGTGTGTGTGTGTGTGTGTGTGTGTGTGTGTGTGTGTGTGGGGGGGGGGATGTACCTGATCAATAAGTCGTCAGCCGCTCTGACTGTATCATTATCATTTTAACGACTGCAGTATTTTCACTCGGCCTTTGAGGTGAACAAGACCAGAAGTCTCTAAAAGTTCACGGCTGCCGTAGGGCTTTAGTCGGGTGTAATGGCTGATGACATTTTGAAAACGCCAACCAACTAATGAAGACAATGCGATGTCTATTGATTCATACTGTAGTGAAATAAAAGGCTTGTTTTTATTTTTTTGTAGAGGTTGTCCTCTCTCGGCACTTCTTAAATTGAATTTGTTCTTTGGTTAGGTGATGTCAACACAAACGTAATTAATGGGTCAGTGTTAAGGGTAAGCTGCCCTGCTCTGGTTTACATAATATGAGCCTTTATGTAATATCATAGAGTGCTTAACACTGGGTGATATCCTATGTGTGCTCATGTTTGCTGCCACTCTGCATGGCAATGTTACTCTGGGCTGCAGCTTAAAATTATTTCCATTATTGAGAAATTTGATGATTATTTGTCCATTAATTGTTAGATTTTTAAAATGTGCTAATTACCTTTAACCTTATCTTAAGATGATTTTCTTTGGCTGAACAGCAGTCCAAAACTATATTCTATTGCTATGAAACAAGGAAAAGCAAATATACGTTATTCTCATATTTGAACCTCGAACCTCAGTTGCAGCACTACTCTTTGGCAGTCTATCTCAGTCCTAAATACAGGTCTGGCTCCACACATTATTCTGGTTTAGGGGGAAAAACCCTGTTGTTTCTATTTCGTCTAACCAATCACAATCGTCTTGGACGGCACAGGACGCAGCGAAGGTGTCCTTGCGAAATAGCGAAGAGAATGCCGGCTGAAATAGGTCAATTGGCAGGCTTATACCTGCAGTCTGCATCTGGTGAGTCAGCCTATACTCTGGGTAATTAATATACAAAGCGGAAATATCTGTCTGCTCGAGGGACTAATAGTTTTGTTCGATCAATTACCATAACATTGTATATAGCATAAGGCACTTATCAAAAGCTTATTATCACAATCAGATTTGAACAGTGTGATCAAGTAAAGCTGAGAGGATGAAGCAGGCCCCCGAGTCCTGCTACTTTTTAAAGTAAGCTGTGGAGGAGGTTGAGATAGAAAGAGAGAAAACAAAAGAGCCAGTGTATGCTATAGGGTGTGTGTGTGTGTGTGTGTGTGTGTGTGTGTGTGTGTGTGTGTGTG
>NW_022280032.1:15374788-15382145 GCF_004355925.1 Anarrhichthys ocellatus
GTGTGTGTGTGTGTGTGTGTGTGTGTGTGTGTGTGTGTGTGTGTGTGCGCTCTTAGCGGCTCTCAGCATGTATCTACTCCTGCGGTCCTGTATGTGGTGACAGGCTGACATTAGAGTAAAAGCCCCCTGAAGTCGTGTTGAACAGATGTCTCTCTGCTCCCTCAGTTTCCCTGGTGTTGGAATACAAGTCTCTCTGACTCTCTTTTTTGTCCATCTTTCCCTCTGTCTTTTCAGTTGACTATTCTATTCAATTTCGCTGTTCTGTCTTCAGTCAACATATTTTTCAGACTCCCTTTCCTCTTCCCCCTTTTTCCCCCCATTTGATCTCTTTTTGGTTTTTGCCATTCAGGCAGACTTTTCCCTGGCCTTTGTTAGACATCTCTCTCTCTCTCTCTCTCATGTCAGTCTTTGTTCAGTAAAAAGGCCAGGTGAAATGGGCTCTTGGTGTAAGTGCCCTTGGTGTTCTGCCTTGTGTATTTTCTCTTCGTACGTCCCTGTGTGTCTGCGTGGGTGTGTGTTCGGTTTGTACAAGGCAATGTTCCCAGCCCTGTGACGTGAGCCTGGTCTCTGAGAAAGCAGGCAATCTGGGCATTGGCTTCTCTCCAGAACCACTTTCATTTCCATTCAGCAGTTGGATGTTACTCACCGGAACACACGTGTGCACTACTCATGCATACACGCACACATACACACACACAAACACAAGTCACTGATAATTACAGACAAGCTGAGGAGTGTTCAGGCAGGGTCAGTGTCCATCTTTCTTTGCCTTATTTAAACTATTTTTGTCTCGTGTCTTGGAATTTAATATTATCTAACAAACTATACACACACACACACACACACACACACACACAAACTGCTGTTGTAATGGTAGGAAGACATGATGCAACAGCAGAGACATCTCTACTTTTTCCACCCCCAGGAGAGATGGGGGTGGGGGGGTGTTGCAGAAAAGTAAGACATGTATCAGGCAACAGCAAAAACAACGGGAGACTGAGTGGCAAGGAAGAGTGACTGATTGACTGAAAAGAGTGAAAATGATAGAGGGACTAGAGATTGAGGGGGGGGGGGGGGATAAAGTAAGAGAGACTGCGAGAGATCAAGCTTTCAGTTGCTAATAGAAATTCCCATGTTGCCTCATTGAGATGCAGCGGTGGCTTTGGTAATGAGCTAGCTGCAGCTGACGCATTGATTTAGCCAGAAGAGTCGCTCAAATTATCCCACTCCTCGAGAGAGAGAGAGAGAGAGAGAGAGAGAGAGAGAGAGAGAGAGAGAGAGATGTCAACAGCCCCACCAATGGCTGCCGGGGTAATTACCAACGCATCCTCCCACCATGACACCTCCCTCAACTCGGCATGTGTTCCATTCTGCAACACGACAGGCTTTCTCCGTCTTCCTCCATCTGCAGCCCCTCGCTCTGGGATGTCCCATGGCCCGATATATTTTCATGCTGTGGACAAGCAAGGTTTGCTAGCGGAAGCATATAGTCAGTGCATTCAATTGGAAGTCTTACTAAATACATGTTTGACTGGATTTAAAAGAATGTGGATTTAGTGGTAAAATAGCAATTAAAAAAGAAGAAAAAAAAAACCACCGGTCAGCATAAGAATAGTCATGTGCCCTTCAGATAATATGCAAATTAGTCTATACGACCGCAGAATATGCGTTTAACATTTCCGCACTTAAAATAGTTGTAATTCTCAAAATGGGTAGAAATAAATGTTTGTAAATGTGTTGGTATACAAGAGAGTTTTTGTAAGATTGTATGTACTGTACCTTAGTTTTTACTCATGAAATGATGGCGCAGTGATAAAGTACCTCACGTTTCACCCACTTAAGTATATGCAGAACAATAATTAGAGCTTAGAGTTAGTGCTTAACTCCAAGTCTACAAACTAAATTTAATCTACTGCCATATTTCGCGACTTTTCCCAACCTCTGAAATATGGAAGCAATCAAAGCGCTTTTAATCTAAATGGTGTTTTCGATTGTGTCGGAATAATCCAACTCAAATCATATCGGTAGCTGTTTTTATCACCGAGGATAATGAACAGAGAAGAAGCTACCTCTGCTTTACTATCTGCATGTGATAATGTCATTGTTATTGTGTCGATCTGGAGCTAACATGGATGTTTGGTTCTTGTAAATATATAGTAAATATCTTCTATGCTGTTCTGCAAGGCAGTTCTCCCACACACACACATGCACATGTGTTGTCTTTGTTGTCTCTATGCCTTGAGGTATTTCTGACGGGACGGTACACTAATAGGGAAGCTTTGACACTTTGACCTTTCTCCTGCACGCCGTTTGTTCTACGCTGGTAGAATTAAGGTTGTACAAAGACATAGGAAGGAGAAAGACAAAAAAACAAACACCTGCCAGTACCTTTTAACATGTTGACTTTTGAAAATTGTCTGTACGTATCAATGTCACACACCGGGAGGTGTGCCCCCTACCTCGAACACACACACACACAGGCACACACCCTCTCCCCCTATAGATGATTTTTCTGTGCTAGATCCAAACACTGTTGGTACATATAGCAACAACCTTGTGCATATTGACCATAATAGTGGGGTTTGTGCTCACCTTGGACAATCCCTCCTGCTGTTATTTCATATTCATTTTGCTTATTTATGTAAAGGCTGAATGTCAAGAAGCTGTATAAAGCAAATTCGAGGTTAAGGTAGCATAAGTCTATTTCTGTGTGATGTGTTTTCCTTCAGCTGTGTAAAGTGAAGTTTGCACCGTTGAGTGGCTGCTTCTTGCTGTCCGTGTTAAAACTCAAGCTGTCATCTCCCCTGCCTGCCCCAAAGCGGGAACGCAGCACCCTCATTGCCAATTAAGCGCAGATCAACAGAGGAAGATGGAGTGAGACATCGAATTACATCCAATATCCTCTCCCATACTCAAGCCTGTCTTTGCCAGCCACAAATTAGCGTACAAATTAAGGCTCTGAAGATGGGAGACGTCGGGTTGCCAGATAACAACCAAATAACATCCTGCCGGTGTCTTGATGTGCCGGTCCAACTTGGATTCAGCTTCCTGCCTTCTCTTGATGTGTGGACAGAGTTTAGTTAAGTTCTTCCTGGTTGAGCTTCGACCATCCATTTTAATCTCCATTCGGAAGAGAGCTGGTTATCAAGACAGGTTGATGAGAACTCATCTCACTGAAGTCCGTTCCGGCTTCTTCTATGTTTGATAATGTTGCATGGACAACCCAAACGCTGTTAATTAATGAAATAACTCAAGCTGAATCATAGATGAGAAGGGTTTGATTAATTGCTTTTTGAATCAGACTTCCTCTCCCCTGTCTTTTGTAGCCCACACAACTGGCGTCTCTGCGTGGCCTGTGTGCTAGAAATTGCACATTTTTCGTGCTGGTTAGTGTCGGCATTCATGTGTGTGAAAAATGCAGAAAGAGCGCACTGCCACTGCCAGCATGATTTTCTATGGTTACAGCACGGTTTTGTAATATTATCCAGCCAGATGTTTAATAATTTATACTTTTATATTGGGGGTTATCTAACATATGACAGGCAGACAGTGTGCAGCTCTTTGGGTGGTGTCTAGGGGCTCCTTTCACTGTGAAGCCTATGAGAGAGTCATCACCAAGGCACCGATCCTCAGCTCATCATTTCGCCTCTTTATTTGACTCCCGTCTCCCCAGAGGACTGTGTGAGCACATGCTTGGCATGCGCGCACATATGTTTTAAAAGTGACACACATATGCGCACCAGTAGCAGCATTTTCTGTGGACAACATGTCTGTTTGTGTGTACAAGTATGTATGGATGGGTGCACGTGCATGGACGTGTGCACGTGTTTGTCCCGTCTGCTGCGGTTGCCACATTGGGCCTGGTGTGGCTAATTAAAAGAAGCCGGCTTGCATTATTCATGAGGCTGTAATTATACATTCCTTTTGCTGATCCCCAGTCAGAGGCATTAAAAATAGATCTTAGTCTCCGTACCCCGCCCACCTAGGCCCGACTTTCTCTCTGTGTTTTGACTATGTCTCTCCCAGCATCAGTCTATGTATCTATCATTATCAGTATTTCTCCATCTCTGTCACTGGCCTCATTGTTGCAGCTTTTTTTTATTTGTTCTTTGCATCTCTCCCCTCATCCCTCCCATATCTGCCCGGCGAGTCTTCATTCATGTTTGCTCTGATGCTCCCATTTGGGATTCCAGCAGAACATTACTCTGACAGTGTCACTCTCGCTCGGCTCTGTGGTCTGAACTCCGGTCACATCAGGCCAGAATTCAGAGTGGAATATTCAGAAGATTCAGAAGAGAAGCGATACCGCTGCCTCTGATCAACTTAATGGGCGAGACCGTCTCCTTACAAGAAGCAAAATCCCTGCCCAAAAAGTTCGCCCTGACTTTTTTTCAAAAATAGAATTTGCATGTTCAATCCATAGAAATCTGCAGTAGCTGAATTCAAACGTACACGTATGGGAGATGGCTTCAATCGAGATAAACTAGAGTGTAGCTATTTGGCAAACATGAGCAGATTTGGTGTGTGCCATATGTTTCCACCAAGTCAACAACATCCAGGAACTTTTTGCACAGCTTAAAACATATGGCAGCATGAACTTTCTGAGCTATATTCTGCTGTGCCCATCACGCGTTCGGTACCTCTGGCAATGAGACTTGTTTGCCTTGCTGGCAAAGAGAGTGTGTGAAGCTTGCGTCTTCCACTGTGCAGGTGAGGAGCTTCTGAGGACGTATTTGTGCATATATTTACATGCGGATAAGGCGGATAATGCAAGGGGGTGGGGATTTTGTAAGATCTGCCAATCAGAGAGCTTGTTGGATAACAAAGTGGATCGTCAGTAGTTGCTGCTTTTTGGCGATGATCTCAGTCGTTCTTGTACTTCTGTCAGAATGTGTAAAATTAGATTATTGCCTTGAAGCCACCCAGAACTTCATCGCCTTACCCCACATTTGTTTGTTGGGGTTATATCTTGGTAATGCAGTCGTGCATGTGGAATTGTCTCCTTAAAACCCAAACAGCCAAAAACCAACATGCGCATCAAAATACAGTGCATACACATATAAGCACACGCAGAGTGAATGCTAGCTGCTGTAGAGAATACTTGGATGCACAGTGTGGCTTTGCCAATGTGTGTGTACATTATGTGTTTATTATTGTCATTTGATCACAGTTTCATTTGTAAAAAATGTTACACTTTTATCAGCTACCGAGATAATCAAAGGTAAATGGTGACCAGACATAATTGTTCTTGAACGTCGTTGTATTGGAAATTATTATCATTCTCGGTTGAAATGCTGGTATGTGTGGTTGCTCAGACGCGTGTACCCGATCATGCATCAATGCTGAGGAAATTGTCTTTCAGCTGTTTTCATGCAGAGACTGAGCTTTCAGATAGAGGGAAATTGATCATATCTGAACCAGAGCTAATGCTGTAAATCTATATTATTCAGGAATAACGATTGAGTGCGTTCTCCATTACTTAGCAGTCAAAATCACTTAGAATCATTGATAGCATGCAAGACTGTAATGAAGTGAAAGATGCCCTTCAGCTGCAGGTTCAAGTGGTTTGAGCAAGGCAAGGCATCTATTCCCTACCATCTCCATAGTGCCCTTGAAAGAAGAGCTATCTACCATATCTCTTGTCAGTAACGTATCATTATTGCTGTGTTTATCAAGAGATCCCTGTTTTGTGCAGGGAGCTGTTGACCGAATGTCTTATATCACGCCGGCTATATAAACAGTTTTTATGTATGCATGCGTCAGTGTGCCTCCCTCCTCGCTCCAGCACTTCAGGGCTAAACTGCTCTTCCTGCTTTTGAAGCTGTTCTGTTGGTCTGGGCCTCTGTTGTTACTGATGTTGTTGCTGTTGCTTTGGCTGGTAGGGTTTAAGAGGGTTGCAGGGGAATTCAGGCTGGGTAGACTAACGTCACGGCTGACTGAAAATGCAAAAAAGTGCGAAAGAGGAGTGGAGAAATGGAGGAGATAAAAAGAGATCTCGTGAATGACGGGTGAGGAAAGAAGCGGTGGGAGAGAGACAGACAGAGAGAGTGCATTCATCGAGTAGCGAGTGAGCATTGTTTGATCTTTGACATGCTGTCTCCCTCCTGCACAGTATGACTCAACAACTTTCTGCTGGTATATTCCCTCTCTTTCTTCTTTTTTTTTGTTTTCTGGATAGATGAGAGGATGAATCGAGGGAATAGGTGATAAATGAGTCAGAAAACACTGATGGATAGAGGAGGAACGAGTGCAACATTTGGCAGAAAGTAACTCCAGTCACTCCTGAAGTTCATGGAGTGACTGGATAACAAAACAAGTGGCAAGGATTCAATATGTTTCCCGTCTGCATAGTTTCAGTCCAGTGCTTAAAAGTAAATCAATAAACCAACATCTTAAATGTTTTATTAATTTATGTTCTTATTTATTTTGGTAATATATTTGTATCCAGGCATGAAAACAGTTGCTGGGTTTCTTCCTTTTTTTTTGTCATTCTGCTTTGGTAAATATAGCTATTGTAGGAGGTACTCACTCCATTTCTCTTCTATTAATTGCACACAGACTATATAACGGCATTCATTTGTCACAAACATCTGTGTTTGGCACTTTGTCAACTCCAGTACATACGAACTGTAATTAATATAATGTCTTCTATTCTAGTCACAAACCACATACGTCTGTGTTTAGTGAATAAATGTATGCGAGCGTTCCATTTAATTAAACTATCTAACATTCCTGCTTATTAAATCTGTCTGTGTGTGTCACTGTATTTGTGTGAAGAACAGCGAGAGAGACGAAGAAAGACAGTAGTCAGAGCTGTGGTGGTTGATGGTACAGTAGATCTTCAACTCCTGCCCTTTGCCCCGGTGGAGGGGATTCCCACGCCCTGCTACAGTGGCTTCCCATATGGCCACAAGGAGCTGGAGGAATAAGCCCCCAGTAACACATTGTGTTTCCTTTCAAACACTGATCCCAGTGCAGAGCTGTAGCCCCCACGTAGAGCATTCAGGGTTAGAGAGCAGGAGTGGAAAGCAGCTCCCAGATCTGTGCCTAAGGGCAACGAGCTTCTCAGAGCCAGCGCCTCAGGGAGAGAAAGCTAAGCCAGCATAAGCTACTACCATCTGCTGCCATTGGCTTAGGGCTTCTGAAAGATCAAGTTTGAAAGTGAGAGAGGTGCGCGAGAGGAGACGTCTCTTTTTCATCCTTCTCTCTTCTCTCCTAGTAGATACTTCCAGATGGAAATTAAGCTATCCAGTAATGGATCTTTAACCGCATGGATGCCAGTGCCGTGGGGAGGATAAAGCTGAAAACTTTGTGTGTGTGTGTGTGTGTGTGTGTGTGTGTGTGTGTGTGTGTGTGT
>NW_022280032.1:15382155-15390232 GCF_004355925.1 Anarrhichthys ocellatus
GTGTGTGTGTGTGTGTGTGTGTGTGTGTGTGTGTGTGTGTGTGTGTGGTTAGAAGGTGAACATCCTAAAGACATCCTCTCCTAGGCTCAAGCATGGTGTTCCTGTCCTCTCTCCCCAGCTCTCCTTCATTCCCTCTCGGGGAAATCTTGCTCGCAGTCGGGGTCCTCTCCTGCCTGCTCCTGCCTGCCAGATGATAAATCGACCACTGATCGGCGTGCTTTTCAAACTGGAACAGGAAGAGCTCTTACAAGTTAACACAGATGGAGACACGTTTTCTCACACTCGGGAGTAGGGTTTTTCCCTGGCTGCTCTGCCAAGCTAAACAGCTTTATGGGAAGGCAGAGGAAGGCAAACATAAACATGCCAACGAGGGCCCACTGGGAACTCACCATTGCATGTCAAAGGATTTAAATATAGCTTACAGCTCTCACTTCATAGTATACCAAACCTCATTCAGAAAACTGCCCAGCATGTTATCGACAACATAGAATAGTGACAAGTGCACTTTCTTGATTCGCTAAGCACCACTCTTTTTGTTGCTTAGTTTATGTGTGAGTTGGGGATCGAGTGTGGTTTTCACTAATTCTCACTGACTACATGCCACCTCTAAATGTGTCGAGTTGGTAGAAAATATTTGTTTAATCCCAACTCCCAAAAGCACTTGTCTTTAAAATCTTTGGCATAAAGTTGCTTTATTCATATAGTTCGGATACATCAGTTCCCGTAATTAATATACGCTGACACCTAGTAAAGATGTTCTCGCGACAGATGTCAGCAAGTTCAGTTGTGTTATCATAAAACAAAATCCCTTATGCAGAGACAGTGAAGTGAGACAAAAAGCTCCAAATCACCAAATCAGTGCTAGCACATGGCTCAATGATGCAGAGCAGCAGGGGAACAGCCAGAATGTTCTTTTAGCTTCGGGAAAAAGAGTTGATTTGCCACATTTTCACAAACTTGTACAGATTTTGTTAATTAACAGTTTTCATTAATGATGAGTTGCTAAACATCTCCTAAATGGCCGTCTCTGCGGACACAATCAAAAGTTTTATTTGCAAGTTTTACTATCCATCCCAAATTTGTCAAAGCCAGCGGGGAAATGATTGAACCTCGACCTCCTCTAGCGGTCCCTCCACATTAATCACAGAGCAGCTTGGAAAGTAAAGAGTGCAGAGTCGGGATGGAGGCCTTGGGTCAGTCGATGGTGGCCTCTCCAGCCCATAAGTCCCTGGCTGGTGTCATTATTCTGACACTGTTGTGAAGGCGAGAGGTTTTGATGCTATTGATTCGGGAGGATGGCGAAGGAGAGGAGAGATCGATTGAATTGCTGATTCAGTGGTGTTGCAAACTTGGCTGCACAGCCTGCTTTTGTCCATATGTGAGTTAATGAAAAGTATATAAGTGAACAGTGTGTGACAATGCCGGTCCGCCTGTGTCTCCCTGGTCCAGTTAATAGATTACATGTGACACTCATGTGCTGTCCTACAGATCAGCTTTACATTTACAAAGAGACTATCTGTACACACTCTGAACCTTTGTGCTGTCAGTCAAAGCCTTACTTTTGAAGCTATGTTCAAAGGCAGTCTACCTGCTCAGCCCAACCAGATCCAGACAAAACCCCGGTGTCTTCCAGGGCACCTCCTGGACACCCCTCCCCCCAGCCCTGCCAAACCAGGTTCAGCTCAGCGTGTTCACCCAGAACTGAGAGAGTTTCCTCTGGAGTTTCGTCACAGACAGGTGAAAGGGGCACAGGGAGTATCAGGCAATCGCTGTCATTACAGGACATTAGAGAGAAGGGAAGGCAGGGTTGATTTTTGGTCATGGGGAGGAGGAGATTAATTAGATAACACAACATACTTCAGACAAGTCACAGGGAAATTGTTGTGACAGGATTGTTTGTCCTTAATTGCATGTATTTCCTGTTGTTGGGGTTGGACATTAGCAGGGAATCATTGAGAAGTATAAATCATGAGGAGATCATATGGGGGTTTATTTTAGAGGTGCTGGTGGTTGTTTGAAAATCATTAAAATGCTGTGATGGTGTTGTGAAGATATCGTAAGTCTTTGTGCAGTGAGGCAGAGAGTGGGTTTCTGGGCAACTGCAGCTTAACGGCCAAGATCTCAACCTCCTATCTCTGTGCTGTGCTTCAAACAAAATAATATTTTGTTGAGCTAACCAAAAGCCAAACAGCCCAAAGATGTTTTTATTTATTCATTGACTTTGTCAATTTTTTTTTTTAATTTGTTTTTTTATTTATACTTTTATTCTATTACTGGTTTGATAAATATGACTCTGTCTCGACACACTTTTATGAAATTATGTACAAGTACTGTGTGTTGGCAATCTACTGTGTGTGAATGCTTGAAACACCCACACACAATGACATGCTCTAGCATTTCATCGGTACTATTTGTGGAAATGTAAATGCATGATTTTGATGTGAAATACAACAATTTCTAAAAAGGCAGGAGTGAGTTTCTTAACGTTTCAACAGAGGGGATTGACGCAGGTCCGTTTAGTTGACCCGCGACTAGCGAACCGCCCCACAAACAGCTGTTTTTGTTCTGCGTTTTTTAATACACTGCTATATAGTTTAGAGAATGTTACATTATAGACCGACAGAAGCGCAAAGTCGTAATTACAAATCTGTCTGCTACTTCAGCACCACGGACAGCGCCATGGATTTATCAATACACTGCACAGTTAGGCTACTGGTATTTCAGAGTCATGGTCGGGATCATAAAACTTAACTTCCACAAACCTCAGTGAGATAAAGGATCAATGAGTCAGGCAGCCTAGACCAACATATTCGACTAAACAATCCTTCTGTCCCTGTACTATTTCTGCTAGGCTACTAAGGCAGCCCCCCTCATCCCCGCTCAAATTGCCTACTGACTCTAGGGATGGATTTGTCAGTCGGTCCGACAATTTGGACCAGACTGAAATATATCAACAATAATTGGATGGATTGCCATGAAATGTGGTGCAGATATCCATGGCTTCCAAATGATGAATCCTCCTGTCTTTGGTGATTCACCTTTAGCACCATCATCAGATTGACATTTTGGGCCTTAAGTGGAGCGTCTCAAAAACGAATGCTTGGATTGCAATGAACTTTTGGTGGAGAACTTCATGATCTCCTCAGTACTTTTTTCAATAACTTTGGTCATCTTTTGATTTGAGCACCATCATCTGGTGAAAATGTCCAATTGTCCAATACTTTGGATTATAACTAAAAACTTTGTAATGCAGCTTAGCATTGCCATTGTAAGCATGTTAGCATGCTGACGTTAGCATTTAGCACACCCAAAGCAGATATGTGCCTAAAAGCACAGACTCACAGAGCTGCCATAACTGTAGTCTCTCAATCTTGTTGCAATTTGTTGCTCAAAAGGTATATTCTGAGTGATTTTATGAGTCTTTTTTTTTTACTCAGGCTTATTACTTAAGAGTTGCACAGAGTAGCCTCTGTTGGCAGGTTTTTCAATTTTGAGGACGTGTTACAGGATATCAACACTCCTCTGGTCTGATATTCCTCAAGTGGGTCTGAGGTTGGTGAAGAATATTGTTGCACACAACATTTGCTTGCTTTTGTTTCACCACCAGTGACTGGTAAACATGTCACATTTTATAATTTAAGCTTGTAAATGGAATGTGTTTTGCCATGACAATTAGTTCTGTTGTTGTTTTGAGTCGTGATTCTTATTCGAGGTATGAAAGAGGCGTACGTCTTATGTCCCTTTGTATTATGTACTGAACTTCCTTGTGCGAGTTCATTACAATCCGTACACAAAGTGGTTGTAAAATCGTAATGTGCTGTCTTCCCGTGCACATCTCCCTCTTGCTAATGCACCCTCAGCTAACGAAAACACAGGCATTGGAGAAAGATGGATAGAGAGGCAAGTAATCCAGTTAACTTTTCATGTATTTGCAGGCAGATATTTTCTCTTTTAATGCGTTTATCATGACTTATGAGCTTCACTATAGTGTCCATTAACATATGATTACCATCACAGTGCTAATGGGTTTGTCTGTTGTTCCCCGTCCTGCTCAACTGCTTCATCCCCTTTTCTAAATCTTTCTACATCTTTTATCATCTTTTTAGTATTTGCTTCCTTCCTATCTCTCTGTCCTGCTCTCCGTCATTCTCTCTCTCTCACGCCTCCTCTCCTACATGTGTCTCCACTCACGGCCCCCGCGGCCCCTCGTCTCCAAAGCCAGAACCTCACTCCCACGCGATGCTCTCCATTATTGCTTAATTATCTCTGGCCTGTCATTTCAATAATGTGCTATCGCTGATTCTGAATCTTTGCACTTTTTCCCCTTCATCTTTCACATGCTCTTTTCTATTTACTTCTTCATGTCCCTTCTCTATCCCCCTCTGCTGCTTCCCCTCCTCCTCTGTCGTTTCTGTGGTGTCGGAAGACTTGTTTCTGCATTCCTATGTTAGCCCGCCTCCTCAAAGCCCATTGACTCTCCTCTTCTGCTGATTCATATAGAAATCAAACTGCCTAATAGACAGGGAGAGAGCGAGCTGGAAGTCTGGTTCATGTCAGCCAGCCAGTTTGATGCAGGACGTTGCTTTTCTGCATCAACATGCTACTTTCAGTAACTGCATCATTTCTGTCATTGGCACATGAGGAGTAGTACTTATTAACTTAATCCCACCATCTTCATGGTGGGAGCAGCAAGATATCAAAGCCTTCCGATTATCCCATTACCATTAGAGAACTCAAATGCTGTAGTTAAAACTCTTCTTTCGTCGTCTCCAAATCCCCGCAGCATCACGGAGCCGTTGGGGAAATCAATAATAGAGAGCCGACATTTGTTTGTGTATGGGTGTGTGTGTGTTTGTTTCAGTTTGTCTGATGCAAACATCTTTCTAATGTGTGTGTGCAACTCTGTTGTCCCTGGCAGAAAATGGATTGGTGCTGTTGTCATGGCTCCCCTGTATCAAATACATAAAACATTTTGTTTCTTTTGTCTTATTTATAATGCCGAGGTTTTTGAATTGGACACTAATGCCATTGCTAAAAGTTTCTGTATGAATTCCAAGAGATACAGCATATCAAACACACTCAAATCTCACCCCATCCATCGATGTGTTGTGAAGTCAAGGGTAACGCTTTCTTCTGTGTCGTTGAAATATGAAATCCTGATTTGCTCTCCGACTTTTTTTGCGTTGTTGCTTCATTTTTGTCCGTTTTGAGCCCGGTCAATGAGTCCCATTCCACAACTGACCTTTGACTCTGTTTGTTTTTTTATTGTCTGTTTGAGCTAACTCAACTGCTTCACAGCAGTTTAGTGCATTACAGGAATCAATAACAGTAATGGCCCATTCCCTTACTGCCTTTATGACTTGAATAAACCCCAGAGGGCAGTTTCTGAAAGGAATAGTCTACACTTCAAAAGTCATTATCAGCATTCTGTGCATTTCCATTATATCAGTCCGGTCAATGCACATTAGTGGTAAGCCAAAAAAACAACAACTTCACACATCGCTTTAATTCAAGTGTATTTTACATGTCCTGTCATAACTAGGAACACATCATGCAGTGTGGACATCTAAGAAGTATTTTACCTATTTGACCTAATAAAGTGAGTGTTTCCTGTTTGTTTTTGCAGGGTTGGTCAAGCTGGGGATCCACTGTGTAACATGCCAGAAAGTCGCCATAAAGATTGTCAACCGTGAGAAACTCAGTGAGTCGGTACTAATGAAGGTAAGTTTACAGCTTTCAGTTCTTCCAGTGGCTTTCAGGTTTACAATTGAGGTGTTTTAAATAGTTCTGGGTGTTTTTTTTCACTTAAATGTTTCCATGTAATCTATATGTATGTGAATAAAGCATGTACTAGTGAAAAGAGTAATGTATTGTGTAGTTAGTTGACCTGTTAGTTTGTCTATAGGTGAGAAATGTGTTGTTTGTCTAATTTTCAACAACCACATTGTCTGTGTTTGAGTCTGGCTGGAGATCTTTGATGAACACCATGCCTCTCTCTGGCCCCAAAATCCTAACATGCAGAAGCCAGGCTGACTGAAGCAAGACTAAGGGTTGGACTCTAACTGAATAGTGATGTCCCTTAAAGAGCCACTTCTTTGACACATACAATCTGGGCTGACTGCCTGCTAGCATTTCAAAAACCGAAATGTTTGGACTGCTCGTGTGGGTTTGAAACTCTTCCATAAATCAGTGGCTGATCTTGCAAAAATGTTTGAATATGAGTGATTCATATCATAATCAGCCTCATGGAGAGTGGAATCACTAGCGTTTCATCCTTCTCAAATGTTGAACTGAAGCAGTCAGCTGTTTAGCTCCCCTGCCAGGAGTCGGTGCCTCCAAGAAAACTTGGGGTAACAAAACAATAAAGCAGGTTTCTGCAACTATAATTGCTTTAACCTCACTCCAAAATGCTTCAAAATCGTCTGGGTGAAACATTCATATTTATAACGTTGCTGTTCCCACACAACCTTGTTTCAGGATTCAGTGGGGATTTTTTTTTTTCTTATTATGTACCAGGGCTCCTGCTGGGCAGCTCTATTCATTGCCCACGCACAATTGGCGTGCTACAAAATTGGCCCTCGTGTTGATGGAATAGTTGTAAAGAAAGCAAAGAGAGCTGGAAGATGGAGGACAACAAGATGCTACAACCTGAAAATTATTCTTTCATAGGACACACGCAGAGAGGAGCGCCTACTCTAATTGTTTGCTTATGAGCTGGAAAGCAGGAAGCGGATGTTTTTTTTTTTCTCACACTACAGGTTATCTACAAATGGAAAATCCTTCCGCTTTGCATCGCTTCTGCGGCAGCATCATTAGACTTTCGATGAAAAGCTCTCTGCGCTCGAATATTGCTGTTTGATAAACAGTCGGGTATTAATCAGTTTCTAGCTGTGTCAGTGCCTCCGTGACTTTTGCTCACTCATTGCTATCTTGCTCCCGAAGTCGCTCTCTTTTTATCTCGGTCTATTTGGCTCAACATGCAGTCTAATATTTTCATGAGGGAAAGACTGGTCATTTTGGTTGCCTCGGCACTTACAGAAGTATTATTAGTTGTAGCAGTAGTTGCTGGAACCATTGTAACATGTGACAGCAGAGAGGATGGCAGCGGGATAATGTCCCAACCCAGGTGTTTCACATCGTGCTGTCCTGCAGAGGAAAATGATAGTAACAGATGCCAAACACTGACAAGGCTTTTGCTGAAGCTGCATTTTAGAGCCAATTACTGAAGTCAGCCATTGTCACTCTTCTCTCAACTGCTGGCCCCTGGTGTGTGTGTGTGTGTGTGTGTGTGTGTGTGTGTGTGTGTGTGTGTGCGCGCGCGCGCCAGTAGGGATTGAATCATGTGGAAGCCAGGAGCAACTGAGTTCCTCTGAAAGATACTCTTTGAATGTTTTGTCTTAAGTTTGAGAATGGATGCAAACAATCATAATCAGTCACCAACATTTCATATACATGAGTGTGTGATGAGCAATGCTTGTATGGAAATGGTGTGTGTGTTTGTCATCCCCCATATAACACGGACAAAAGTCAGTAGTTTGGAAGTCTAGTTGACATTCTACGTTTTTTGTGTCATCATTTCTGTGTGTTATGGACGGTGTGTGTATTGATTTGATCGTCGGCCTCTGTAAAAAGCAACTTGAGGCCTTAATTATAATTCTAAACCTCTGTTTCAATATCCTTTTTTCACCAACGTGTAATTAGTTATGAGGCACGACCCATTAGACCACACTGTTGGTGAGGTCACTTGTAAAGTTCCCTCTAGTTTCGGGACTCACTAAACATAACTTTGGTCTCCTGCAGTGGCCTGGACAGGTGTTTTCTGAAATCCAGCGACTTTCCCATCTTCCCATTGTGTTGCACTCCACAGTCTTCTGTATCTGTTCTCCGGCCTGCCTGTGTGGCTGTCAGACTGTCAGACGGACTGCACTCTACTGCAAGACTCACAGACTGTGAAATGTCACCTTTTAATATGCTAATGTATAGGGTCCCCGTGGTGCCATTAGGGGAGAATCTGACTCTCCTGGACAGGTGTGTGTGTGTGTGTGTGTGTGTGTGTGTGTGTGTGTGTGTGTGTGTG
>NW_022280032.1:15390242-15404839 GCF_004355925.1 Anarrhichthys ocellatus
GTGTGTGTGTGTGTGTGTGTGTGTGTGTGTGTGTGTGTGTGTGTGTGCATGCAACACGCTGACGACACACATATATGAACGCATGCAGGCCCTACACACAAAAGAGTAGAATGTGTGTGCATATGTCATACGGACACACATATTCATATGTATGTGCACGAGCACATCCTCCGTGACACACGTCTTCCCTCGATGTCTGTCCTTCCCCCGACTGGCCTTGGTAGTCAGGGGTCCGTGGAGACGAGGAGACGAGTTGAATTAATTGTCTCAGAATGGAAATGGCATTGAGGTCTTTCCTCCACTCAGTGTGTTGAACTTTGTATAACTAGTGTCGAACTCTTTTGTCCACAGGCTGGACCAGAAAGACATTGAATTTTCTTGTGTAATGAATTTGTCTGTGAACTTTATATCGGGGTTTTTTTTTTACCAGCGAATGAGCCTTGAATACTTCAAAGAGCAAGTGCAGCCCAATGTGTTGTATCTCAGCAGAAAACATAACAATGGAGTTGGTTGAATGGGAAGTGGCTGCTTGTCATGTTTTAAGTGATGAGAGAAAAACGGACAGGAAGGGAATACACAGTATGTGCACATATGACAGTATGTCACCAGTCATTGGCACTGAGGCCAAACAGAATGGAGCGTGGCGATCCGATACAAGGAGAAGCCCAGAACCAACACCGTATGTGTGAGCATGTGTGAGAGAGTCTCTCTAGGGAGTACTTAATGTTTCTGAAACTCGGCAAGCCCTCTCTCCCTCTTACTCGCCTTGAATCCATGTCTTTGTGCCGTGGGGCTGTGAAGAGAGGGGGGGGGGCAAAAGAGAGCAAGACTCAGGGGAGAGAGATGGACATGCAGTGGGACAAGATAACACAGACACTTTTGTAGGTACACCACGTCTCTACTCATATTTCCCGTTAGGAGTGAGTGTGTTTTGTTCTTGAACCATTAATGTGACATTCACACATATCAGGCCGATACAAACTGCATAATTACAAAGAACAGCGAGATTTGATTCACGATTTCTACAGCGGATATGATGAGTAAGACAAATTCTCTTTTTGCACACTTCCACCAAATGCTTGCACGCTCTTGAGAATAGAACTCAGAAGTAAACATAATTCATATTCACACAAAAATATGACAACTCTATAATTGCTGGTGTCCTGAGAATGCTGGGAAATAAAACCTGAGCCATGCGCCAGATACATTAGAAACCCTGTTAAGCAAAGCTGGGTAGGATTTAAGAAATGTCCATAGTAGTACCGATACAGGACCAGCATTTTGGTACCAGTACCAAAACAATTGTTCTTTGTGGTACTTCACTTTGGGAAATATAAACATGTGTTGCTACAAAACCATTTTTTTCAACAAAATTAAGCTAAAATGTCTGAATACAAGCAGCCCTACTCTACCAAATCTTTGCCTCAATAAAATGGAATTAAAACTGACATTTATTATTTAAATCAGGAACTATTATATCAGTGAAAGCAAGATTACCAATCAGATCTGAGAAAGCAATGCGTTATAATACACAGTCCTACTAATAAAGCAGGCTAACATCCATGTATCGCTAGTTTCAATGTAATCTAATGTGACTCACCTTTGTAGAACTCTTTGCGATGTTCATGAAGTGCTTACACGATTTAGTTTTTCCTCTGCATTTGTGAGACTTCCATTGCATGGTTAAAGCATACGCTGCTTCTTCTTGACCTGAAGAGCATAGTGTAACTCCTGTGCAATGGAAAACCACGAGTCTGTTATTGCAATGCTGCCAAACACCAACTGTAAAACCGACAATATGGTGGAAAAAATGTTGTAGAATCTTGCCAATGCAGTCCACTATTTTCTGACATGCTTTCCCCGAGAGCAGGGGTATTACTGTACCATATTTCATACTATATTACCTATTATTATGCTGAGTGGAGCAACTTCACTAATCCAGTTTAGTCTCGGGGTGAGTCAAATTGTTGCTAGCCACTAGCACTAACAACTAGCAGAGGGTGGAGGGTATCTTTAGCATGCAGCAGTTGGTAGTTGCTGTTGATGCCTGCTCTGTTTCTCCCTCTGAGCCAGTGAGCTGGTGGTGGCTGCCGCTGCTGTTGGGATAAGGACAACTAATTAGCCAGAGTTACTCTCTCTCCTCCTGAAGCAGCACAACTTCAAAGTCACTCTACTGTCCCCAAACCCAGAGAGAGAAGAGGAAGAGAGGAAGATAGGGAGAGGAGGGATGGAGTGCAGGAGGAAGGGAGATAGAGGGGAGGGAAGAGTGTGTGTGTGTGTGTGTATGTGAGGAGGGTTAGAAAAGATGGTGAACATAAAGTTAGAGCACTTTGGATAGATGTCTTGTGAAGTAGATATCGCTGCATAGCTACACTGGTTTTGATGGGGTGTTTTAGGTCACTTGTGTCTTGCTCACTGTCCTTGATGTCAGTCATAACATTTCAGATGAGAAAAATGTGTGTGTGCGTGTGAGAGAGAGCGAGAGAGGAGGAGAGTTTGGAGATGGAAAAGCCAGCAGTATAATTGTCCCCTGAAGCAAATAATTGAAGTGCTATGGACACCGCATCTAAGAGCTGAGAACAACCAGCCAGCACCAGAGCCAGGGTAGACAGCTGCATCACCTAGGCTTGCTTGAAATAGAAGGACAAGGATAAGGATTATCGAGACTTTTCTGTCATTAACAAACAAGATCAGTACTGTTTGAATGTGATTTTCCGTCCATAAATAAGGAAAATTTGCCTCTTGTATAGAATTGAAGCAATGGGAGCATATCATATGTGTATCTGTAGTCTAAATAACAAAACATGACGGAAAGTAACATTCGCGGTGACTTAATGATGCAATGGTTTTAGATGCACAGCAGCTAAGACACTCATTTAGGACTTAAAAGGCAGAGAAAAGCGATGTATAAAGGTCGAGTACACCAAGGGATTGTGGTGGGCGGGTTGAGGAGCAGAATGCCACGGCCACAGATGAATCATACAAGGTCTAATCTTGTTATCCCGACACCTCGCTGACAGCACAGTAGCTTTCTTTCCCCGCCATCTCTACTCTTCCCCTCCTAATGATTATAGATTGGCCATTCTCTCCCATCTCTGTTGTGTCGCTTGTGGGTTGGTGATAGAAATGCATCCAACGCGCACATGTTTACCTTTATGTTGTGTGAATACGTGTCGTTTGTGTGTCTTTGTGTGCATGTGCCTGTGCCGCCGCAGAGACGATGCAGACACCCCTTAAAATAAATGGGTTTCATATGTTGTGCCCCTGCGCGTTGATCCATCATGGTGCTGAGCCAGAAGCCAGGGCTTAGCACACAGTTTGATCTTAACAGGCTGACTGCACAGAAAGTCTGTAGAATTACCAGCTCGGTTTCTCTGTTGTACCTTTGCTTCTTCTTTTACTCATTTCTGCCTGTTGGCATTCAAATGTTGGCTGAATTTGGATTTTTGAAATAGAGGAATTCAAGAAATGCAGAATAATTCCTTCATTTGGGTTCAATCAAATGTAAAATATGGAATATTACAGAACAAACATTACATTACAGAACAGAAACTGTGAGAAAGTTTTGTTTTATACAGTACTGACCAAACGCTCTCCCTGAAAAATGTGTATTACCGATCTGTCACTCCTCTCATTGTCGCACAGTCTTTTTCTCTCAGTCCCTTTTTCCTTCATAGCATTCTGTAGGAACCTAAATAATAATATGGATTTCACCGGAGCTGTAAGACCATTCAAAGCCCTTTGTCTGTTATCAGTCAATATGAAGGTCACTCACCATTCTACATCCTAATTTGCTTCCCAACCACCACTCACAAGTCAATGTAAAAATCCACTTTTTTGAGTGTCGATGAGGCTCTGGTGAAATAGATGAGCAATAGATTTTACCTACTGGAAACAAGATGTTTGGGGATTGTGGAGAAATTTCAGCTTATGTTTCATGCTAAATACCATTAACTGAAGACACCAAACCTTGAGTTTTACACAGTTCTGCCTTGTAGTTTGGGACCCAACGCATCCTGGGGAGAGAAGTGTAAAACCGCTGCTACTCACTGTGGTGACAAACCTCATCAAACACACGCAGGGCTGTTTGACTGATTTTACCTCCCATATGTCTTATCGAGATAAAACAGAGATGGAGTGCAGACAAAATAATGAAACGCAGGATAGCAGAACACAAGATGTAGCGGGATCCCCCATTGAGCTCGACAGGAGACAGACGGATGTCTAAACCGATGGCATTTGTTTCTCTTCTTCAAAGGCAGAAGCCGCTGTGTTGTCAGATAGATGAGAAAGCTTTGTTAGCTTTTTTTATTTGGTGTTGCTTTTGCATTGCTTTTGTTTTGTTTTTTTGCTTTTCCTTAGCGAACAAAGGGCACTTTTCATTCAGTTATTTTACCCTTAAGTGATGCTTTAAGATGCTTTCATGGGGAGACCTGCAAAGTTCCCCTTCCGAGTTTAGTTTCCTTTTTAACGTTTGTTTATTTCTTTGTTTTGCACTGGGATTTCTTACCTCTTTATAATACATGTGGAGTCACTGAAGTGTATTCTTTTGTGTTTTTATTCTCTGCCACTGGGTATTGATGATCATCTTTTATGCATCTTGTTTGATAATGAGTAGAGAGAGATAATTGAATAGGTACATCATTTTCCCTTGAGAGGAAAACAGTACTCCATTTTGACTTCGAAATCTGTCTTTGGCATCTGTTTTTATGTCCTGTTGCACAGTAGCTTTAATGTGTCATTTAAAGACACACACTTCAATTTCATTTTGTGCTCGTGAGTGATTGTATTCCCCTTTATATTGGCCTGTGTCCTGACTTCATGTGAGACGTGAACCTGCAGCACTTTGCCCTTGTCTTCATTAACACGGATTAATGCACTGATGCATGCAAAGTAGCTTTGTTGGTACAGTTTTGTGAAATTGTAGAAAAGATCACATAAACATTTGGCGTGTGTGTGTGTGTGTGTGTGTGCGCGCATGTAATGTGGCACTGTCCCAGAGCTTTGCAACAGTAGACTGGTCATGTCGCTGGCAACAGCAATGCTGTGATGTGTCTATTCATATACATCCCATCATACTAACTGCCACTGCATACATATATGTGTGTGTGCACGGTGTGTGTGTGTGTGTGTACGTGTACCTCTGTGTGCAAGTCACGCACAGCATAAATGACACCGTGAATGACAGCTCTGTGACCATTATCCAGTTGCTCAGAGTCAACAAAGACACACACAGGCACGCACACACACACAACTCCCCTTATGGTTCAGTCTGTCCTCTCGATGCAGGGTTTGGTCTGTAATAGCCTCACATCAGACAGGCAGGGTTGTGGGGTGAATCACAGCTTGCGGACAAACGCACTACAAAGAGCACTGCCAACAATGCTACTTACCGGCCCACTAATACACACACCGACTATGAACACATAGTAGACCGTTCAATGCGTACGAGCGAGGCACATACCTGATAATAATGCCCAAACAATATAATTTATTACATTTGTTACATCGTCGTGTGTTTTTGTTTGCGTCAGTGTTTCCCCTGCTTTTCGTCTCCCTCCTGCGCTGTGCTGCTATCGTTGTGTCAGTTTGACCGGCCCCACACACAAACAGGTGCACAGGGCAGACGAGGCACGGCTACGGGGTGAAGCGTGCAATTCATTCAATCAAAAATACGTTCATATTCTCACAGAAGTAGAGTTACATCCTTGTAACTCCCCTGTATTTAACACATTCTTTTTAATATCTTGATTATGCTTTTAACTAGCTTTCACATGGCTTGAACATTACGCACAGGCTACATTCATTTGTGAACCAGGCATACATTTACAACGTGTAGCTGTTGTAAATAAACAGGGAAATTAGCTCAGACTTAATGAGTTGGGGACGGATCCTGATGTATATTTGGGCTTTTGCGGTCAATGTGTTGAACATCTGAAGCAAGACACTTATAACTTCATCAGCTCCTTCATCTACATCCCTGTGGGAGTTGTTTGCTAATGACTGTGTTGTGCTAACACTGTCTCTCTTTCTCTCTCTCTTCCTCTCTCTCCTTCTCTCGCCCTCTTCTCACTCACTCACACACAGTACATGCCCACAAAGCACAAACACATGCGGGCAAATCCATTCAGGCACTGTATACTTTTGCACATATGGTTTGCCATTATTAGGGTAAATTAGTATTCATACACAGTACCATCCGAGCACAAGAGTGTGCCTTTTATGTGTCAAAGACTCACGCTCAGTGTAACACCTATTTAACAAGTGCGGAAGCCAACAGAAATCCCTGATTAAATTATCAGAGCTATTTTGAACTTATTTACAAAGTTTCAAGCTAATTTGGGTTGTTTCAGTTGACCAGTCTTACCTCCTGACCTGTTGTCTTTCCAGTATTGACTCCTCTGCCCGCTTAACTATTGACCAGGCTCATGTGTCAGTGAATAGGCCGTGTATTCATATGTGGAGATAATTAGTTGAGTGGGAGGAATCCCTGTAAGCTAATTAGTGCCGTCTGCCTGAATTATTGCAGTAAATAGTCTTCAGTACGTGTTCATTACTCACTTTCTTTTCATTTAATTTGTTTCCACATAACTTTACATTCACCAAAACCAGTACAAGTGTTACAACTATTTTTATTCAGTTCTGCACTTTCTCTTGAGTCTGTGAAAACCAGTTCATTAATCCACATTTCATATCTCCACACGATCCAAGGTCAGCTTAACTCTCACATAAAATATCCCTCACTTAGGGAGTGAGTGACGGACGAGTTGACATAAAGACACTTCAGTCGCCCAACACATAAACATGGCTACCAAAGGGATCCACTGCCTGTCCGTCACTGATAAATCTCTTATTCTGTACATGGCTGTTGCACAAAGACATTCACGGCCATTAACACAAAAAGACACACACCGTTTACCCTCTCCCAGCCTGTCCCATTCCGTCCCACCATGCTGTATGTTTGAAGAGGTTCATGATTATACCCTTTGACCCCAGGGTGTGGAGCATCTCTGCCATTAGACTCTATTATGACCAAGGTTATCCAGGGACATGTCCGTTAGTGTGAAATGATGTGGCCCGCCACTGGTCTAAGTGGCAGCCTGATGGATCTGTCAGCAGTACAGGCACACGTCATTGACATGATTAGAAAGATAGAATGAGAGAAAAAGAGAATACATGCAGGCTAGGAGAGAAGATGGAAGAGGAGGAGTGTCAGAATTGGTCTTGGGTGGGAAGGGGTAATGACGAAGATTTAAAAGGGTGTGGAGATGGATAAAGGATAAGGACTAGCGAGCTAGCAGAGACTATGTCCCCATCGATTTACATGTCTCTGGCATTGATCAAACTCCCCCGTGTAGGGAATTTACCTCCTCTTCACAAAGGATGACTGATACAGTGATTATCAGAAAAACCTGCTGCAGTGTGTGTTTGCGTGTGCACACATGCGTTTTGTGTATTTGTGAGGTCCACAGGGTGGAGAGGGAAAGCGATAAACATAGAAGGATAAAAGTAAGAGAGATATTTTGACGGGAATAGAATCGTACAAATGTGATTTGATTTTGTATTTTGTTTTGCTCTCAGTGGGGCTGACTCAGCAGTGGGAGATAACACAACTACCTAACACACACGCTCCCTCACCAAAAACTGTTAAATCCCTCGCCCTGAGCCTTCTGTCAATTTTGAAACCAATTTTGGATAAACATGCAAACATGTTAATATCACCTTGAAGGTAGTGGCCATGTCCTGCAAACCAAGTAGAGGAAGAGCACCTGAAGACACTTCTTGGGGACCCGTGGTGTGACGGGTAG
This sequence comes from Anarrhichthys ocellatus, assembly GCF_004355925.1. Lineage (NCBI taxonomy): Eukaryota > Metazoa > Chordata > Actinopteri > Perciformes > Anarhichadidae > Anarrhichthys > Anarrhichthys ocellatus. The sequence continues at coordinate 15,398,051 of NW_022280032.1, forward strand.
ACTGTGTGTGTGTGTTTTTGCCCTTGAAACTGATGTCCTTCTCTCCCAGTCACAAAGACTGATATACAGCACTCTACAAACACTAAACTTCTTGGCATTTACATGCATGTGTAAGCACGTGCACAAAGATACACACACGCATGCATACACACCAGCTTGGCTACCCTCTGTTCCTGGCAGAAAACACAGATTCTGCCCTACTAGCTCGCTGACCGACATATGGATGGATGGATGGAGGTGGCTCGTGGCTTGCCGTGATCAGTGGCGTGTGTGTACAGTGTGTTTGCATCAAGCGTTAATGTGTCCACATGTCACAAGTATGAATGGACGACGAGCTGACTGGTTTTGTCTGTGTGCCAGTAGCCAAGCTGTGCCGTCTCCTCCCCTTCTGCTCACTGACAGTTGGACCCTCGTCTCCTTCTCTCCAGCCATTGCCCACTCAACCTTATTTCTCCTTCACCCATATGTTATCTGATATGGTTTATCTACTACACCCTACTCCTTGCAATATTGAGGTCTGTGTGTTTTTTTTTTGTTTTTTTTTAACTAAATCAAAACCAATGAGTTACAATTAATGAAGGAAAGTAAAATGCAGAAAAGAAGCCTCAAAAGGGTTTATTTACATTGTCTTGGATTAAGATTATAAATAAGATAAATTAATCAAAATTTGTAGGACTTTGAAATTTGAGAGAGTTCTTTAAGTTCTAAGTTTAGACCACTATATGTTATTGAAAATCGACCTCTGCTAGTACGATGTTAAGGAAGATGAAGATTATATGAATGTCTGGTTGAGTAATAAATTGCACCAGGTTGTAAAATGAGCTGTAAAATGTCTCAATTATTTCACTGGTTTGACATTCTAACAAAAATGATTTTAGAGGAAGACGATTTTATCTAGGGTTGTTGTATATAAAGTTAAAGTAAGTAAAAAGGTCTTAAAGTGTCTTCTGTTTGAGATACAATTGTTTAATCATAAATGGGACGAGTCATAAAACCATCATTCAGAAACGTACTCTTTAAAATGCTGTGATTGACTGTATGTAAAGCTTTTGAAACCTCTAGCAATATGGTACAAATATATTTATATTTTTCACCTGATATTTTGTCTGTAATGTTGTCTTATTTCCTTGATTGTCACATGCTTTTAGCTCCTCACTTTGCCGCCTCATTGCTCTACCTGTTATCATTTTACTCTCCGTGGGCTGTTTGGTGTACGGCGCTGCTAAAAAGGTTATCCTTTCCCCATGTTGTGTTAATTAGCAGCAAAACAGGCTGCAAGACTCAAGGGGGTACGAGCTGGCACTGCCACCGTGCTCTCTTTCTGTCTATCTTTTATACTTTTTTTTTTTTAGTCTCCTCCATTGCATGGAATTACATGGCTTATGCTTCATCCCTCTCACATTCACTCATCTTTCCTCCGTCTCTCTTTTGTTTTTCTATCCGCCCAGCAGCTCTTGCATGCAGGGTAGCTCCTATGTTAGCATAGCCACCCACGTTTCTTTATCTGAGTCACATGGCTGCCCTGTTGACTTTGATCCTCAGATCTCAGTATCAAGGGACCATTCACCCGCTCGCCTGGGGGAGGTGACAGAAATGTCTGTGTTTTCCTTCTGTGTGAGTGAGACAGAAAGGGAGCGAGATGCAATAAGTGGAGAGTGAGAGATGACAGAGCCTGTGATCCAATATTTTCCCCTCCTAGATTTTGGGATGGTTTCTCTGTTCGGTTGCTCTGTGACATGTGTGACATGAATCGAATCTCTTTGCGTCTTTGTTGTTGCCTGCCTGCCTGTGATCCTCTGTCCTCTATCACTGGACTCTCAGCCACAGCGATGAAACTATTGATGTCGCCAGTCATTTGTTTGCTCGTCCATTCAGCCATTCAGATCCAGGGCTGTAATTTAAAGAATCAATAGCGAGCTGATGGAACTATATGCTAAACTGGCTCCAATCCTTTGAATTTGAAGCGACACATGTGAGCACCAGTGACTGCTTTGCCTCATTTGTCTGTGCAGTCCCTCTCTCGTGCATAGTTTCCTTTTTCTATTATAAAATACCATCTGCACCTGCAAATTACACCATAATTACAAGTAATAAATCACATCAGGGGCACTTTCAAACACAACATCAAATTAAATTCCAGGGTGAAGCGAGTGCTATTCTAGCTTTTAATATGGAGGAAAAGAATGCAGTTTCTTGGAGCCTGGCAGTAAGACATTATGTTGTTTTTTGTGTGGTTATCCCCTTAAAAGGAATTACCACTGTTCCAACATATTGATTTATTTAGTGTGGCAGGATATGACACTGATAGGGAACCCTGTGTGTCAAAGCGTTGCCAATCAGCCCACCCACTAATAGGCTCCTGTTCTGAGATCTCCTGCTAACGATGTCGACTCCACAACCACTGTACTTTACAAAACAAATTATCTTCCCGTCAAATATCTAATTTGGGTTAAATTCCGTTCGCCTCTGGTTTTTGATGAGGTGGTTTTGGAAAAAATTTAGCAAATTGGCAATATATTGAACTACTGAACGCACGAAGAACACAAGAAAGATGAGAAGAGCAGGTGTGTGTTCATCTGACCAACCGTCCATCTGTCCATGTGCTTGTGCGTCTTGGTGAAAGGTGTCCAAACGGCTGCTAATAAAGGCTTAATGAAGTGCCATGGAGATATGGGGGGGAGCTGTCCACACTCACAGATGTGAAACTTAATGAGAGAGTGTGGAGCCATGTACAGAAGCCAGGAAAGCAGATGACCACCTGGCATTTATACTACCATGAAGTTATGGAGGTGTAGGATGTGTGAGTTTGTGGCTTTGAATAAGGAGTGAGCAAACGTTAGTAACTGCGTGTGTGTACAAAGGCATTGTAGTTGGTGTTTTCCACCTGCAAAAAGGAAGCAAATGTAAATGCAATTGTCAGATCATTTCTTTTGACAGATGATCATTTAATGAAACTGTAGAGCAAGGGTTGCTCCACAGATTTACATTAGTGTGTTAATCAACAGCTAATCTTGCAATAAGCAGGCAGTTGTACAGTTAAGTCTTCACATTAAGCCTCATTTCTCTTATTTCAATTAAGTAAAAGGAGGCGCTTAGAGGAAGCTTAAGAAGCCAGCTGCTGGCTCTGTAGCATTTCGACAGCTTATCTCTCCCTGAGTCCTGGGTAGCATTAGTCTCTCTGCAGGGAGCCCTGCTGCTAGCTAGCTAGCTATCCACCATGAGCTCAGTCTTAACAACACACCTTAGCCTCAGGTGAGAAAGATGCCCGGTGTACTGCCGCTGATGGCGCTCATTAGTCTCTGGATTAGCCCTGATTAGCCTAGCCGTTACTCCCACTGATACTCCATGCTAATGCTAATTACGCATTTACCACTTTACCCTTTCTAGACAAGCGGTGAGCCTGGCTGTGCCTAGTTTAAAGTCCCGTGACTTTTTCTTGGCTGCGGCTTCAACACCAGTTTGCACCGCAGTGTATTTTTCTCTGCAGTGACTTGAGTGTAAGCTAATTCAGGAGGTTTTTATCACACACTTGATAAAGAGTGGCGATGGGGATGCTGCTATTTGGGCAGAAGTAATCATCAAAAGTGTGTCAAGATAGGATACAATACCTGAGCTGACAGTAGGCTAATCACTATACAAGCTGTTCTGAAATGAAAAACAATGTGAGAGCATAATTAAGGGGGGCGAACCTGATTTCACGCCCGGTCAAGCATACAACTTTGTGGGAGTTTAACAAAAACAGAGTGAGCTGGCAGATCAGAGCTTTGACTTCATTCCACATGAGTGTTCATAAAGTTAGGCGACGATGAGTGTGACATTAAAGCAGCGTGAAGGCTGTCACAGGCAAGTGACAAAGTGAAATTGACTTTGATGAGATTGAGATGAGGCACAGGCGCCTTTAAGTCGCACTGTCCTTTCATCTCCATCATTGTCAGTCGAAGCCAGACGCGGAGGGTGGTGGAGAGGATGGACGGGAAAGGTGGAGGAGAAGGATGAGCAGATAACCGCAAGCAGAGCAGGAGAGCAGCACCAGGGGGCTGAAGATTAGCGGTGGCTTCTGTTGAAGTGGGTTCCATGCTGATTTCCAGAGCTCTACACGCTGACTACGGCTCTCCGGAGATGCTGACACAAATCCAAACTGATCTGCTTGATTTTGGTGAAATACAGCTCTCACCGGCAAAACTGTACATGTCTCTCAGCAGCTGTGTAAGCAAAAAAAAAAAAAAAACAGAACTTGTGTGGACTCAGCTGTCTGCTTGCTCTGGACACAGTGTTGTGTTCATATACTGTGTTCTTCTTCTGGGAGACGTTGATGTACCTGAGTGGACACTTTGACCCCAATTCACCAGCAGGCTGGTATTCTTAGTGGACAGACATGTTCAAATGTGGGATGTCTGTCTCTGACAGGTTATACTACTTCATGCTTCTTATCAAACCAAGCTGATTTATGGTCACCGCAAGCAAACCACTGGACTATAAAATGTGATTGCAAAGTATTCAGCTTGACTTGTTTTGTGTGAGAGAGGAGAGGACACGCTTTTTGTAAGATAAGACACACACAACCTGTTTTCCTTCAGTTTTTGAAGCAAACTACATTTTCTGCCTGAGATAGCGGTGCTTGCTGGCCTGGATGCCAACCAGTGTGGTCAAAGTGTTTCTCTGTCCTTTCTGTCAGTATAGAAAGTGCCAGTCAGCTGCTTTCATTGGTTTATTTATTCCGTTCGAGCCAGTCTGCTGTGGTTGTGGGAAGTGTTATTACAGATTGCTGCCTCTCAGATTTGTCTCTCTAACAGTGACCTTCACAGGTGACCTCAGAAAACAATTGGCAAGAACTCATCACAGGCTCTTTCAGGGTCAGTCGGTTTGTCTCCCGTGTACTTCAGTTTTGGCAGCAGTGAGAGGAAAGTTGCAGTGTAAGAGGGCAAATTAGGACAATTGGTCCTAGAGTGTTTTTGGCAACATCAATGTGTTGATGTTACACTAATCAAATCTCTTTTTTCTCCCTCTCCCCTCCTCCCCCCCCATCCCTACTTATCCCTCTCTCCTACAGGTGGAGCGAGAAATAGCTATTCTGAAGCTCATAGAACACCCGCATGTTTTAAAGCTACATGATGTCTACGAAAATAAAAAATACTTGTAAGTATCACACGTGGATTGTGTACCAGTTTTGAGTCATGCCAAATGATATTGAATCATAAACCTACTTCACACACTAAATTATTTTTTTGTATGAAAACAGTCTTTAAAATGCCACACATTGTTTCTGTCGGCTTGCAGAGCAGTTGTGATTGGTGTATTATGATTTGAGGGCAAACATCACCGCCTTGGAGGGACGGATACCCCATTAGTATTGGCACGGAGCGTTTAATTTGGTCATGTGCGCTAGGGGACCGCTTTACAGGGAGAGGAAGTCTCCCTAATGTAAACACCATGACACGCTTATCAGAGGCAACACCATTGCATTAAGAAACATTAGCCATGGAGAGTGGCAGCCGCATTGGGCTGCTGCAGCAGCTGCGCACTCACATGCCGGCACACATACAAATCTATTAGTGAACTTTAACTGTGGTGAGTGACAAGCCCATCAGTAGCTTATAGTAGCTCTCTTGATCTACACAGGACTGTTGGTCAACTGAATTCAATTAGTTCTCATCTTGAGCTCGCAGGCCAAATGCGATTGGACATGCGGTACTGCACATGTCATCCTTTAAGATGAAAGGAATAGCAGAATGTTGTGATTCATCGTATAATTGGATGATTAGAATCACATTTTGTGCCCATTGCTTCATCACTTTTGACATTGGGTCACTAGCGTCACAGGAGACTAATTGCTTTACATTTGAATCAGCAGTGACTTAAGTACATTCCATGCTTCACTGAGTACATCTTAGTACAACTTACATCAGCGATGTAAGTTTGAAATGAAAACCATTGAGATTGTTACTCAGATATCTACACATGAAAGCCAATAATTGATGGACAAACTGTGCGTTTTTGAGCTAGCAGTCCCACAGCTGTTGAGATGTATTATGCTGCTGGCACAGATCCCACTGCAAGCTGTTTAAAATGGTGTGTGTGTGTGTGTGTGTGTGTGTGTGTACAAGAGGTGAGGGAGAAGTTTGATACATAGCCCACCGACATTTTATTTATAGATATTTCATTGCTCGAAATGATTGAATGATCACATCATGATGTTGATATCAATTATGCTTTTGAGAATGAAAGATGGTCACGAAAGAAAATGCTGAATAGAGACCATAACTCATACAAGTACACTTGATTTTTTAATTGTGCTGCTATGAGTTGATTTATTTCAGATTTTTGCAGCAGTGTTGAAAAGGTAATACAATTATGAATTTCAACACATGCAAGACAGGTTTTTTTTAAAAGACCTATTAGTATTTGCTGAGCTACCATTGGGAAACAGTGAAGCCAAAATTGCTTAATGTCCAAAATTCACTACAACCCGACATTGCTTGTTATTATGGTAGAAACAGTGAGTCATTGATAATTGTATGACAATGTAAGAGCAAAGTACATAGCTTTTAAGTTTTATTGGGTCACCAATGATTTAGTATTACAAAGCTCCCTTTCAGAGCCACAAAAAAGTGCTACCATTATAATGAATAAACAAATAAAGCATTTAAATCATAGTCATATTATGTTGGAAACTGTTAATTCTCAATGCAAGGTCCATGTTTTTTATGAATGTATTGTGTGTTCACTTGCTACTTATGTTTGAAGAGAGAGAGAGAGAGAGAGAGAGAGAGAGAGAGAGAGAGAGAGAGA
>NW_022280032.1:15404849-15421216 GCF_004355925.1 Anarrhichthys ocellatus
AGAGAGAGAGAGAGAGAGAGAGAGAGAGAGAGAGAGAGAGAGAGAGAATTGAGTTTCAATTTGTCCTAGTGAAGATGAAGGGAGGTTCAGTTCAGGATATACGGGCGGGCCAGCCTGGGGCAGGGCAGCGCTGGCTTTCAGCCCACAGATGGAGCTCTACGGTCTGGGCCAGCAGAGATTAATCTTCTCCCTGTCCCCTTGAAGTCCCAGAGCAGACTTTCTCTCCACAAGGCCAGCCACACAAGCTCAAAGGCCACCTGTGTGTGGAAGGTAAAAGAAGAAAGAACTTACGACACGAGCACTGTATATGTATAGCAAGGACCCCCCCCCCCCCCCCCCATATCTCTTTCTCCCTCTCCTTTGTCTCTTTTGCTTGATTAACCGAGTGCTGAGACAAAGACTGTCAGAGAAGCTTACATACAGCGCCTGTACCTTAGCCGAATTTATAAGCTCCTAAAGCCCTTATGTCAAAGAGCTTTTCACGCAACTTTTTCATTTTCCTGTAGCGTAATGCAACTTTATCATTCCTCTGATGCCTCCCATCGGAAGGCAGAGTTTATATTAAATCAGAACCCTTCACATATAAGTGAAGCACTGTTGGCATGCTTGACTCGCTGACTGTGGGAAAAGCTTACAGATGACACAATGAAAAATAAACTGTCAACAGGATATGACTTTGGGGAGATCAGATCATTGGTCTTGGGAGTTTCGTCTGTGTAAACCAGCTGTCGGGGAACTATTTTTCCCATATTGCTCCAGTTCTTACAGACCTCTGAGGTCAGGAGCTTCTCTCTTTCTTCGGGGTCCTTTCAAAGGGCTCTGGGGAGAACAGTTGTTCCTGTCCCTGCAAGTGAGATCTTTATTTTATCCGTGTGCAATTTGTATGCTGCTCTTCTCCTTCTGTTATCTGTATTTCTTGGACAAATTTTTCCTTTTTCTCCCTCTATTTCTCAGGTACCTTGTGCTAGAACATGTGTCTGGTGGTGAGCTGTTTGACTACTTGGTGAAGAAAGGCAGGTTAACACCTAAAGAGGCCAGGAAGTTCTTCAGACAAATCATGTCTGCCCTGGATTTTTGCCACAGTCATTCCATATGGTAAGTGAAATGCAAACAGACGTATTGACTAGCTGCTAGTAACATGTATTTTGGTAATTGTTGGACTAAGTTAATGTATATGAAGTATAGAAATCAGATACATTCGTTTACACGAATCACAGTAAAGTGGACAACAGTACACAGAAGTTCTGGTACACAGTCGTACACTAAGGCAAGTTCACCATGCTGTTTTAAATAAATATCGGCAGGTCTACCTTAAGAATCACATTCACTTTCTGCATAAAACCATCATATACATTTAAAAAGACAAAACAACCAATAAACATAAGCATACCCAGGAGGTGTAACAAAGTCAATTTGGTTGTCTTACAACATTAAACAAATAATGAGTTCCCAAATAATGAATTATAGAAAGACACAGATTCTTCCTGAAGTGAATCTACAATCTAAATTTCAATCAGTTTATTCATAGCTTTGAGGCGCTGTTAAGTTTTCAAGCCAATGATTCAATGTGGAGATTATAGAACTGAGAAAACTTGATATGGCTCGTTATGAAAGTATTTATTCTTTTGTCTTTCTTAAAGTTTCTGTTTTAACATCCAGTTAAATCCAGACAGATGTACGGTATATGCTTTGGTTTGGGGCAGATTGAAATGCAGTTTCCACATGAATCGCTCAGGTTTCATTTGTAGAGCAGAGCAGAAGTGACTCTTTTGTTAGCACACAGTGCATTTTCTTTACTGGGCTTTGCTCAGTATTGAGTCATTGTTTTTGTTGAAATTTGCCTCCAGGTAGTTACTAATGTGATGCATTGTGTTTGGCTTTAGGGGGTAATTTAACTGTTTACCAGCTCATCAACTAGAAGCAATCATATATACTTCAGAAGTCAAACATGTCAGCGGGGACTGATTTAGAGCACTCATTTGTGTGTGTGTGTGTGTGTGTGTGTGTGTGTGTGTTGTATCCATTTGTGATCCTAAAGCAGAGAGTGAGAGTAAATTTATCTTCCTCTCCAGAGAGTGTATGTTCTTGCTCTGCATTTTTTCACAAAACAAGTGCCACCGAGCAGAATGAGTTCAAGTGTATGCAGTTTTACCTTCGTCACAAGTTAATCTCGAGGGAAGACGAGATAGGAACAAAAATAAAACTGCATTCAACTAATAAGTCACAAGAAAAGATGACACCATGTACAGAGGCATTTAGGATGGGTGACCATGATGCTGCTACTCAATGGTTGGTCATTTTGGGTACATGGTCACTGGGAAAAAAGGTTTAATTCCAAACCGTAATGTAAACCAAAACAGTGGCTAATTCAGACGGGGTTAAAATTGTATCAATTGGTCTCGTTGTTTTTTTCTTCAGTTTTCCACAGGATTTTCTGGCAGCGATAAGAGACCAGATGCTTCTTTAATTGCATTATTTAGAAGAATTTTTAGATCACAAACAAAATAAATGTGGTCGTTATGCAGAACATTACGAGGTTGTTTCTTGTTGCTCATATACAACAGAGGCCTCAGACTACAAACATTACGATATCACCTTAAAATGGCCATGGTCAGAGAGGGTTTTATGGCGTGGCACTACGATCGGTCGCTAGCCGGTCAACTTTGTGCCAAAGCTATTGTGGCCAAAAGCGCTGGAGAGAGAGAGAGAGGCTTGTCTACTCGTCTCAGCATAGTTTAGTATAATTGAAAGTTTCCTGAATGGCTTCCTACTGATGATGATTGGAAGCTGGTAAAAAAAAAAGGTTTAAATATTCCCTAGAACCTGGTGTAGAGTACCGACTGCCTGGGAGACAGATTTGCATAATGTTGCACGGCAATTATTAGGAAAGAATTAAACTGATTTGTCATGGAATGATTAGGTACGGTTGAATTTTTGTGATTGGATATGCTTTGTATTGCTGCGCAGTATAGTTTATAGAAGGGGCAATTACATTATGGCTGCTGCTATTTAATAATACATCCTTGTGTCAGAATTACTTTTTATACTTCACTGATTGTGTTGAGACGATGCACTTGAGATCATTTTATTCTGTGAACCATCAAACAGGTAGTTAGATTCCATCTTGAATTCTCAGAGAGAATTAAAAAAAAAAAAACAGAAGATAACTTTTGCACCACTGGAAATAGAACAAAACGGTCCAACCTAAGGGAATGAAAGTTAGAAGTCTTTTATCAGTCTGTGTAAATAACTGACTGCGAGAAGAACAGATTAGGCCAATTATGAGAGTGCATCTGGGACTGAAATTAAGTGCATGCACATACATAGATTATCGCAGCTCTTCTGTAGTAACATTCACTTGAAGATGTACTCTCCCTTCCTGATTTGCTTTGCTGTTGTCTGCCTGTCCTAGCTCCTCAAATCCCTTCACCAACACGCGTTGAAAAAAAAAAAAACTGTCAATTTATCATGAGGAGGATTATTTTGGAGTGCTTCTGCACCCACTCGCCCTCCTCCCAACCTCAATTACAAGTCAACGGACAGACAGACGCAGCCCATCTCACCTCCCTTCCAAGGGAAGGACCCAGCATCCCCTCAATAAAAAGCATTTCTGCAATCACTTTTTCCATTTCTTCTCGTCTGCACAGGGGACCTACACAGGCCATTAGGAGTGCTCTTTTTCTGTCTGTGATTCACTGTGCATAGGGGGGTAAACGCATGCTCCTTACCCCTCCTTTTCTGCACACCTCCCATTTTTCACTTCTTCTCATTGCTTCATGCTTCCGCCCTCCGCCCACATCCTATCCCCAAATATCTCTCTTGAGCCAGATGGATGTAAGCGTAGATATGAATGAAAGAGCGTAGAGGGCTGTTTATGACTCAGTGTTTCCGCTGCCTGATTCAGATCGCACTCTGATTTTCTTTTCTTTTTTTACGTGGAGGAAGAGAAAGGGAAAAAGTGAGGCACACGGGGGGAGAGAGCTGACGAGGGAGATGAGACAAAGATAGCTAAGGGTAAAAACAGACATGGGAAAGGCATCGTCAGTAGGAGATAGTTATAATGAATACTGAGGCGGTGAGAGAAAATCTTCACTGTATGTTAATATAGATCCAGTGTCTAAACTTTTAGCTCTTTTCCTCCTCACTAAGAAATGTCTTGAGTTTGGATATTATTCGTAAAGTCAATTCCAATATGAGATGTGCAACTCAGATGCAGAGAGAGCCTGATTGAGAGAGCACAACCCACATGATGATATTTTATTGATCCGTGTGAACGTTTATCTTTCAATCCCTCTGCAGGAATGTCAAAGGTCAGGTTCAGCTACAGAACAGCTCTCCTAGAGCTGCTTTGGATTCAGTCGTTGCTCATACTAAAGGTTTCAAAGGCCAGCATAACAAAGTGTATGCCCCGAAGACAGACGATAATATTGCAGATACTTTACTTGCAGATACTTGTTTACCTGAGAAGGGAATCCCCACAGCAGCTTCGGCTGCATCTTGTCAGTTTTGACATTCAACAAATTCCACATCTGCTACACAGTAGACACTTTCCAGAGAAGTCGATGTGGCAGTCTGCCTGAACACCCAACAGAGACACAGAATGACTGAGAAGTGTAAAGTTTGTTTTCCTTGTGCACTCAACAAAACTATTGTGGGCTTTTTAGCCATTGTTTGAACCATATTATCAGATTAGAAGTGAATTGCCATTTGTTGTCATCTACGCATTTTACTACCTTTTTTACTTCACTTGAATTTACCACAGAAAGCACTGTATGCTCTGATTTCCTCTGATAAACCTAATGCACAATGTCTCTATTCTCATGCGAGCAATAAAGGTATATTGTATTGATTCTTTTCAGTGTTCCTGAAGCCGCAGGGAGACTATACTCAGAATAGGCGGTCAAGCGAGCTCGGGTTGACACCAAACACACCCCTGTCCCTGCTGGTCATTTAGTCCAGCCACTCCCACTACACCATTTTGTCATATGGTGTACAAGCAGAGATTTTCTTATTGGCATGAGCAAACATACTTACCAACCATCCACACAATAAGAAGCACGATTTCACCCTGACCACAACTCACTCAGTTTTATTCCTCGCCCCTGTTCTGTTTGTTTAGCAATGACTTTAGTCTTTCCCCTTGTGACCCAGTTAACAACCCGATGCTTGTGTGGGTAACGGATGAAGACTATCTGTCACATAAAGTGACTCCGAGCATCCCGCCACAAGTAAGGCAGAGATTGCTAGTGCACCTTGGAAAGAGAGCCCTGTCCCTAAAGCCCAAAGCTTCATCATACATGCTCTCACAGTCACACGTCCCTTTTATCCCTCAGACTGATTATTTCCACCACCTTCATGTGCACAAACAAACACCTGGTTCAGAAGTCACATTAAACCCACACTGGGGCATAATCATGCACATCATCCCCATTTACTCTCTCACTCTGTGTCTCCCACACTCTCCCTCTGCCATTAGCTGCTTTATTTTTCTCTTTCAAGGGCCTGGAGATCTGTCCACAGCCTCACTTGCTCAGAGCTCCACAAAGCTTTTTTTCCACCATGGCATATGTAATTGACAACTGACAAATCAAGGTATTCTTCTTCATATTAATCCACAAATAGCATGTAAATTCAATTTTGGTAATACAACAAAAAGTATTTTGGTACATCAGTAGAGACAGTGAAGCGCAATCCAGACCTGCCTCGAACTGTGTGCCACCCTCTCACTCTCTCTCACTCGGTGTGTTGTCTTACATCTGTTTTTATCTTTATTTTCAGTTGGTAAATTAATAAAACAGTGGAAACCTCAGACTGAAAGTTTAAATGTTGCCTGAAAGTTTTTTTACACTTGGATGTGTTGGAAAACTTAGTAAATCAATTAAAACATGCTCAAAGTGCAGACTTAGCCAATAAATGATGCCGTTCGTGAAGCACTTGACTTATTTATCACTCAAACTTCCACTCCACGGATGAGACAAGGAAACAGCGACAGGTGTGTGTGGATCGAGGAGGAAGCTATAACCTTCCTCACATTAACACATGAAACAAACGTAGATGCAATATTTCCATCACGTTTTCTACGTTGTTCTCCATCGTTTGAGGTTTGACTGACGCTCTTTTAAACATGGCATCTTGTTGTGCGCTCTTCTTCTGCAATGGTGTAATGGAAACTTGCCACCAGCTGTTTACCTCGATGCGCCCCAACTCCTAGTATTAGCATAAAGGCGGATGGAAACACACACACAACGCAGCTTCTTTGTTCCTCATCTTTTCCTCTTTCTACAGCATGAAGTTCATGTTAGCCTCTGTGTCATCTTCTGTGCGTCCATTCCTCTATCAATAGCGGCCCATGCCCTTGTGGCTGTTTGTGTTGACAGTTTTAGGAGAGTTTCCTCAGATGACAGTCTGACTGTCAGTCTGCCTTCATGCAGAAAGCCTGTCCTTGTAGCCTATCATCATTATGGCTGATGGCCGCTAACAACACAGAATTGTCTTTTACAATGTTCTGATATTTTCCCTCTCCCGCAGAGGCAGTTAAAGCCTTGAGAAGGCGTTGAGGTGTAACCGGGTGAGAGGAGGGAATTTGATGATGAGAGGAGATGGAATAGAGAAATGGAAAGGGCATGGGTAACATGGAGCCAGATGAGGGAGACCAAAAGTAGTAGGTTTGGTTCATGATGTTTGATTTCAGGGGAATGGGCTAGTGATTGTAAGGGGAAGTGTAGCAAGAATGTCGATTATGTGGAGAATAAGGTGACGAAAAGAACCAGTTTTACCTCAGGTAATGATAAATAGTATTCACTTATCTAATGTTTGACAGGCACAATGGACTATTTTAAGAGGACTTCTGCACCACCATGCCATGCCATGGCTGTCTATATTGGATGCCTGATGTTGCTAGGGGGTTTTTAATATCTATGCCACTCCTTCACTCCAATGCTTTTCTGACAGCTTGTCTGTTTATGCCTTGAAGGTCCACTGCTCATCCTATCTTCCTCAGTCAAACTCCTCTGGATAAAGAGCAAAGGCTGGGTTGCACACAAAGATTTGGCACAACAAAGCAAATAGTTTATTTATCACAAAACTAGACATCATTGTAATCCCCACTTTTTGATCACTGCATTAAAGGCAACAATGCATTGCTTCCCCAGTGTTGCTTAAAACCCCAGAGGAATAGATAGAAGTGTCCCAGATGGCACAAGATGGAATGCTCTTGTTACCAGTTACTGGAGTGGCAAATCCTGTGTGCCTTCCTTTCAATTCTAATCCAGTTTAAATGCAAATGATATTAGAGGAGACTACTGAAATGTGTAGGGCACGAGTATAAAGAGAAGAGGCATTACGTACTGTACTAGCTATCCAAGTGAACTTCGAAGGCCTTGATGAGGATGTGACCAAAGGTGATATGATGGGAGGAAACGGCTTCAACTTTGGCACTTAAGGAACAAACTGTGCATCTGAAATTGTTCTTTCATTGACTAATTACAATTCACATTTAAAGTAAAAAAAATTGATTTAGTGTGTTGTTATCAGTTGACATAACACAATCAGACAATATTCAGAGCATGGGCAATGTACGAAGGCAGTTGACACTTTTTTAGTGACCACTAATGGCTTTTAAATGTTGCTTTGTGTGATACTTTGTTTTATGTTATAGTGGTCAGGGGGCTGGAAATTAGCATCAACTACACTGTATATGTTACATTTGTTGCTTTTTAACAATGTTTCGCTGAATGGTACGTTCAAGTACTGTGCGGGGCAGAGCAGTGAAGGACAGGTGCTTGTTATTATCAAAGTAAAATAAGTTCAAAATTTTGCTTTCTCAAAGATAATAGAGACCTTTAATTTATGTGTAACTGTCTGTGACCAGTTGCACCAATTTAAACCCACCTGGCCTTGCTTTTTATCTGTACCTTTATACATAAAAAAAATACATAAACTACAGAATAATATTGCAGAAAAACTCATTCACCAATCTCCTGCTGTAAGCTTTATCTTTCTCATCCTTTTTTGATTTTAATACACAATTAACCCCATTGGCTAATGAACGATTAAGGCTGCAGTCCGAATGTTGTCCTCTTTCGCTAATGCAATGGAATAATGGCTTAAAGTGTTTTCAGTAAATGACTCGGTCTCTCTCTAATTGGGTCAACAGAAGCCTTAGAAAGTTTGAGAGAAAAAAGGGAAGATAGAGAGAGGAGGACACAGAGGTGTGCTGGAGGCTAAATGGATGCATTTCAGCTCACGACTGTTAAAAAACCCACTTCAACTGACAATAATGGTACCAGGATAGCTCTAGTACTTCATGAAAAGGCAGAAACAGGTGTGCTATTTCCCAGGCATGATAATACGTCAAAGATGCATTTGAGCCATTAGTGTTAGTTTCAAGTGTTTCCATTTAGCTAATTAGTGCTACGTATCTTGTTGTGGCTTAACGAGAGGCAATATTAAACATGGTGAATGTCAAATGTTTCACTATGGGGAAAGTATATTTTTCTTGGGCTTGAGGATTTAGTTACAAAACTGCTCATCACCATAAATATGTCTGGGATATTATAAGGATGTGAGCCCCAAGAGGACAGACCCATTACAAGCTTCTGTAAAACAGAACATATCAGCATGGTCCGTGCAAATGATCACAGGCAATTAAGAGCTTGGTGTTAAATTGCAAGAATCATGTCTTAACAGCCCCACTGGGGTGCAAACCTTGTTCAGGCAGCATGTAGACACGCACGTGTGCCCTGTAAATTACACTGAACGGCATCGTAAGAGCGTCGTGCACGATGAACAGTGAGGCATGCACTATATATCCAGGTACAACTATGTAATAGAAAAAATGTATGCTAACTTGATGAATGACAATAGTCAGCCGTAAATAGTGCCCTTCCTTAGGTGTTTTTCTATTTCTCTACTATATCTCTATATGTACTATATTGGCCGAGCGTAGCTCACACATTTATGTTGTTTAATTTCCTGCACAAATCACCTGTGCAAATATAATAATACATTCATGACATTTAGAGTAAACAAAAAAGGCATTCCTCCCAGACTTGCTTGTGGTGCTCAGCTTCCACATTTCTGGAAAGAAGAACTAGAGTTGCATTCAAGCTCATTGCAGCTGTCGAGTTCATTTAACGGCGTCTCCTCCTGTATGACATATGAGTGCAACACAGAGATACCCCGGCTGCAAGGCCTGCTGTGTGAGCGAGATTACAGTTGCAAAGTGCGGCCTAATGTGTCAGAGAGGCAGTTTAATGTCCTATGATGGAAACCAGGGTCCCGACAACCAATAAAGCATCCAGATGCAATTTGTCCCCTTGATGCTGTCGGCGGATAACTACGCTGTTGCCTTCTTTCTTTTGTGGATCAGTCTCTTGTGGTTTGGCTCTTTGTGTTTAACATGTGATAGGCCCGTGATTACACAATGTTAATGCCATGTTTATGGCTCTTTTTGGGGAATGATTTAGCCTGCATTTTTGCATCTGATGCTGACAGTTTAAGAATACTTATATTCATGACTATGTGACTGTGGTTCTCTGATTCCGTTAGGATCAGCAGGTTATCTGATAGCAAACACTGTCCTATACACTAGCCACAATCAGGGCTTTCATTGCTGTTGCTTTTGTCACTGATGTCACACCAAATGATTTAACTTCCTTCTGGCCCTTTTGTCTAAGTCAAAGTTACAATTTGACCTTCTGTCTAAAACATTTATCTGCTGGGAGGAAAAATATTCTTAAAGCATTACTTAATCAGGCATGTTGACGACTGTAAAGGTTTGTTCCTTCCTCATGTGCTTTCACAGAATTAGCTAAAAGACTAACTTGCCGGCTGCTGACGTCACTTCCAAATGATGGTTCTGTGAATTGATAGAGGTTTTAGCCTGGGGAGAAGTGTTTTAGATGCTATCTGTGTTTTATTTCAATTATAGCAGGGATCACAGACACTGCCAGTGTGATAACAAACCAGCTGATGGCTTATCCCTCAGGACAGGAAAGGAGTTGTACAGCAGCTGATGTCATCTAAGGTTAAACGTCCATTGTGATGAGGCGCTCTTCAAAGGCAGATGAATCCAGCTATTATTCCTCTCCCCTTTCTATCATTAGTCTAAAGAGAAGATGAAAGTCTAGTTCATGACATGCTAACAGCCCCGTGGCTCTATAACTCTCCCCCTGATTACAAAATGCAGAGGGAGGTAAGCAAGTATACACATATTTAAGGATGTATTAATAAAAAGGATAGATATCAGTGTATGAACATTGTCTACGGTGCTTCCCTCAGCCTTGGTAGATATCACAAGAAATGCACAGTGTGATGTGATACAACCCTCGACCCCTGAAGAGATGTTAAATTCACGATAAAACACTAACAAGTCTCTGCTTTTGAACAGTCACTCATCAAAATTCAGATTTTAACCTCCGACACAGCAACGGCGTACGCGATATGAGAAAGATCTTCCTCTCAATAAGCCTTTTAAAGGAAGGAGACTATGTCCGCTGGATATTAACTCCCTCGCTGTGTTGGCGGTAATAAATGGCAGCTATGAACACCACCTCTGCGGCCGTCTCCCCTTTGCTCAGCCAGTTTGCTGGTGGCTGTCTGGGAGATGAGAGGACGGGGAAGAGGGGCAAAGAGGGAGGTAAACAGAAGGAGAAAAGGACACAGCAGGGGGCTGTCACACCTCGTACCAGCCCGGCGCTGAGGTGGGAGCCCCTTATCCTCAGCATGGACCGATCAAAGAGAGAGGTGTTGCTGAGGGGAGGAGGGCGCTCAGTAGCAGGTTAAGATGCTGCGTTGTTCACAGTTGTGTGCACCAATGTGGATCCACAGGTGTCTGACAGACTATGTAACACGTCTTCTCCTCTGTTTCCCTAGTTTATATAACCTATGATGAACTCTTTCATGTTTCATTAACATGTTTAACATGTTTTCTGTCTCCCTCTCTTTCAGCCACAGGGATCTGAAGCCTGAGAACCTGTTGCTAGATGAAAAGAACAACATCAGGATAGCAGACTTCGGCATGGCCTCTCTTCAGGTTGGAGACAGTCTGCTGGAAACCAGCTGCGGGTAAGTGATATAGATGCAGTGTCTGACTCCCATCCTCTGCAAATTGAAATTTAGATGATTCTAAAAATGTCCTGAAGGTAAAAAAATAGGACATAGTTGGAGGGCACATGGAGCTGCAGGTATGTAGCAGAGAGCGATGGAGAGGAGAGTGGAGAAGCAATAGAGAATGGTGAGTGGAGCTATCAAGCCCTCTGCGAGGTGCCGTGTTCTCAAAGCCTCTGCTATCATGCCGTGTTGATCTCTTGAGGAGAGGCTGTTGGTGTCTCTCACAGAGAGTGCTATCTGGCTGTGAGCAGGGCCGAGGCCATGACCACACTTTACTGCTCTCCGTCTCCTTATATCTGACGCTGGGTTTTATGATCTGGCGGTCACGATCACGCCACAACCATCAATCCCACAAGACTGCAATGAATTCGCTCGCAGGAGAAGTCGCTTTCAAACTCTTTCGAATATTGTCATCCATTTCAGAGTTTTTGCGTGTTTTTATTTAACCCTGCAGCGTAGGGAACAGAGCACAGTCGCATCTGTCAATAAAATAAACAACTCAGTTGATGATGGTTTACTTGTGGTTATTTGGTTCATAAACTCAGTGACAGCATGGATTAACAGGAAGATTTCACTGCTGCACAAAACGAGTTTTATTTCACTCTCACTTACCTGGAATTCTACCTGGAGATGAGATGTCAACACATAAGCCCAGCCAATTCTTAACTGGGTTTATGACACATAGAGAATGTAGCAGAGTTTGTGATTTATATTGAACCCTGGAGATTATGCTTCACTAGAAGCCGCACAAGAAAACATCTCGATGTGCGTCATCTGTGGATTTAAAAAAATCTGTGACGGACATCTAAATCAATCCGGAGAAGCTGTGGTGTTATTAATAACCCAATAGATGTAAACCATGTTGTCTTTTTTGTGATCTGGATGTCTCTAGGAGAATCTTTGCTCTGTGGTTACACATGACACTGCATGCAGGGCTGGGAGATAGAGAGGCCCTGTGACATCTGTCCCCATCTGGATTATACCTCCAAATCAACCGCAACTGAAATTACACACACTGGCATACACGCAATCCCGCAAACACACACAGCTCTGGCAAGGCTTAGTTCATCCCTGACCTCTAGGACCCTTTGTCCTCTGCTTGTATGGTTGTCTCTCTGTCTGTCTCTGACTCCCTTTCTATAATGCACACGCACGGACATTTAAGCATGTGCATGCACACGCACACAAGCAGTTGAAACTGTTGCATAATTTTTTTCCGGCAGTAGCGCAGTGCCTAAGCTCTCATGACTCATCGGTCGACATCAGGACAACTGAGAGCACTGTGCATTGCTATCTGCAAGTAAAATGTGCAAGATTGAGTCATTCTGCAGCCACGATGACCCCACTGAAGTGTTTCCTTTTCCTGGAAAGGCGGCAGGATGCGACAGTTCTTACTCAGCCTTTTGCAGTATCCTAGTGTAGATCAACTGTATCTGTATTTTATTGCATTCAGCTTCTACTCGGAGCTATGCTTCTACCTGATCCAGGTGCATTGCATCTGCTTAGTCCCCCGCATACATTTGCAAAGTGCTGAAGATACTTGTTGCTGGTGAGAACACAGAGCTGTCCTACAGATGCACAGATGCAGGCCACACACAGCTAAGCAAAGAAGTTCATTTTTCGTTCCACTCTCAGCTCCATCACCGTGTGTGTGTGTGTGTGTGTGTGTGTGTGTGTGTGTGTGTGTGTGTGTCTTGCCTGATACATGAGAATGTGCCATACACTGCATGTGTGGTTATTGATTATTCATGCTCTTCTCACTGTCCCATCTCTAAGTGTAGATATGACAGTTTTTAATTAAACGCATTTATCTGGCCCCCTCTCACCATGCAGTAGTCTGACACAAATGTATTCCATTTGCCACGGGGTAATGGAGCTGAGTGAAGATGAGACTGACTCGCTCCAGGTAGAGTAGGGGGAGCCTCCGAGCACGTGCACGAATACATGCAGGCATATTCACATGCATAGACGAGCAGAGGCATTGACAAGAACATTACAAATATGGATCCAGGAACACACGTTCTCTCTCTCTCTCTCGCTCTCTCGCTCTCTGCGTAAGCCCAGCTGCGAGTTCATCAGTGCTTGCTGTTTGTTTAGTTCTGTTGCTTTTGATTGATGAGTGGAAATTATCTTGTAAGCCGCGAGGAGCTGCACAAATTTGGTTTAAAAAGATGAATTTTCATAAAGATGAGCTGCATGTCTCAGTGTCTCCGCAATATTGCCGGCCGATACAGCTGATTGCTCACACTGCTCGACGCTGCTCCATGCTCATACCTCTAGAGCTCATGATACTCTCCTTACAAACAGTAGGCCATGTTGTGTGTGTGTGTGTACTGTAAGGAACATCTTATGGTGAACTTAAATTCACCATAAGACCATAAGCTGTTCTTCAAAAGACTGCATTTTTCACTCTGGTCAGAGGGAGGTGGCTCTTAAAGCTCTCTATTTATCCTCTGCAATCTAGTCTCTAATCTGAACTCCTGGTGTGAGCAGCAATGGATTTTTATCATGATATAAATTTCCTGACATATGGGCTTTTATTGTGGCCAGAATTTTAATGTGATACGATACGATACAATTAAATGAACTTTATTTACGACTCTAATTAAATTAGGCCATTAAATGGAGGTAGAGCACAACAGGAAAGAGGGGTCATGAATACTCATGGATCCTCGCCACATGACTTTGGTAGTTTAAAAGAGTCCCACAGTGAAGAGATTGATACGTATGGAGTGTTTCAGTATGGAAAAGTTTAAAAGCCGACTAATGTGGACACATGTGGAAAGTAAGCCATAGAATTATGGGTCAGAGTAGAAGAGAGATGAGTACATTTCGAAGCATATACTGTAGATGATATGGCTGACTGAATTAGTGTTCTAATATCGACAAATTAGGATTCAGCTCGGATGCTTGTTTCCAGTCTGTACCTTCACCCTAGTGTTTGCCACCTAAAGCTACTGCAGCTAATTAGCTGACGCTCATGCTTGTTCCAGCTGTGGCTGATGTGCAGTGCAGTATTTTCATTCCTCGCTCATCTGCATAATGCACTATGACACCTGCAATCAGGAGGGCCGTATTTGCATAGGCTCATCATGTTTGAGCTTCCCGTTGACATGGCGGCAGTGTTTGTTATCGGCCAGTATTGTGACAGCCAGAGGAAGCCGCGCCGTCAGGGCTGGTATTCATGAGTACACAGGACGACAACAGACCTAATGGGCGCCATGTTTACAGACTTCAGATAGTCTCTCATTAGAGCCAGATATCCTGGTGTTAGATTAGACTGAGCGGGAGAAGGAGGCGGAAGACGTATCATCAGGCTGAGGGGTTTGGGGAGACAGGTGCTTGATTTGCTCTCTGTTTGCCGTCACATGTGGGCATGTCGAGAAAGAGCAGAGCCTTCCCCAAAATCAGAGAAACAAAAAAACATCCTGGAGCTGAAGGGTATTTTGATTTTATATTGATGGAAAGCACTTATTATTACCCATTTCCTTTTATTTCAAGGGGCTGGATTTGTCAATCTGGCAATGTCAAAGAACTACAACAGCACCACTGTGTATGTATAGAATGACAAGTCACTCCATAGCGTTTCATAACCAGTGGCTTTAGGAGCAGCCATTGCGAGGTAGCTCCATAGATCTTCATAAGATATTGATGTATCAATCTAGGCATTGGGTTTACTGTCAGCCCGTCCAGGTGCAGTAAAGATTAGTGGGTCTGTTCACTGTCTGCTGTGAGAGGATGCCCTTGAGTGAGCAAGCGGGAGGACATCCAAACACCCTCAGGATGTCTAAACTCCTAAAGCACATCTTGATCTATGCTCACTTGAGACATTTATTGTCTGCCTAAATTGATCTTTTCATTTTTTTTATACAGTGGTGTATGACTGTTTGATGTTTGTTGTGATTGTATAACCCTGACGTACTTTGCAGGACAGCAGTACAAATGGAAAAGTAACCGAGAGTTTTCTTTCCTTTATGTTAATTCCTCAATTTAATCCCTGTTTGCATTTTTTTTGTTTCTTTTCCCAACAGATCTCCACACTACGCCTGTCCAGAGGTCATCAGGGTGAGTCATTTTTCACTAAATCATGTTGTTCGCTTCTTTTCATAGTGCATCATCTTATTTTAACCAACTCTAGCACTTTGCCCTAACCCGCTAACAAACACTCTCTTGTCCTTAGGGAGAGAAGTATGACGGGAGGAAAGCAGACGTCTGGAGCTGTGGGGTCATTCTCTTTGCCCTGTTGGTGGTGAGTGTCAGCTCGTTCTTTACTAACTGACGGCGATAAGACTGACATGCAGTTTAAAATTCCCCAAAGAAAAATGACATGACAAAATGTAACCATAAAGTGTTGCCTGGCCTTCATAGCTAAGCCGTAGGTCCAGCCTTTCTAACAGCTGTAATAGTTCAAAGGCAGAGAGCACGTGTGCCTGGTGACAGGACATTCCCAACTTTGCGCTCCGGCTGTTGACTTGAGGTTGACCTTACTGTAATGGAATGGGAAGATGGGGCGAGCTTGAAGCTCCAACAGAGCCTCAACCAGAAACTCGGGGTTCAGGAAGTTAAATTCCAAATTGTATCACTTAGAAGGTCTTACTGGAGAAATGTTGCAGAAACGCCCTCAAGCTGAAATTCTTGAGCAAGAGAAGATCAGAGAATAGAAGCATCTTTTTGTTCGTTATCCTCTATCCACATGCAACGCTGTATCCATAATCAGGTCTATTCTCCAGCTACATTATGCCTATGGTTCCCCAGCCATGCAGCCCTGAAGCTTTGTTTCATCAACAGCTGTACTGTAATTCCTACACATTCCTGCTCCATGAATAATTCACACAGCAAAACTGAAAGAAGACAGCCCAAAATAAATATCAACGCTGACAGGGCGGCTTTTGGCCACAGGCCCTGTATGTTTGTCTTTGGTTTTGCCTCTTTCTCTCTCACTCAGTTTCTTTCTGTCTCGTGTGTGTGTGTGTGTGTGTGTGTGTGTGTGTGTGTGTGTGTGTGTGCATTAAGGACAGTCTCCCTTGTTGCGTAAACCTAATGTTGTTTACTGTTGTCTCCATTGTGACCATACTTCTCTTGCTCCAAACAAAAGTTTCTACCCGACGCGGTTTGACTACAGATGAATTTTGTCTTTCTCCTGCTTCGATCTGTCATCTAGCTGCGAGATAACCATTTGTCTGATTGTGGGAGACACGCATACTCCCCAGCAGTTAGGCTGCTCTCAGATCATCTGTTACACAAGCCCCCCCCCC
>NW_022280032.1:15421353-15430199 GCF_004355925.1 Anarrhichthys ocellatus
TATCGGATTCGGATCGCCGTCCCTTATTTCTCTATACCTCTCTTCATTTCTTCTTTCTCACCCTTTTCCTCTGACTCTCCCCCTCCATCTTGTCTTCTGGTGGTTGTCATTCATCAAACAGCCACATCTGTGAGGTGTCGGCTCGCTCTAATAAATGACTCTGATGAGCGAATGCTAAATGAACGGGGTAAATGAGAATGCTGGGTAATTATTAGAAAAAGCCCAGTTTTCAGCTTACCGCTGTTTATTATTTATTTTTCATCGTGGCTGAGGGCGGAATGCTCTAATTGGAGAGTCGAACAAGTTGAGAAAGCACGGCTGTTCTTGAAGTTGTGCAGGATTTAGACTTAAAATATGGTTTTGTTTCCTCTAGCGAGCCTTGTTAGTCATTCTTTGTTTTCTGCCCTCGATCGGGTGACGGCTTATTTTCTGATGCTGCCATTAAAACAAGTGCAAACTGTTTCTTCTCTACTTTTGTTCACCACATCCAATTTATTTCCCCTGTTTTCACTCGCTGCTCTCTTCCTACATCTCTCCAGGGTGCCCTGCCGTTTGATGACGACAACCTGAGGAATCTGCTAGAGAAGGTGAAGCTGGGAGTGTTTCACATGCCACATTTCATCCCTCCAGACTGTCAGAACCTCCTCCGTGGCATGGTTGAAGTGGATGCCACCAAAAGACTAACGGTCAGTTTAATTAAGAGACTGGATGATAACACACCATGATGATTATGTTCACATATTTTTGTGTGCTTTTGGTCTTTGGCTGTTTTTCGTACTTTGAGCTTGGCTTCTTAGTTTCAATTGAGGGAAACCTTCATACTACAACATACAATGCTATTTTAGACAATAGTTTTCAGCTTTGGTACAGCAGTCTAGGCCAAGCCAGCCATTGTCTTTTTCTTGCTTTACTCTTTGCTCCCCTATGTTCCAAAAGCGTTTGTCTCGCCTCATCTCTGATGCTGTTTGTTCTTTTTCAAGTGTAGTGTGTGAATTCAGGAGAGGACTGCTGTTTGTGTACTCCCCCTCTGCACTGTTTAGTGTACTCATCACAGTGCCGGTCCATCTCCACACAGCAACTGATCACCTTGGCGAGGTGGCTGGAGGATAAGGCAAAAACAGTGGAATGTGAAGGGCAGAGAGTCAGGGTGTGGTGGAGAGAGAGGTGGACAAAGGGAAATGTAAATAATGAAAGTGGCCAGAGATCTCAAAAAGTACAGACTTCACGTAGAGATGCTGCTGCCCTTTGTTCATGTCCTGCATTTCACATTCAGACGATGCGCAGAGATACAGACACGCTCTGAAGTTATTGTTTCTGCACACATGCACAAAATACAAACCCCACATTTTGACACACATGCACCCCCCCTCCGGGCTCTCCAGGTGTTTTTTTGAATCAGTGCAAACAAAACAATTTTCATGCACTTGCCAGAAAGCAAATGTGGTGACACCAACCTTGAGTGGATGCTGATGCTCGATTTCTCCATGCCTTAGCTATCTTTCACAGTGTCAGAATGGCTTTACATAACAGGAATTTTAAAAACACCAGAAAAAAACAAAGATCAGAAATCTACAAAGAAAGAGACGCTCATTTGTGGGAGAGGTTACATCTTTAAGGTACAGCCCTTGAGATGAACGGCAATGTCGAAACATTGACTTGAAAGACCCCACCTCTTTGGTATGCTGTATGTACACTATATGCTGTATTTTTCTGTTCTCTCTCCCTGACGAGGACAGGTCACCCTGAGATCCACCAGATATGTCCAGCAGCCTCCAGCGCTGTCCTCGACAAAGGCTTACACACAGACTGAGCTTCTGGGAGAAAATATGCTCCCTCCCCGGCCCCCCTCCTGTGCACGGGGGCACCGAACAGAGCTCTGGGGATGTGTTGTAACCTCACAGAATGTCAAATAGCCACGTTAGATTGAGCGTTCTTGGAGTTTAGTGGTGACCATCCAGCCAAGGCAGATGCACCCAGGGGGGGGGGGGGGGGGGGGGGTGGCATCATTAGGACCATGTCATTCTTTTGCAAGGGATTATTTTTCATAATGATGTCGACTGTAGCTTGTTGAATCTAATCGATAAGGTAATCAGACCACAACTACTAGCTCTGTTTCAGTATGTCTGTTGTCACCTCCGGTTAATTACATTTTGCTAGTAGATTCACACTAGTACACACACAAAGCTCAGGCCCCTTAGAGTCTTGAGTGGGAGGGCACGTATCCAGGCTTAAGGAGCTTAGCCAAATAAAAGCCTTTCTACATTTCCTGTCTGTGTAGTCTGGGGGCCCCATAGGCGACAGGGCCAGCCGCCTCAACACAGTCTCATCTTCGGTATTGAAATGAGCACCGTCACCCTGGAAAGATCTGCGTCCTGGTGATCCCTGGCCAATGAAGAAGATTGGTAGCTTATTATATTAAAGAGCACTTCATCACAGGCATATAATATATTCATAGGGGCGGCACAGATGAAGTGCAGAGGTTGTCGGAATGAAAATAAAGGAAGTGTGTGTGTTTTTGTGTGTCACTGAGAAATGACACTGTAGTTTATCACGTGAATTCCACCCGTCGGAGGCTGCAGAGACAGCTGTTGCTGCTACTCTGCTAAGCTAGGCTGCTTCCTTTTAGGAGGTTGAGTTACAGAATAAGAAAGAAGGGGGTAAATTATTAGCTTTTTTAAGATATTTAAAAAAGTTTACTTACTGTACATTATCAACAAAATGTGAAGATGTCAAAATGTCAAAGACCTCTATGTATTGTGTTGCTGAGATATCTGTTGAACTGTGCATGCTAATCAGCTAGCCCCGGCCCGTCATCTCTTGTTACACTACTTGTTGCTTCTCGAGAGGCGATCGTGAGTCACTCTTGTCCGCTCTCAGTCCAACATGAGAGGATGAAGAAGTAGAGCTGCCTCAGAGGGCTATGACGTTGATGTGACGTGCGTGTATGTTTTGAAGGTTTGTTTATTGGATTAAATCCAAAGTGTTTGTTAGAAACGAGAAAATGACCTGGCTGCAACAGGAAGTTTCCTGATCCGGCAGTCAAGGCAGTCCCCACTGGATCAGAGCCCTGGCACTGGGGTTTGCTCTGGCTGAATATGTGTTACCACATCTCCCCTCACTGAAGCTTTGTCTCCCCTGAGCTGCAACCCCCTCTCGTCCCTGCAACGTAGTCTTCTGGTGGAGGGGAAGGTGAAACTAAAATACGAGACTTTTACTCGTTCCTGACACTTTGGATTTAATCCAATAAATAAACTATGAAAACGTATCGGCACAGTAAACATTATATAGGCCAACACCACACGTAAAGTTGATAATATAGCATTGTTATTTTGGCTCTCAGAGTTCCAGTAGTTTGGATGAATTTTGTGTATTCTTGCCGTGCTGTTAGTTAGTAGTTGGATTTTTTATATATATATAACTAATGACTATACTTTATTTTGTATGGACCCAGTAGTAGAGGTGAAATGCTGCCCCCTATTTGTTTGGACCATGTGGCAGATATTTTACATTGCATCTTTAACTAGCTGAAGTGAAGTCACCAGTTTGGTTAAGGAATACAATTGCTTATATGGTACGACAGATGGAAAACAGCAATATTCAGGTAACTTTGTTTTTGCTTCAAAGAGCGGAACAGGTTCCCATTGCCCACCCTTACAGCATGTCCCTCCCTGCCCTAATAAACAGCCATATTGAGACACGCATACTTAGCAGACCTGCATACACAAGTTGCATTACAAATTATTTATACAGCCCACAGATATAAACATACCTGAACTCATACTCATACCGAGGCAAACCGCTGTTACAGCAGCATTCCCCTCCGCTTGAGTGAAAGCAGCTGGAATTGGTACTGTCACATTCAGAGACTGATTGACGTGATTCCGAATTTCAAACCACATCACTTTCAACCCTGCGTGTGATATCAGTCTCTTGCCTCCAGGCCTTTAATAAAAGTGGGGGTAGGAGTAGGTCACCCACTGCCCTGTATCTGACAGGCAGGGTGTCTCCATCAATACCATGACCTCTGTGGAAGCACAGAAGATGTACCTATAGTCAGTAACCACAGCCTGGCCTGCTCTGTGATTGCACTAATATCACAAGAAGGCGTTCATCAGTGATGGAGCACAGAGGTAAATCCTCTGGGATGGTGGAAACATTGAGACATGCCCAACAACTATGTTTCTGAGTAAGTGACAATAATTAGAGCTGCTATCTGTATCTCCTGTGGTTCCACAACAACAGCATGAGCAAATTAAAAAGTCCCGACAGTGACATTGATCCTGTTTACCTCTGTGGGCAGTTGAAACACTGTGGTGTCATTCTAACAGACATCTTCCTTTGTTGCCCTTTTGCTCACTGTTTCTGTCTCTTTCTGCTTTTTCTTTGTTGGCCAAAAACCTATGTTGACAGTGTTGGTGACAAAGTGGCCACATTAAAAGTGTGATGACAAGAGTAGTATTGAGAGAGTGAGTGTGTTTGTGTGGGGAAGAGAATGAGAATGGGAGATTCCCTTTAGACCAGAGGGCTTGGTGGGGTCAGCAGTCTGTGTGAGGAAGATAGTATTCTATGTTTATAACTCAGTGGTTCCACCTCTCTGTCATACTCTTGATGCACCGCTCTCTTTTTCTCAATAAGTTTTTTTTTTTTTTTTTTTTTTCCCATTGGCAGTATTAATATTTGAAGGCCTCGTTATTTACTTCCACCATCCAATATGGCCGTATTGCTCTAACGCGTTTCCATTAAGCCAGTAAGCTCAGGGTTCAATGAAGCCATTCTGTACCAAACATTTCTATACACGGGCAAAACATTGAAATGTACTGTGTATTTACCTTTTTCCTCAATGATTCTGTTGCATTTGAATTATTATTTGTATACCAAAAAGATGATGAAATGAATTAAATCAAACACATTACGCTGTTTGTGTACTGACCTGCTGTTTCTTCTGTCATGTCTTTCACAGTTAGAACAGATCCAGAAGCACACATGGTACATGTAAGTACGCTGTCTTTCCTTCTTTTTAAAACCCTCCTCTCCTCTCTTAGTTTATTCTGCAGGGGTCGTAGACCTTAGGGGAGCGACAACATGATAAATGGCTTTGAGTTGCAGCCCTGTACATGAGAGCATATTTGAGCAGGGCATGACTCCACTCTCTGGGATGTGGGGGTAAATTGGTAGTGCATGAAAAAGGATGTGCAGCATATGGTCAACTGAACAGGGAGTAGGGGAGAGCAAACAAGCGAGGATGTGGTGGATGAGAAACCCACATAACCTCAGTGTACCCTTCGTTTAATTTCCATAACAGAGTGCCCCCATCTTTTTAAGCTAACATAAATCTTTTGAATCATGTATGGTACCTGTCATCGCAAACTATGTTCAGTCACAAGGTTTATTAATGGGGAACGAAAGCATTAATAAATGTTTGTTTGTGTTTTTTTAAATATAACATACAGTTACACTCATTGTGAATATCCTCCCTCTAATAATCAGATTATCACCATTTAGAAGCGGTAGCTAAAAAAGTTCTAAGAAAGGTTTCTTAAAGGATTTCAAAGAGTCTTTACTCGGCAAGAGCAAAGATAAATCACGATAGGAAGTTGTAAGCCCTGACAATGGGTTGAGTTATGGTTTCTGTCGTGTACTGAAAGATCATGCGAACAGACTGATAAAAGAAACAAGAGAAGACAAGAGAAGAGCTGGGAAAGAAGACTAATGTAATGGGATTTTTTGCCAGTGAGGAAGTTGCTGGGCTGTCCACCTCTGCATGAATGAATGAGATAGGAAGGTTTTGTCTTTCAAATGTGGCATTGACTTTTTCCTAGAGGCAGCTTGACAGTGGTGGGTAAAAATGAAGCATGGTGAAATCACACAAGCTCAAGTTCTTTTTTTTTTTTTTTTTTTTTTTTTTTTTTTCTACAAATTCAAATAAGGCTATTTGTTTATTAGTTTTATTAGTTGGTGAGCATCCTAACAATCTGCAGCTGAGCAGAGCAGTGGTGCTGAAAGGATAGCGCCACGCCAAACTGTCTTCACCAGGAAAACTAGTGATGGCCAGCAGACAAACATGCACTCAGTTCCCAGATGATTTGGTACACCGAGCTAGAGCTACTACAATCTAATACATAATAAGTTTAAAGTGGGTGACACGTTAGGCTCATGTCAGACGTGTACACGTTTTATTTTTTCATTACTGTGTCTGTGTGTATTAGTGTATTTCTAGATATTGAAGATGAATCTGTTCTTTGAAACTGACATGTGGAATGTTCCAGAAACCCTCAGAAACGTTGTGTCAGTGAGGATTAGACTTTCATTTTAAATCCCAAAGAATAAAGTCCTGCTAGTGCACTCCCTAGATACAGACAGACAAAAGAGAGACAAAGAAAAGTGACATAACTAGGAGAGTGTCTGGAAAGAAGGAGGGGATAATGATGAAAATAAGTTTGGAAAACAAGCCAGGAGGAGACGGAGAGATTGCAAAACGTTCCAGCAACTCGACGTCTTGGCGAGCATGACGACCCCTGTTCCCCCTCTGAAGCTTTCATGCATAATGACTACACCTGGGGAAAATACGACAGTTTCATAATGTAAAACCTTGGTCGTAATGAGGCAAACTTCCAACCAAGAGGCAAACAATCACGGAAACACTTCACACACTACATATTCTGTTTACCGCACATACTTATTAAATCTGTAAATCTGCAAAGTGAGATGCATATTGCCTCTAATGTAAGCTGTGTAAAATGGTGTTTGTCAATGTAGCCAAACTCACAGTAGGAGGGACAAAAAAGACTAATTGTGTTGTGATTCCTTTGCATTCCCAGAGGGGGGAAGAACGAACCAGAGCCAGAGCAGCCTGTGCCCAGGAAGGTGACCATCCGCAGCCTGCCCTCTGCAGACGACATCGACCCAGACGTACTGGACAGTATGCACTGCCTAGGCTGCTTCAGAGACAAAAACAAACTTCTGAAAGATCTGCTCTCAGACGAGTGAGTGAATGGAGGGGCAAAAGGGAGGGACGGAAAAGAGGTGGGATGAAGAAGATTGGAGGTGTGGTTTGGTGAATGAAAAGGTGTGAGTGATGAGAGAAAAATAGGGGACATGGGTCAAGAAGGTGCAACAGTGGGTTGAAAAAGGAAAAGAAATGAAAGCAGCTGAAGACGGGGTGAAGAGGATGGGGCTGTGTGTTGGTACAGCAATGGAAGGATGGTGATGTGGTGTCCGTGTGCACAGCCGGCCTTGGTTTTTCCCCAGCTCTTGTGAACTCCTTTGTGGCTGTCACTTTAGATGTTAGTGGCTATATATCACTTAACTGTTATCCCACAGCACTTACACAGCTTGCCACTGAATACATTCCCCCCAAACTGATCCTGGCTTGCACCAGGAACAATCCCCTGGGTCCTATTGTTTATGTTTATGTCACACGTGTGTTTTTGCTCATGTAAATATGCATTTATACTGAATAATTTTGCCCTGCAGTGTTTCATACACTTGTTGTTATATTAATAAGGGCATCCAGATGTAGTTTCATTTGCTTTGGTCTTCTATCTCCTTTCTCTCCGTTTTACATTTTCCCGGCCTCTTTAATTTCATACGAAATTAGCATTACTCTATCACTTTCTGCTCTCCCCATCTCTTCCGTTTGCCTTTTTTTCTCCTGGGAGCATCCCATAATAGTGCTGGACTGGAGGAAAATCTGTTCTTTATATTTCCCTTCCCCTTGGTTCATTTTAGCTGAAGTTGCAGGTCCTTGTCTCTTTGCCTCCTGCTGCTTTCCAATCTGTCTTTATTACAGACGACCAGTCCCTGTGCCTTTTGCATAGAGAGTATTGCCCTTTAGGCTGAAGATATTAGGCTTCCTGATTTACAGAGAAAGTAAAGGATGAACTCATAATGTTTTGATACTTTCATAAACTTACCAGTAGGCTCTGCATATGGAGATTTATCCTTCAAAATATATGCAGAATATTATATCACGGCTTAATGAGCTGTAAAACTAAACTTTTCTTTTAATGTCGGAAGCTTTTTAGTGGCAGTTTCACAAAGAATCCAAAAAGATGAAAGGATGTTAATCACAGTCATATTTTTTAGCTTTTGCACTTATGTATATGGATGCCTCAGTAATCTTTAGTAATCTTTGTGTTTGAAATGACCCAGATTTGTTCAAAGCCATTGTATTTTTTTTCCATTATGTCTCATTAGACTTTTTATTGTCTCCTCTTTGCAGTGACAACCAAGAAAAGATGATCTACTTCCTGTTACTGGACCGTAAGGAGAGGTATCCCAGCCAGGAAGACCAGAACCTACCCCCTCGCAATGAGATCGGTGAGGCTCGGACCAAAGAGACGAGTGCCGATAAAGAGTGTAACATAATAGAATATGATTTGAAAAACAACAATTCAACAAAAGAGCATTACGGGAGAAAATCAGTAAACGCATATCTGTGACTAGTTTCTTAAACTTTGAATGGCTTTTCATCTAGTCATTGAATAGACTGCTGTATGCACAGACAAAGCAAGGCAATTTAGACAAAAATATGTACTTCAAGAAGGTAACTCATAAATGCTTCCATTATCTGAACCGTTTCTGTTTGTTAAATATAGACAAGCTTCTCAATGAAATATAATAACAGAAATAGAAGGTGTCAATCAGCCAAATTTGAAAAACTGTCAGCTGGGACTGCTGCAGTTCAGATAACTCATCAAAAAAAAGGTATTCTTCCATTCCTACACCACAAACGCAGCACAGATTTCCGCCCACAGAAATCTGAGCAGAGACAAAGATGCTCTACTTAGACTTCTGCCAGGGTTATTTTCTGACAACACAAGCATTGCAATAGGAGGAGTGTTATG
>NW_022280032.1:15430209-15435832 GCF_004355925.1 Anarrhichthys ocellatus
GAATAGACTCCCTCTTCAGTGAATGTGATACAGTCAATACAGTGGCCATTAGTTCAAGGTCTGGGAGGAAACCATTGATAATTCACTATTAGTTAACATGCCAATGTGATCAGCTCCAAACATCACTCAAACACTCACACACATATGCAACGCATAACAAATGCTCAATGTTCAGACGTTTTCGACGTTGGGTGAATTGTGTGGATTCTGAATCGATCTGTTTCACTGATTCGCACAGATCCCCCAAAGAAGCGGGTGGACTCTCCCATGTTGAACCGTCATGGCAAGAGGAGACCAGAGAGGAAGTCCATGGAGGTCCTCAGTGTCACAGACGGAGGCTCGCCCGTACCGGCAAGGAGGGCTATCGACATGACACAGCATGGACAGAGGTACGCATGGAGGTGAACAGAAAAAGTCTATACAATTTTTCAAATGAACAAATGGAGTTAGACATAGCTGTGTGTGTGTGTGTGTGTGTGTGTGTGTGTGTGTGTGTGTGTGTGTGGAGGATCTCGCAGCCCAGTGGTGTTTAGAGCAGGTCTGAGAGCGAGTCTGGCTCTGGTGTCGGGAGGCTAGAATGTGGACAGACATCAACACAGAGACTGACGCTCTGCTCGCTTTGTCTCCTGTCTCACTGTAGTAAATCAGTGTACAGTAAAAGCTTGGATATTCCTGAGGCCAGTACAAAATGCAGCGAAGAAGAAAGGTATTCATCTGCCACTCACCCCTCACATGTTCACCTCCTCTTGCTCTGTGTCTTGGCCCCCCCCCCCCCCCCCACCCCCCACCCATGCAAGGAGACATTCCACGGCAGCAGAAAGATGCAGCGGTGCTTTCTGTTAAAAGGAGGCTTCATTTAAACGGTGACATATGCTGCATGTGGCGGCTTCACAAGTCTATTTTAATAAATCAATAACTCATCTTCAAAACGGAAGAAGCCGGGTCTAAATGAGTCAACAGTTTTGGGATGGCAGTTGCTAAAATATGACTTAACTCTCCCAATTGACTTAACTTTCAAATGGAGTAAGACAGCGCATTTGAAATTCGGAGCTGGTGTTAGCTCAATTATCTCCTCTTTTCATAATCTGAATGCATTGATAATCAGTTCTCCCATACTGTGTCCCACTTTCTCCGGATGCCGAACATTTCTCCGTTTCTCTATTTTAGAAATGTTGAAGTCAAGCCAGAGCTACACCCCCACAAGGCACAGCAGACTGATTTAAAATCTATTTCCCCATCTTATTTCAACAACCAATATATCATCGCACGACATATTTCTGCTCAGAGGCGGTGACATTTGTGACAGCGGGTAAGATTGAATCTGAGGGGGGTGATAACCTGATCTGCCTAATGATGGGCAGAGTGCTGGAAAAAGCTTTCCGAGGTATGGGATGCAGGGGCAGCGAGATCATATATTCTATAGATTAAAAAAAATGGCGTTATAAAATTGAATATTCGTCCAAATGCCTCTGAATTTCACTTTAACATTCATCTTCCTGATTTTCATCGCCTCTACTCCACTCCTTCACCCCTTCAGGCGATCCAAGTCTTATTTCTTCTTTATTTAAAGGTCGCATTAGTTCACAAGCTACCTTCGTCTGCCCTTCGCTCTGACTCGTCTGTTTCGGCCCAGGCAATGATCTCAAAAAATAGGCCAGTTTGCAATGACTTTATCGAGCATTAAAAATGCTTTCCAAAACGGAAAACACCAGCTGAGAAATCGTACACTACTGAATGGCGAACATCATAAAGGCCACAGAAAACAGTTGTGAACCTTTGATTAAAACAGGACCTTTAGGTTTACTCGTATAAATCTCAAAAATAAGTCGCATCTACTGACGGCAGCATATGAAGTAGGTTTGTCTGGATCCTACATATATCAGCAGCTGCAGTCATTTAAAAAGCTCCGCTGCATCTTTCCTCCGAGCTACTTTAAATCAGTGTGTTTTGGTTTTAGTCCTCCACCCAAATCTCTTTCAGGAGCTCCTCCCTACTTCCTTGTGTGCAACTGACCTTTAGTCCCAACCCCCCCCCCCCCCCTGTTTGTATGGAATTGCTATGCTAATGTGGAAATGCTGCTAGTTTTTCTCTGCCTGGCTTCCTGTCGGTGGGTTTGAGGCGGAGGGAGTCCTATACCACAGCCCATCTGCCTCCAAATCAAATCTCTCCCTTGCTTTATGTTGCTCCCCCCCCCCCCCCCCCCCCCAATGCAATTCACGACTCTCCAGCTGATCAGTGGGGGGAAAAAGATGTCTGTAACAAAGCCTCTGTGTAACTTTTTTGCCTTTCATCACATCCTTGTGTGCGCTTTGTTTGATCATGTGCGCGCTTGTGTGTGTGTTTATAGGCGATGGCGTTGTGGAAGCACATACGTAGCAGAATAACGTCCAATGATTTGGCTGACTTTCTCAGAACCTAACCTTATCTTTCCCCGACAGCAAACTTTTGTCGACAGCACAGAAGATCCGTAGAACTTCAGATCAGAGGGTGTCAGAGAGAGGACTGACTTTGAAACGTGTTTTGACAGGATACATTTCCACCAGCGCAAATGATGGAAGAGGGGGGGAAACGGTTTTATCTAAAATTACACAACGGAAATGCCTGAACCTCAATCCCTATCCAGCATTTTGCTTCACATATCTCATGTAGGCAGTAATAATCCGATCAAATGCCCAGGCTGCATTTGCATACATGTGATTGATGATTTGACTGCTTCTGTGAAGTATAATTGAAAAGATTTGGGATAAATGCAGCAGTAGCCACACACATGGAGACATTCTCACGTGAATGTCCATTTCATTCTTTATATTCCCAAAAGTATCATGAAAAGACATTTTAAGCCAAACTCAAAGCATAAGAAATCCCACTGATTTAATTTTAAACATGCCAGGAGAAATGAAGGGAGGTTAATGATATGTAAATGAAATATGGAAAAGTGCTGCAGTGTGAAGAAGAGAATATCAATTGATTTTTTTTTTTCCTCTTTACAGATCTGCTCTAGTTGCTTCATGCAGTTTGAATGTGTTGGGTTAGTAGGAGCAGTCTTAATAAGTCAGGCTCTCATGCTAATTATTGACTCTAATTTATTGAAGAGGCTCAAATGAGCACAAATAAAGCACCTTTACCACTGATCTCTACGTCGGGGGTCTTACTACGTTTAGACATTTGAGAAGCTGAGCAGTGAATAGTAACAAAGGTAGTTGTCAGGGCTCAGGAAAAGGAAATGTGTTGATTTATATGAATATCTACTCCGCGTACAGAACTCCATTGGCAGGACAAAGTCAATACAGAGGAGGGAGAAAGAGAAAAAGGGAACGTTCTCCACCTGACTTAAATCACACTAGCAGAGCAGTAGCTTTGTGTTTTGGCTTCGGCAGTGTTATTTGTTCTCTGTTTGACTCCTGGCACCATCCATTACATTTTGCTTCACTTTCGTTTTATTTCAGTCCATGCCCTCGTCCCAGAACCTTTTGTACTTGTTCCATCCCCCACAGACCAACATTAAACCCCTACAAGTACTTTGGATGGGTCTCTGACACAGCCGATGGTCACACACTGAGGACATGGGCCCCAATCCAAAACAGGCTTATTAGAAATATTATCTTAAGTACTAAATGGATAATAGAGAGATATGAATGAATGGCCCCACTCGTACGCCATTACTCTCACATGTATGTGTGCAGGTACACGCACATTAAAGGGTAACTTCACCTAAAAAGATAAATAAAACAATACATTTTCTCATTTACCTCCAGTGGTGTCTTGTAATGCATATACTGTACTTTTGGTTTTATTTGTATGAGATGGGAATAACATTTAATTTGTGGGGCTCACTAGTGGTGAAGACGAAGTATTCAAATCCTTTACTCAAGTAAAAGTTTCACTTAAACAATGTAAAATTACCCTATTATATGTAAAAGTCCTGCATGGGAAATGTCACTTCAATTAAAGTACTAGCAGCAAATGTACTATCTGTAGCTGTCAAATAAATGTACTGCTGTAAGAAATGCAATATTTCCTTCTGAAACATAGTGAAGTAGAGGTATAAAATAACATAAAATGGATTTACTTAAGTATGGGACTGAGCTCCATTCCACCACTGGTGCTAACGGTAGCAATGTGTCTATCCACACTAACAGACTATACATATAAACCACACTACCAACAGTTTACATTGAAACTGCTTTCTCACGACAAAGTAGTCCCATATGAAAACTGTTGACGGTGTGTTCTGTGAAGTATAGAGTAATTGGTACATTGTATCTGGAAAGAGCAGTTGCTTAATGGGTTTTTAAGTGTTATTTTTAAATGCTGTGAGCACCACAAATTAAATTCCACTCACCTCAATTGTT
Source organism: Anarrhichthys ocellatus (assembly GCF_004355925.1). Classification (NCBI taxonomy): domain Eukaryota; kingdom Metazoa; phylum Chordata; class Actinopteri; order Perciformes; family Anarhichadidae; genus Anarrhichthys; species Anarrhichthys ocellatus. Next base: position 15,434,562 of record NW_022280032.1, read on the forward strand.
TTTTTTTGGTGGAGGCAGAAATCTCTGCAAAAATAGATGTCTTAAAACTTGTGCTAATAAAACCAAAACTGTCTGTAGGGCTAGATACTACTTCAGAACATGTTTTTTTGTGACGAGGTCATTTTGTAACTGACCCTTTTAAAGCAAGAATGCACAGAAACACAGAGGGCTTCGAGTAGCTGGCTTCAGTATCTACTCTGCTGCTGATTTAACAACGTGGCCTCTTTGTTTCTACATGATAGATGATAAATGATTGCTCAAGTTGTGTCCGCTGTTCACCACAAATATTCGTCTGATGATGAGCCTCTGACAGCTCATTACTGTACCGCATAGGCATCTGTAACATTAGCTTTATAGACCTGCTGGTCCAACATTAACCGTTACAGAGTGCCTCTAACAATATGCTCATAACGGCCCGAGGACGCTGTGTTTTGGCCATATTTATATGAAGTGCAATCGACTATTTGTGCACAGGCGATCTAGTGAGCAACTGTTGGCATGTCTCAGTGGACCGTAGGACTTAAATGTAAATGATAGCAACTGTCTGGTCGGCTGTTATCTCAAACAAGACATCCTAGCCAACGTGGTCTCAGTATCGCCTACTCATGAATGTGTGCAATGAATACACTCACAGAAGGGGCAGTGAGAGAATTGCAGAAATAGCCTGAGAGTGGGTGTTTCTATATTTTCCTCCCTCTCATTGTAGCCGTTGCCTCCCTTCTGTTCTGTTTGTGTGGCTAGGTCTCTCAGGAGTAATATTCCTGCTCTAGTATCACTTTTTTCTTGTGGCGGTTGTAAGTTAAAGGCTCAAGGAAGATGGGTGACTGAACCCAAATAAGTGCCTCTATTTTTTAGAAGATTGATACATATAGATCTTAATCCGGGCTTGTTGTTATGACAGCACCGGTATCATTTTTATGGCTACTAGCTGTAAGCATGTACGCAGTTTTGTGTCCATGTGCGGATGCCTCTGTGGTCCTGTAGGACTGCTCCAGCACCAGGAATGACCATCAGTCTCCATTACTCTACCCCTCCCTCACATCCTTCATTCTTCCATTCCTCCCTCCTTACCCCATCGCACCTAGACCCCCCCCTCATCCTGCCCTCACATTTGTCCGTGAGGTCTTCCTCTACAACCAAGCAAGTTGAAAGAAATACTAGTTGTAGTGTCTTTATCCTTTTCAAGGAGAGACAAAAGATCTGTAGGATTGGCCACATGTTTGCAAATGCATCAATGCTGAAAGAGAGAGGGGGGGGGGGGGGGGGGGGGG
>NW_022280032.1:15435932-15449801 GCF_004355925.1 Anarrhichthys ocellatus
GGGGGTATTGTTAGATTGAATGACAAAACGGAACAGTGTTGTGACAGTGAGCAGCTGGTGTTTCCAAGTGTTGACAGGCTCTGTTTTTGTGTGTTGTGTATGTGTGCGTACATGTGTGCGTGGGCCCTTGATGGAGACAGATTGTCCTGTGATTGTTCGTTTCTGAGCAGGGCTCTGCTCATAGGGGTTATTGACGGCATCTGCGGGGGGAAAGAAAAACATGACAAATGGCACTCAACCAAATGTCCCACTTCATTTCCCCCTCAAGATATTTTCTACTCATCCAGTGCGAAGGCCCAAAAGTCAACATGTTTGGTTTATTAGCAGACTTTAGACGGGTCGGAAAGCTAATCCATATGCTAATCTGTGGAAAGCAACCTAAAGATTTACGGGAGAAGCTGCAGTCAAATCAGCATATTTGAAACCAAAGTTTGAGCTTAATTGGTTTGAGACCAACTGCTGCTAGTCAATGCTAGTAATGTATGTTGTCAAGTTGGTGCTGTTCCTGTGTTTCCATGCTTTTTGTGTGAATAGGTGTTGCGTTTGCAAAGGGCTTGATAACAACTACTGTGCTTGGTATGATGGTGACATATACTGTGGTGCTTTCTAACTGTGTGCGACATGTCACCTCCAAGCTCTCACCTCCACCTGTGTTCACTGAAACCTGTAACAAGTACACGTGTTGATCCCACAAATTACCTCTGCCCCTTTGTGTGTGTTCGTGCGTGTTTGTTCCACAGGTCTCGGTCTATTAGTGGAGCCTCCTCCGGCCTCTCCACCAGCCCCCTCAGCAGCCCACGGGTAAGTCACGACCCTCTATGTACTTTCAAACACACACATACACATGTGCAACATACACCCGTTGACCCAGTTCTCATGTACTGTATGTAGTTGTTCATGCTCAGGGATAACGACCATCCAACTCCTGCTGATCTCATCTTATTGCCGTTTACTGTACAAGAGGAAATAAAGACGCTCACTACAGCTTCATCGCCCAGGCGTCTGACCAATGCACAGCACGCTCATTATGAAAGTGTTATCCCTGTATCTCTCCGCACATGCAATATAGTAGACTTTTCCTCTTCATTATTAGTCTGAAATATAGTTCATTTTTCCTCAAGTTTTAAATCACAGTTCAGATCTACCTTTGCGTTTGGGATAAGCATGGATCCACTATGATAAGATCCTCTTATCCGGTGTTCATTTAGACTTTACATGTGTCTATATAGTTGGATCTTTCCGTTAACTCAAAGTAAAATATACAGCAAAATACTATACCTTCCCCTAAAAGCTTCTTCTCTCTCTCGCCTTTCTGCATATTATCCCTGCTTTTGCTTTCTGTGGTCTGAGCTCTGTGGAAATCCAGCTCCAGGAATGCTTCAGAAAATCCAACTTTTCTTGCTCGGAGCGCGGGAGCTTGTGGTAAACTTTTCCAGCTGACTAACCTGAGAAGGCTCGGGATTAGCCGGGATCCTAAGACAAGCTCCTTTGCGCCACACAGGTTCTGTCAGGCTGATCTGAAAGGGAAATAGATTTCTCAGACCGAGCAAAGCCTGGATTGTGCTCTCAATAAGAGGGTTATTTTCTCAGATTTGTGTCTGGAAAAAGGGGAGGCATCCAAAGGAAATACTGTATCAGTGCACCGTTGTGGCTGCAATTTAGAATTACAAATAAAACAGATCAATAAAACTTACAGCAGAGATACCATAACGGTGTTCCTCCTGATATTGAGACAGCCCAAATTGTCCTCACTGCTGGCCTTTTGTCTCTCACACATGTTAGTGTCTGCTTGCTTTTCTCTGCCAGCAGAGCCCTGTATGTTTTACTCAAGTCAAGTCCATCTTTTCTTTTCTTTTTTCTTTCTTTATTTATTTGTGTGTATTGCTTGCTGTTTTTGTTGTTCCCATTTCATGTATGTTTTCTTTTGGCACGAGTCACTGAATGATCTAACTGCATGTTTCTTTTCTGTCTTTCTTTTTTGTCCATTCCTCCATCTCTCCCATGTGCACACACATCTTACCTGCCTCTATATTCTTTGTCTGCCTCTTCTTCTGGATGTGTGGTTGTTTGTTTTGCTCCACTTTTCTGTCTTGCTTTATCTATGTGCTTGTGTGCCTGCATGTGTTCCTTTGTGTTTTGCTTTGTTTTCCTCTCCTCCTCCGCCTGATCTGACATTTGGCTGTATCGTGCTGCTTGTCTTCACACTGTGTCCTCTAACTCCAGCCTGTCAGAAAGTTCTGTGTGCCGCCTCAGTCCACAGACTTGTCGCAGTCCCCTAACACAAGCCCCTGCCCATCCCCTGAGCCCGCCCCTAATCGCACAGGGCCCCGTATCTCCACCCCCAACTCACTCGCTCCAAACAGTGAGCCCCTGCCGGCAGCACTCAACAAGACGCAGACACTACCCACCAAGCCCAAAGTTGTCCCGAAGCCCCTCCAAGCCACACGATCCAACCCGCTCCCTGAAACATCAGATACAGTATCTGCAGCCAAATCTGAGCCCTCATCTCCCTGCCAGCTCCCACCACAGCCGCCCTCTGCCTCTGTGCCCCCAACCCCTACTTCTCCTTCCTCCCCGTCCTCCCCCTTTTCTCCATCCTCCATCTCCAGTGCTCCATTCCCAAATAGCCCCCAGGTACGGCGATCCCTTTTTGCTGCCAGCCCCCAGCTCCCTGTGCCCTTCAGTGCAGTGGTGCCCCTGTCGCCCATCCGGTTGCACCACTTCCACCCCGTGGTGCCGGCGCCTTCTTCATTCACTGACCACACGCCCAAATCTATCCCGCTCATCCAGGTTACCCCTCACCCCTCCCCTCGAGGCAGCCCCCTCCCCACCCCAAAGGGCACCCCGGTGCACACTCCCAAGGACAGCCCTGCCGGGACCCCGACCCCCACGCCGCCCCCCAGCCCTTCCATCGGAGGCATGCCTTGGAGGACACGCCTCAACTCCATCAAAAACAGCTTCCTGGGCTCACCACGCTTCCACCGCAGGAAACTTCAAGGTACTGACATTCCAGCAGATTTAACATTTCTACGGTAAACGCTGAATTATCTTGTGTTAATTTCACCCCTCCATAAAACTAACTTTACCCACTAAGGCAATCTACTTGTTCTCTTTCACTGAGCCTTCTACTTTTGTCTGAACTTTAACCTTGCTTCCACAGTTCCCACACAAGAGGAGATGTCCAGCCTCACACCAGAGTCTTCCCCAGAGTGAGTAGACACTATACCACCACTATCATAACTATGCATAACCTGTCAGCCCCTCAGTCATTGGCCCAAACAGGTTGGTACTTGATAGCATGCGGATTTGGAAAGCATTACATCCGTGAATGTTTGATTTGTGCCTGCCGAGTTCCCTGTAATGACCTCAGGTCTGGTCTGGGCTGGAGAAGCAGCACTGTAGCAGGAGGTACTGGGTTGGTTATGAGGGAGGTAAGGTAGCCTGTGTGATGTTGTTGAGCTCCCAGGGGCCTGATAACTCAAGGTTGGCCTAGATATGCCTGTTTGGTTTGCTGGCTCTATGGCTTGGCCATTTCTACCTGGCTGAGAAGAACATCCCGGCTGGAATGAGTTGGAGAGATGGCTGGAAAAGACCTTCTTAGTTGGGTTAGGCTTGATCATATTAATAGACACACACCAGCTGTTACCAGCTTCTTACTGCAGGAAAATGTGCCCCTTAATGTCGCTGCAAACGTAACATCATGGAAGTATTTATGTATCGGGGAGTGTGTGAGTCTCGCAAATCCATCCGCATTTTCAAAAATCTCATAAAATATTAATATGCCACAAAACAGGAGTCCATATGGCTTATTAGTGGGTGCAAGTACACTTGGGCTAATGGTGAATTCATCTACCTCTCCCCTGTTGGACCTACAGTTCTGTTCACATAGAGGCTCATTTATCTCTGTCTCATACATACACATACATGCATTAACACATACCCAGTTGCACAGAAGGTGAAGTTTCAGAAAACTTTTCTCCCCTGCGCAGTCTTGGCTTATTTCCCTCAGGGTATCCTCCGTTTGCTCCTTTACATTTTTCCAGAGCTGCAGTGAGTGAGTGAGTGAGTGAGTGAGTGAGTGAGTGAGTGAGTGAGTGAGTGAGTGAGAGCAAGAGAGAGAACAAGAGAGGGAGAGAAATAGGAAACTCTTCACCAGCTCTTGATTTTTCTGGATAGATAGATGGTTAGATGGATGGTTGGATGGGTGGGTTTTAACAAGGAAGCAAAAAGGGTGGAAGGAAGACAAACGCTCTCTAGTAGACAGAACAATATAATATAAACTTACAGCTGATAAACACGTTTTTCTCTTCTTGTCTTTTCCCCACAGGCTTGCCAAAAAATCCTGGTTTGGTAACTTCATCAACCTGGAAAAAGAAGAGCAGATCTTCATTGTCATCAAAGACAAGCCTCTCAGCTCCATCAAGGCAGACATCGTTCAAGCCTTTCTCTCGGTACACACTCAGTGTCTTGCTTAATTCCTTACTTTATCCCTGCCTCCACTCCCACCTGATCCCTGCGCCCCGACTTTTCTCTGTAAATCTGAATATGCGTGCATGCTGCACTATTACCTGTGCATCTGCTGTCTGTTGCAGGACATTGCCAACAGTGCCTCTAACAGCACCGGTGATTGGCAATGCTATGCGGCAGGCTCTCTCTGAGTGTTTGCTAACGTGCTTCTGATTTATGTAGCAATTCAGTAAACTGCTTGTGTTCAGTGCTTCTATTTTCTCTCTGACTGCAGACTCAGTTGAGGTCAATAGGAAATCAACAGAGAGCATTGATCATTAGCATATAGATACTTTGCCCTCTGTACCGTTTATTGAGCATGTGTGTGTGTGTATATTTAGATGTGTAGTGTGAGAAATTGAGAGGTAGTGTGAATTGTATCTTTGTGTGTGGGGTGTTTTATAATGTGGATGTATAAGTACATGCAGGAATGCAGGTAGCATCAGGGTTTCCCAGTAAGCGCGGCAGAATCTGTATCAACAAACGCTGAGCAGTGGTAGTTGATATTCAGTATACATAATTGAACAAAGCCTATCCTCACCCCAGTTAAATTTAACAAAGTCTAAGTAAATGCAAACTCTGCCAGTGCAGGTCAATGTCAAATCTGTTTCCTCATCCCTGGAGGTAGCTCTTTTCCCCTCTGGGTTCTACTAGCTGCTATTCCAGACAGGAGATTGGCACCTGAATCAGTAGAATTATACCTCTCACCACACTCATATTAATGGAATGTCAAACCCACTCCAGCACTATGGCGAAACATGACTATATTGGGCATACAAATTCATTTTAGGTGGGAGGGTGCAATGTTGTTGGATGACTCAAGATTACATTAGCTTAAGTCTCCCCGGCATGCATGGCTACTCCCCAAGGCATTAATCTCCTGAGGGTTTCAACTGTGGCTCGTAGTATGTGGAGGGTATTTTAATGAGGGTTTACTCACCTTTTCATTTGCCAGGTGTGGGAGAAAAATATAACATCAATGCTCCCGATGTATATTCCCATTACTCATGTTTTTTTACTACCTATGTTTTGTTCCTATCTCTGCCTCTTTGTCCATTTTGCCTTTCCTCACTTCTCCTCTTCTTTCTCCCAGATCCCCAGCCTGAGCCACAGTGTGATCTCCCAGACCAGTTTCCGAGCAGAGTACAAGTCCACAGCCGGCCCGACAGTCTTCCAGAAGCCGGTCAAATTCCAGGTGGACATCACCTACACGGAGAGCACAGCTGCCACGAAGGAGAATGGCATCTACTCTGTCACCTTCACCCTGCTCTCAGGTCAGGACACTGTCGTCACACACCAAGTTCCTCACCCTCTTTTTCTCTACCCGCTAATCCTGCAATGCATCGGGCACAATGCACACTGAACAGGTCACCAGTCACAAGACGAACTAGGTGCAGACCTCACATCTGGGGAGCCCAGGTCTGTGAGCCAATGAGAAGAGAGTAGGGTCCCCAGGCATAAAAGTATGAATGCAAATATGGCTACTTTACTTTTACTAGTTTAACTCTTTTTCACTCAGAGAGAGAAAGTACCAATATCTTCTGTGTAAATAAACAAGTGAAAAGTTATTATTTATTTCACTGAAGCAGCATGCCTTGAATTGAATCGGTATTTGATTCCTTCTTTAATGGACAGAAAGGGTCATGTTCAAACCTAGGACCTTGCTGTTGTGAGATGACAGATCACAGGCGGAGTAACACACAGTACACGTTATGAGATAAACAGTATTCCATCTCGTCTGTCTCACTGAGGTCCAGGGAAATCCAACTCTCACAAATCACTTTGAAAAGTGTGGAAAAGAGTATCGCTCACATGTCAAGTGGGATGCTGTCACACTGAAATATAATAAAATGAATCTGTTTGTATCCAGCCCAAAAAATAAACCAGAAGTTCTGCTTATAAATGTGGGTGTCTCAAACTCACTGCCAAAAAGAATGGCTGCCTAAGGTTTTTTCAAAGTTCTTGCAATCCTGGATGCTTGATCCCCCCCCCCCCCCCCCCCCAAACCTCCCTGAGTGTAACAAGATGAGGTCTGGCTATGCAAGATTACATACTAAGCAATTCTCTCTCTCTCCCTCTCTTTCTCACTCACACAAACAAGTGTGTGTGTGTGTGTGGGGGGGGGGGCACATTTAAGTAGTGGCACTTAAGCCTTCTTCCATGTCACATACTGTATACAGCAGGTATACAGTAGGGGCTTACAGTAACACCTCTCTCTGGCCTCCATCTATCATCTCAGGCTCTCTGCAGCTTCTCCAGCTCACTTTTCACACCATGCACACCCTTACTTCTTCTTCTCTTAATTAATCCATCTATATAGTTCCTACACACACTCTGTCTGCCTTATTGCTGCTACCTGTAGATTGTGACGCGACACATCTTTCCTGTTTGTGTGACTGTGTTTAGGACCCAGTCGACGCTTTAAGCGAGTAGTGGAGACAATTCAGAGCCAGTTGTTAAGCACACATGACCAGCCAGGGGTCCAACAGCTGTCTGGTGAGTAGGAACTTCTCTTTTCAAAAGAAAAATATTTCAAAATCGTATCTAAAACCTCTCCACCCTTACCCCCACCGCCTCATCCGCCCATCCCACCCACACACGAACCACTCTCACCGCTGAAGCTAAGCTAAATCCTGCCTTCCTCTTCCCCCGTGCTTGAAATCCCCGAGCCGCTCTCCGGTTCTCAAAACGGCTTCCTTTGCATGCCTGCGCCTCACTGCCATGAAACGGTTGGGAGTTGCTCTCAAGCACCGACTGCGGGTCAAATGTTGTCTCGTTGCCCTGGCAGTGGAGATTAGAGTGGAGGTAGGGTAAGCTGATTTGCATTCTGTTACTCCTACTTCCAAGACTGATCGTCGGAGCTTGTCACCATGGCAACACCACTGCACCTCAACGCACTCCCACAATGCACTGCACCGCACAGTGACACCACACCTGCTCTCTCTCTCTGGGTGCTTGTACAATAGGACCCCCTCCCCCTGTTTTCCCTCGTCCACCAGCCTCTATTGGTGCCTCCAAAGGCACCAAGGAGATATAAAACCTCTGACGGGCTACCTCAATCCCCACCTAACCGTTCACCTGTGAACTTTGTGACGTTATTTAAATATTCCTCCATCATGTTGAGGCGCTGGAGCTGTATAAGTCCATTCTTTCCCCAGTGTGGCTACATCCTTTTTCTGGATGACAAAAAGGAAAAGAAGAGAGAAATAGGGATCCCACTCCTCCCCATCTGCTCTTTAGCATGTCCTTCCTTGTGAATCACTGGTCTGTTTGAGTGAGTCTCAGTCGTCATCATCTTGACAACAGCTCCACTTGCTGGTCACATAGGGAAACACCACCAGCCTGAGATACACCGCTTCTATCAGGGGAAGGTGTGCTGTTTTCGTTGGATATCAATTTCATCTCATGCGTGAATCATAATCTCGGTGTCTCTATGTTTGTGTCTTTATCCCTTTAAACCTAGCCATGATACAGCTTTTACTCTGTTACTATACCATCAGTTACACGTGTGAGCTGTATATTTCTCTCAGCAATGAACAGCAGTCATCATCACAGCTGCTGTGATGATCTTACCTCCCTAAGTTTACCAGTTACTTCTGATATTTCATGTTTGAGCTTATTAACAGACTGAAGGTTAAAAGTGGAAAACATTATATTACATTAGGTTCAATGTGTCAATATGAGAACCGTTTATCAATAGAGGATACTGAGGATATGACAAAAAACATAAATAGTGATAGGCTTACTGTGAGAAAAATTCACTCGAGACTGGTGTAAAAATCATTAATCATTGGACATTTATTCTTTGCAAAGAAGGAGACAGGGTTGATTCACATACAGAATGTACATCAAGACTGCTCAAAGATCTGCCTCCGAGTCTCTGGTATTTATACTAAGTAAACAACATGCAGTGGGCTGGCACAGGGTAACACACATTTCGCGTTTTACACAGGCGTCTACGTATCTGGACACTTTAACAATTCGTTCTAGTACGAAGGTCACTTTCTCGTAAGTCATGGTCGCAAATCAGCCCTGCGTAAGTATTGACGCGTTCCACAAGTTTATTATCATTCTTATTCAGGACAAACAGCTGAAGTGTTCTTTCGGCAATCAACTGCTTCTTGATAGACTAAACATCTGCTGAAGATGCCTGGTGTCCCAGATAGTTCACACAAGGACACAGGCCTTAAAACCTACAAACGACATGAGCCTCTGTTAAATGCATAACATTCACTAATTATTAAACGCATACTAATTAGTACTTTAGATTTTTCCCAACACTTACAGAGCTGATCAATTGAGGATAAAAAATCGATGTCATTTTCTTTTGACCAAGGGCAGTCTAAATGAATTTCATCTCTTTACTCTATCAGAGTATCTCTCACCGTAATATAAATCTTAAAACAGGTCAGTGTGTGCTTATCAGTAATTGATTTCCTCCACCTCCCTACTTCCTTGTGACCTCCTAACACACTTTTGGCGCTACCTGACCACAGGGTCTTTTGCAGGAAGTCACTGGCTGTAATTAAGAATAGAAATGGCTTTGCATACCAATGTGTGTCAAACAAAAGGCTTCATCAAGTCTTGGCCATTATGTCCCCTAATCGCCATTAACAGAAGCATACCTGGGAGCCCAGCTTAGGGAGACAATAGGAGGGCGTGGAACAATAAAAGGAGTGTAGATGAATGCAGGTAGCATACTGTAGGACTACAGAGCAGAACCGTTCATTTAGAGGGTACCGTCTCTCTTTTATGGAGCAGCTGAGATCATTAAGATTCATGAGTTTCCTGCCATTTGTGGAAATGTGCAGATTTGGGTGGAGTGAAGTGAGTAAATGGAGAAAGTCTTCACACATGAGAAAGGAAGAGGGAACATTACGGAGAAGTTGGCTGCAACCATTTTCCAGCAGGATAATGGAGCAGACGAAGCCAACTGAGGCACATACACACAGAGGCACACATAGGCACACACAAACACACATTCACGATTAGATGAAGTTTGCCGAATTGCTAGACTACTGCAGGCAGTCTTAACACTGGCAGCATGTGCATATTGTCAGGCTGAGAAATTCTGCTTTCCAACAGCCTTTTATTAAGTGCTGATACACAGACACAGACTCTGCGGTCCAGTGTGTGTGTGTGTGTGTGTGTGTGCGTTTTGTCCTCTGTGCAGCACCCCCTGCCTGTTTCTACTGATGCTGTCGCTGTTCATTTGTCGGCCCAAAGGACTCTATTGTGCAAATGGATCTTCTGCCACCTATTCAGAAACAGTCCTGTTTGTGACTGATAGTTTCCAAAGTTGCGCTGTGTAAACAGCATTAACAAAAACAACTCTGACTCTTTATTTGCTCCATTTCTCATGTGTTGTGTCCTTACCACTCCACATACCTGCAGTGGGTCCCTGCAGAAAGAGCGAGTGTGTTCAGCTGAAGATCATTTGTATGCATACTGTCTGACGCGCACACACACACACACCCACACACACAAACTCAAGTGTGCCTATAGCAGTTAGAAAGATATGAACTTGTGTTATTCAGCATATTCACCCATTTTATTCAGCACACAGAATGAGCTGGACTTTTTCTTACTTCAAAGAGTTGGCACAATGATAATGCAGCCACCCGGCGTGTTTGATGTCTTTGTCCAGGTGTAATCGTTAGCTACAGTGTAAAAACTCCGAACGGAAGTGTACAAATGTGTTGATCAAAGGTTGTCTGTTTCCTCCGAGCAGATTTAAGTCCAGACATTACTGTGTTAGATGTGCTTCACTTACAATGGCCACGAGACAGACAGCCTCCATCATCGGCACTTTGCCGAGGTTCAAGTCGCCGTTCGGTTCTCTAATGAAGCCTGCAGAACCTCCACAAACGATTAGGTTTAGCAAAAAGGAGAGGAGACACTGATTTATTATCCTTCAAGGGCAACGTTGTCTGGAAGCTACAAGCGTTCACATTGTCCGCCTTCCATCATTTGCCCGGCTTCTGGCTGTCCCAAACTGCTTGGGCACCGACTCACACAGATGACTCACCACGCTTCCTCGTTCTGCATTACACAGTTCATATGTTAAAGAAGCTTACTGTAGCATCAGGCTACAGAAGCCTATATTGACTTTGGTCAGCCCCCCTATTTGCTTTCATTTCTAGTTTGAGATTGAATGGCTCTTGTGTGTTTTCATTGGTTGTGCTGTTACATATGCATGGTTTATCGTCCTGACATGGCTGCACCAGCAGCTCTCACCCTCGCTGCGTCTGTCAGTCCTCCTCGCCTCTGCTTGTTCTTACGTGTAGCCTCGTCTCTGTCCTGTGAACCCCATTGTTCATTAGTTTGTTTGTTCTCTCTCTTCTCTCTTTTCCCTTTTTTGTCCTCTTTTTGTCCCCCCCATCTGTGTACCTAGGCAGCCCATTGAGTAACTTCTTTGACGTAATAAAACAACTTTTTTCAGACGAGAAGAACGGACAGGTGCCCTACCCCTCTGGCACGCCCACCAAGCACTGCCCCTCGCCCATTCACGTCCGGAGGCACGAGCCAGAAAATAATGACACCAAATGCCGAGACAGAGTCAAGCTGTCGGTGGCGTCTTTGGGGACACAGGAGGAGTCTTAGATCGGGAGGCCGCGTAGTCGAGCCAGTGCTAAAACTCATCCCAGTACCACTATAAACCAGTGGCACAGAGAGAGAATATTTGTACATAACTAGGTGTACATAATCATTTATGGAAATTCTTTTTGTATAAAATTACTTTATATAGATAGAAATATATTAAGAGAATCTAATTCATATTTTATAAACAGCATACTGCACCTACATGACAAACACACACACACACACACACTCCAGTCCTTCCACTCCCTTTTTCACGACCCCTTAGCATCCACCATCATCATCCACCCCTCTACCTCAACCATCTAAAAGCCTATGACCCTTGCTCTGATTTTTGGCTCCCTTGCTGATAACCTGTGTGATGACCCTGACTTGTTTCTGATACCAGGAATTATCCAGAAAACCTATTAAGCCCCTCCTCCTGCTCCCTGCTCTGTCCGCCTTCCCTCGACCACCCTTCCACCCCCACAGCCCCCCCGAGCATGCCGATAGAGATGGACATTTGTTGACGGAGGACGGTTTTTTAGAGGTGCGCTGAAAAAGGGGGGGGGGGGGGGGGTGGTTACCATGGAAACAGACCCCTTCATGCAGACTTCTACCTTCATCTCCCTCTGCGCCCCTTCTCCACCTCTGGCAGCCATCAGTAGAAGTAGAGGAAAATACCTTTTGTGTTCCCCCGTCTTAGGAACACGCAGACACACACACATGTGCACAACTAATCCACACAAATCCCAATGGAACAAAAAAACGCAGACTCCCCCTAACCAAGCCGCCCCCTTTCCTTTCAAGGAGTGTTCATCGTATGGAAACGAGTATTTTACAAAAAGACACGACACACACAAAACATGTACATGCTTACATGCACAGGTCCAGTTTGCACAGAAAACTCTGGGATGTATTAACAAGAACATGAACAACAACAAAAAGAAGACACGCAGAAACTGACTGATTCAGAGGAGGAGAGAAGTGGGAGGGGTTTTGTAGAAAGCCCAAAAGGCCGACGCGGATGCTTGCTGGATTGTATTTGTTTGCTTTTTAATGTACTTTTTTTGTGAAAAACTGGGTTTAAAATACTTATTAGACTTAACACTATTGCTGCAAATGGACTGGAATTGTGATTTCAGAGAGGAGCTGGGTGTGAGCAGAACGGGGCCGAGGGGGAGATGATATGATAATATGGGGTAGAGGGGGGAGGGACAAGGGTGGGTATTTGGGTATTTAAAATGAATGATCTATTCTGTTGTACAGACTGATATCATTTCTTATGTATAAAAAAATGAAATGTCTAGTTGTGACGCTAAGTTTAGATACCATCGGGTCTGGTTGCTAAACCTGCGCCTGGCACATTCTGTTATTTTAAATTTGTCTGTGTATTTTTGTTACATGATCATTTATGTCTTTGTTTGATTGAGCTAATTATGATCAAAACATTCCTGTTTGTGTTATTTGCAGCACTTTGTCTTTGGTTTTCTATTTATACCTCTCTCTTAGCCTCACTTACCAGCAGTTAGAAGTAGAGGAACAAAAAAAAATGATGACGTGACAAATGCAACTGTGGATATTTTTGTATTTCTGTCCTTATTTATTCACGTTTCTTCATCTCACTGTTTGATTTCCTAATTTATGATAACTTGGCTATTTATATGAACAAAGCTGTTAGGTCAGTTGAATGTTATTTATTACCCTCTTGTGTGTTCGTAAATGGGGCAACATTTGAAGAAAAAATAACTTTTTTTTCTTTAGTTTTGGTCGACATTTAACAGAATTATGTGAACATCGAGTAACAAATTCTCTTTTCCCTGACCTCTGTAGAGGGAAAGAGAACTTGTGGGAACTCTTGAAGAAAAAAAAAAAACATTTACCAGTAATTTAAGAATGTAGACGTAGCCTCTTTTTGGAGAGGGAATATGCTCTTCTATTGATATTTGTCAGTTTCATATTATTGTGCGTGTAGGCCGGGCCTGAGGAGAAGGACTCTACAGATCCCAATCTACTTATTCTCTTTGTAAATATACAGACAAACCGTGGGGGTTGATTGTCTTCTCAACCAATGCTGGGGATTCCTGCTCTATGCTTTTAGTCTGTAGTGATGTGTGCATGTCAAACATGAGCTTTTCTTTGCATGGCTTTAGTGTTCATGTTCCATGCCAAACTCACTCCTTCTCTCAGCCTTCATCGATTCTCTCTCCACAAAATTACCTTTTAAACTTTCTAGATTTCCTCTCTATCCCCTACTTCTTACCCTCTCTGCTTTTATTTCTGGCCTTCTTTTTTATTGTTCCCTCAATCCCGCTAATCTTTTTTCCCTACCTCCTCCTCCATATTTTGTGCACAAAGTTTTGAACGATGCTTCCTTTACTCTGTACCTCTCTCTGGAAGGATTGGATGTCTGCTCTCTCTATCTGGTGGTAGAAGAGACACAGTGAGGGGATATCAGTACCCAAACATAAAGCAATACCCTATAGTTCACTTTCCTTTCTGTTTTTTAAAATGGGAAGCTAGCAGCACCAAGGACATCTGATGATTCTAAGGACCAGAGCGGTCTTTTGACGGAGCAGGAACAAAAGTGACTGATGTAATCCCCATATAAAATAACTGTGAGCATCTACAGTGCTGAAACAAATAAACTCATTAAGTTATGGTGTGTTTGTTTTCCTTCTTTGTACATGTAAGGGTGTGTATAAGTCCTAAAGTAAATATCCATAGTGTTTTAAAAACCATACTATGGCTTTTTTATGACTTTTTTCGACATACTATACTATG
>NW_022280032.1:15449811-15460033 GCF_004355925.1 Anarrhichthys ocellatus
GTTTTACATGCTATGGTATGACTTTTTTCACATACTATACTATGGCTGTTTTATAACATTTTTCAACATACTATACTATGACTTCTTTCTGACTTTTCTTGACATACTATATTGTGATTCTTTCATCACTCTTTCTGACATATATATTATAGCTTTTTTATGACTTTATTTTACATACTATAGGAGGAATTTGTAGCCATAGTATGCAATTACCTTTAATGATTTTTTTCAACACACTATACAATTCTGGCATTTTATACACACTATACTGTGAACTTCATGAATGTTAGACTCACTAAGGCTTTTTAATCTAATTTCAATAACATACTATACTGTTAAGACTGGCTCACAAGCCATAACATAGAGACACCACATCTACGTATATGGATACAATAGAATACAAAATGTATTTACAAAACATAAAGCCTCAAATAAGGAATAACAAAAGGTTGTGTCTTGTGTCAGGGAAGAGAAAGAGCGCATAGGCAGAGTAATGAGACACCTATATAGACCCAGCCCACATCTTCACACATGGACCTTCTATTAGTCTAGGAGCTACACCCAGAACAAAAAACTAAAAAACAAAGTATTTTAAAGTCCTTTTTCGACATACTACACAATTACTTTTTTGATGACTTTTTTCGTACAATTTACTGAGACTTTTTTCTGACTTTTATCAACATACTATGCTTTGACTTTTTTATGGCTTGTTTTTTTTTTACGTACTATGATATGACATCGTGACCGAGTGCGACAAGTGCGTCTAATGTCCCGGATTGCAAGGCCAGCAAAAGATGAGTAAATCATCAGAGCAAGCTATTTCTTTTACATTTCTTGATGTAATCTAGGTCATCTATATGTGCGGTCACCATACATTTAAAAGAAACATAATTCATATTATCATAGACATTGAAATTGGAGCTCACATAGTAACCACGTGGGAAAACAATGTTCCTCCAAAGGCAAATACACCACCACATTCTTAATAAGGAGAAGTTGAGTATTTTGGAAAATAAAGACTTGACATGATAATCATTGTAAAAATGTTTTGCTGTACACTTAACTTGCAACCAGCAAATACTAGCTGAATTATAAACATTAGATAATCTAAAAATAAATACTTGTTCTCTCATTTCAAGTAAAGTAAGTGGTGCATTTAAGAATAAATTAAATAACAGAATGCTTTTGAAAAATGTGGTTCTTAAAATAAAGTACTTCATTTCAGAAAAATGACTGTCGCTGAATTGCCCTGCAGCTTTAAATTCAGTTCATTCAGGGTAAAGTGATGTCAACCAAGAAAACCATGATATATTTTTCTCATCTTCTAAAAAGAGAAATGTGTGTGCAGGGATTTTATCTGTGGTTATTTAAACCACTTGTTTCAGCTCTATTCCTCTCTGTTAACATCATTGTTGGACAGTGAACTAATGTGTTAGGATTCTGATCATATTGGGCTCTTGTGAGTGGCTACGTTTGCTCAAAAGTTGTGTGCTTTGTCTCATAGTGATGCTTCAAATTGCTGCTTTTAATAATCGTCACGGTCTCTGAACATAATGAGACTTACTGCTTTTGAACTGCCCGTATACTCTGCTTAGACCTAAGCGGATATCTATTCTTAGTTTGAGCTTTTTGATACGTCTAGCACCTTATTTAAGATAAAGCCGGGTGGTTATCCTACAGAAACTTATGATTTAATTTAATTTTAGTTAAAAGTTAAGTGAGATCAGTTCTCACTGTATATGTGTCTTAATTATATAATGTGCTGTGTAATTTAGGGATCAGATTCTTCTTTCAAACACTTGACGCTATGGCATGGAGGTGTAAAGCAATATGAATGGTGAACTTATCATACATTCCAGCCTTATAAATGCATTTTTAATAGCTTATGAATGTGCTTATGATGACCTTGAAATAAAATGTTACCAAAGGCGTTTCATTTAATCTTTTGTTATTGCAAATATGACCTTTATTCTATAGATCTGCATTTGCAAGTCTGAGTCATACTGGATTTCAGGTAAGTCTACACAAACCCACACAACAGATGACAGTGAAATATTTGGAATAGTGTGTACCAGTAAAACGGACCAAGCTTGTTTACCAGGTTTATTACAATGTTCAGCATTAAAACAGACTTAATGTATTCCAAATCCCATGTTGGACATTGCTGCTGTACCTGTATAGAAGCATTAAACCTCAGCATACATACGCTTAATTAACTGTTAGTGTACCTGGAAAAACAACAGCTACACAAAAGAAACTTTTCATCAATAATATTAATAATTTGCTTGGATTAAAAACAAAATAAAAAGGGAACACCCCGTTAAATACTCTCACATCTTTTTCTCTCGTTAAATAGAAAATGTCCATCCCACTCTTTATTAAGTGTTTTGTTTCGCCGATAATCACTTTTAAAAAATAGAAAATAAAAACATAAAAATACATTTGTTAATCCAAAGTTTACACCAATGCTGGAGGCACCAAGTCTACCTCTGCGCTCCCACTCCGCATTATTAGTCTGAATAGGACAAAGCCAAAAGTCCAGCATGGCTGCCCCACTTGATTCAGTCCATTTGTCACATAGCTTCAGTCAGAACCAGGCGGGTGCTCTGGATCCCAATCCTCCTATTAAATGGTTTATTTTGCCAGTTGTGTCCAGTAGAGGGCAGCAGTGTTTCATAATTCAGAGTTCCCACCTGTTACATCCATCTGTTGCTTCTCTTTTAAGCTTCCAGAGCCAACATCACATTGTCCAATTTTCTTCTTCATGAACATGCTGTACACTGCAATAAATTCAAGATGGAGTGCCTGGCACAAAATATGAAATGCTGAATTGTCCACAGAGCGTCTAACTGCTACCGAATAACTCGCTGATCTGTGTCCCAGTGTCCCATCACTGTGGAAGTTGCTTGTCACCAGAGATAAGATCAAGTGTCACTAAGAAAACATCGGTACTCAAACCATTTAAACAGCGTCTTTAACATCTGATCCTGTATCAGTGATAAGATGGAACTTCAACTTCAACTGCAACATCCTTATTTCTGTCTTCTTTCCTCAGACTCGGGAGGTGACGCAGAGAGAGCGTAGTCGTTGAGCCAGGGTGGCCTCCAGCTCCTCAAGGGGTGATTCTCCACGGGTGTGAAGCAGCGAAGAAGTGGAGTTGTTCCCTTGTCGGGCCGCGGGGGGTCCCAACAGCAGGCCCCTGAAGCCCTCTTTCTCCACTAGAGCAGGCATCTGCTGCAAGAAGTAACCTTCACAGAATGAGCTCAGTTCCAATGAACCATGGGCCTGAGAAAAGAGAGGACAACGTTATGTTTTTGCCTCATTAAAAAGTATAGCTGTAAAGTGTCAACAGTGCTGCTTTCCAGTGCAGAACTGAGGACATTTATGATGTAACATGGTCTTTTGTGCCATCAATCGGATTGTCCCGGTTTATGTGTGAAATTAGAATTCTCTCACTTATTATACTGAAGAAATATAGTTTTTTAATGCAAGATCTTTTTTCATTTTAACAAAACATTTCCCTTCCGTGAGTCACCATCGTTGAAGAGGCATATAGAGCTGCTGTATAATACAGTTTGCTATTCGAATAGTTCACATAATGTGTGTGTGTGTGTGTGTGTGTCACCTTGGCTGTTTTGTAGACGCTGACTGCATTATCCAGGTTGATGAGCTGAGAGCAGATGAGTTCACAGTGTCTTTGTAGCACCCCCAGCCGGAACAGACTAGCAGCGGACAACAACTGCAGGAGGAATCACAAGCAAATGTCTTAAAAGTGATACAGCAGTAAAAGACAAGTCAGTTAGTTTGGGCTGTAATTTGGTTACTAGCTTATTTATAAAGACATATAAACACTGATTAAGAATATTCAACAGCCTCCAAATGATCTAAACCACATATCTGTAAATGATGGTTCCGGATGAAATCATACAATTTGTCAAACATTCATGACCTACAGTAAATAGTGTTGCTGTGCAGACAAGCGGTGTTACAACGCAATAGACTGACCTTTGTAATAGAGGTGTGTTCTAAACAGGGTTGGCATTTTTTGGGCTTGTACCCACATGGATGAATGTAGTTATTGGAAGTTGCTTTGGTTAAAAGCATCAGATAGATAAATGTAATCTGATGGTTTAACTGGGGATTTGCGTTATCACAAAATAAACATTGCATATGCACCACATTTAAGGGATTTACAAAAAATCCATGAGGTGTCACTGTGTATATAGTACTGTGCAATAGTACACTGCAGAAAAAACAGTGTGAAGAGGCAGAGCTGGGCAGGAAGCTGCTGTTGTGTGTCCCATATACACACGCGCGGTTCCCATGCTCATTCATTAGATTCTTAGCAAACAACCTTATTTCTTCACAAAAAAGTATTAATGTTTCCATTTAATGTTAATACTTTTATGGTACATGTATAACTGAAGCAACCTGGGATTTCTAACAAGTAAAACGTTTCATACGGCTACTCAGATAGACGGTATTGTATCTGTTGAGCGACTCTCACCTCCAGCAAATCAGGCACAATAGTTTTCAGCGACTCTGTTCCTCCACAGTACAGGTATGACATCATCATCTGTAGAGAGGTAAAATGCCTTATTTAGAAAAAAGTACCGTAGTTGAACTAAATAATGTACATGTTTTGTCATATGCAGTACATCTATCTGCAGTTTATTCCATCAATATTGATTAATTGTGTCTCTCACACACTTTGGGTAGTGTTTTTGAGTATATTTGTTACCTGGAAAATGTTGTACTTGATGTCACTAATCTCAATCTTCTTGTTGGGGCTTCCATCTGGTCCACAGCATGCCAGCAGAGACTTGAATCTAAAAGAAAACAAACATCTTTGTCAAAACCGTCAAGGATTTCTCTTCTTTTTTTTTTTTTAAATGATCACTGTCTTCAAGTATGTATCATTCTGTCCGGTGGGAACTTGTCTGGACTCACCTGTCAGAAGCTGTGATCAGCAGGACTCTGTGGCCATAGAAAGGTTTCCCCTCCACCACAAACGTCACATCTGACATCTCCTGGTTATTCAGGAAATGAGGGTCTGTGGGAAAACAGATAAATGCCTTCTTACAACTCCATTCCCAGGACAACTTTTTAGTGACAAGGAAGCCCGTCTGACCACTGGTCCAATATTACACTGAAGGTAGGTGAATCGTGATTGTGTCTAGGGCCTCACACCTGGCATACAGTATGAATGGAAAGGTGTATCAAGCTAACCATTTGTGATAAGATTTTGCCTTTTCACTCATGTTACTGTATATCTAGAAAAGTATTACTTCAAATACTAATTTGCACTTAGTCACACAGCCAGAGAAAAAGGATTGCCTTGGCTGTTTGATACCTTGCCTCAGATATAGATTTTAAAACCTTGTCCAATTTGTTTGGCCTCAGCTTAACCCATGTCTGCGGGACATACCCAGTTATTACAGAATCGGCGAAGCAATCCTTGAATGCAGTCAGAAAACTCAATGAGGTCGTAGGTATTGAGAGTGCAGAGCATTATGGTGCAAACAAATCTCTATTTAAAACCATAGTTTTCTTACCCAACTGTGCTGAAAGAGTTGCCTTCATCCCAGGGATGGCTGGAAGAGGTGCTGGGCCAAAACAGTGACTAAAAATAATCGCCAGCTGTTGTAGAATGGCATCATTCTGGAGGAAAGGGGGGGGGGGGGGGGGACAAGGGGATTATATCACACATCTGAACTAAATCTCTTACTGAAATCATGAAGACAAGACAAGCAGACACTCTGAGGTTTAATGGTACCTTGGTGGTACGTAAGATGTTGAACATCAGGGGCAGGCCTATGGTGACCAGCTCCTCGCAGTAGTCCTCTTCTTTGATCGTGGTGAACTCTCTGAGGAGTGAGAGGGTGACTCCTGCCCTGGACTGCTGTTGGGCACAACGCAGAGATTCCAGCCACACATGTAGTTTCCATGGTACACCTACGTCAGAAGAAAAAAGAAATGTTTGGTTTTCAAGGTAAGTTAACATTTGAATAGTAAGAAAATCCTCTTCTTGACATCTGATAGGTACCCATAGCTCGTAGCTCCATGGTGACATCCAGGTAGCCGTGCTCCGCGCTGTAGTAGCTGGCCTCCTGCAGAGCCTTCATCCTGGCCTTGCAGAGCCTCGCTATGGCCACCTCTGGCTGGGCCCCGGGGCCAGAGGAAGGGGCGGGGAGGGGGGAGAGAGGGAGGAAAGGGCAGATACCGGCCTCCTCACCCTCCACCCCCTCAGCTAAGATCTCCTCCAGAGACAGGACATCCTCTTTGACTTGCTGGGGCTGAGTCAGTAGCTTTCTCAGCACGTTTCTGACAAGATAAATTTGAGGAAGAAGTGGGAAAGAAAGAGGGCAAGGAGGGAAGGCCAGAAAGAAAGCATGAAAACATTAATACATGTCCAAACTGCAACACATACATCCATTTCTGTGACCCTGTACCCTCCTCTCTGATTACATAATCTATAACCCTCACTGTGGAATGTGAAGTGTTGAGTCTACATTGTGTTCACACGTACACACAGTGAACAGGTGGAGGGGTTTACGCTTCCAGTTGGTGTTTAGAGACAGATGGACTCTGAATAGAAGGAGGCCTTGAATTCACGTTTTTTTTTAATACTCTGAAACAATCAAGGTCTGCCATTTCACCACATGATAAAAGGGATGAATCTCCTCAAAGCACAAATGCAGACTTAGGTCAAGTATGACAGCGTGCTGACTGATTCAACGTTATTTCCGTGTTACTTTCTGTTCTGCAGTTAAGAGGCCAAGAGCATCTGTTGACAACATGCCCTTTTCAGATCAGATTGAGAGAGACACATACCTGTGTCCATGTGCGGCAGCATGACTGAAGCAGTTCATGTCTTCATAGAGGGATGACGTAAGGGCATTTCCATCGTGGGTCTTGGATAAGGGGTCTGCACCTCGTGCCAGGAGCAAACTAACCATCTCATAGTTTCCTGTGAAACATATAAACAAGTCAATTACATACAGATACATCTCCTCAACACATTTAAATGGGATATATTGTACCAGTACCAACCACAAACATCTTTGCTGTTTGCAAAGACATACTTTTAGTAATCTGTTCTGCTTGTGTATTTTTCCCACTGGTGCAGTCTACTTTGAATTTTTCAATAGTCAACATATCGCCCCACAATTGCTAACATTCTTTATGGTTTAATTTTGAATGTTTGTGTTTTTATTGCTTATTTTGTAATTCATTAGTGCACTTGTACTTTAGATGTCTTCTTTCTGGCTTTATTGCACTTACTATTGCAACGACTGTATTTGACCACAGGGACAAATTAAGTTTTATCATACTTTATTTTGCATTTTCAAACAAACAAACCCATTCATATTAGGCACTATTTACACGCTGTCATTGCTGCTATGTAGAGCATGTGTCTCTTTCACTACAGCTATGTGTGGCTTTTAGATGATCCCACAGAGGAATGCTGCCCAGAGGCTTCTAAACAACCACAGGCAGCGCTCTTCTGCTCTCACTTTGCCGTCATTTACCCTCTCATCTCCTTGTTCCTCCAGCCAATGCGCCATTCACAACTCAATCCTGTGCTTCTGTTGCTGGTCTTTTGGAAAACTAGCACACTACTGGATTGGTGACTGCTAATTGTTTTAAAAATAAGTTTAAGAAAAGTTAAAAGAGTTATTATTCGTGGCTCATTCATTCATCTCCACATGTCTCCCTTCTTATTTAGTAGTAAGTAGTAATTTACCCACCATGAATCAGATCATCACAGAGTCTGACAATGCTCTAAAATCAGCTGTGACTTGTGTTGTACTGTGTGTACGTGTGTTTTCATGTGTACATGCATGTGTTTGCCCACCTGCTGCTGAAGCCAGCTGCAATGGGGTGTCTGCATTACTCTCCTGCCCATTGCGGACTGCGGCCCCCTCAACGTTGGCCCCTGCATCCAACAGGAGCTGGAGATACACACCACATATGTTACACTGTGCAATGTTTGACATCATGTAACTCACTTATGGCCTTGGCCTCTGACCTCAAATTTGTCACTCAACTTTAGAAAGTATAACATTACAATCACAGTTAGCTCTGGACTGTGTAGGACAACCCATGCCTAGCAGGTTAATTCTCCTCGAGTAAAAAGTACACCATTCATGCCGCATGTCAAATTGAGGGTTCACACACTAGCTACATGTGGTGGGGGCTACTACATGTGTGTGTATGCGTTTCCAACCTGCACTACGGATATGTGTCCATGCAGCACAGCGAAGGTGAGGGCTGCCCAGTGTCGACTATCAGGATGCACAGAGGGGTGCTTTGGGGAGCATGGTGGAACCTGGCAGCACACGACAAATTGGTGTTACACACCAACATCAAGATCATACTCCTACATGTAGAAGTTTACCCAAAGTGCAACATTTAAATACATGTGTACACATGTTGACATTGCTGAAGCATATTTACCGCCACGTCAAGGTTGGCCCCGGCATCGATCAACATCTGGACTAAAGCCTCGTCTCCAGCTGCGCAGGCATACATCAGTGGGGTCATGCCCTGAGTGACGAACAGCAAGGAGGGCAATGGACACATGACAAAGGAGAAACAAATACATTAAGTGCTGTCTAAAAAATGAACTATGAATACAGTACATATGGATAATGTTGCAATATTCCCCTCAACACACGTCGGACATAAAAACACATTCATACCGCTGTACACAAACAGACAGATGTTCAGTACCTGGTCGTCCATGCTGTTGACCCCATCTGGCCCCAGCAAACTGATCGCTTGGCCAATGAGATCTGTGCGTCCACAGTTGAGCATCCGAAAACCCAAGTCTAGGTGGAACTTGTCTGTGGCGGCTTTGGAGTCCAGACGCTTGAAGGAGCTAAAGCAACATTCAGGCCTGATGGAGACAGAGACACAAAGAAAGAATAAGATAATAAAATGAACAGTTCACCTTCAAATGGTGAGAGGTAACTAGCAGAGTCTGAGAAGACACACTAAAAACGATTAAACAGACATTGAGAGCTACAAGACTTTGTTTCAACCATGTGGCTCATTGTACATATGTATCCGATGATTTGTTTGATTTGACAGCAATTGATCTACTGTATACAGTGTGTAATTATTTGTTAGCGAGAACCAATTGAAAAACAGGCCTTTAGTGCATCAGTTACAGGAAACACACACAACAATGTCTGAGCAATTAAGTTTTGTTTCTTTTTAACTAACTATTATGACCTCATCAACATACAAGACATGACACTGGTGGCAGGAACTCTAAAATGAGGTATTGTCTGAAGGCATTGTTAAGCTTTATTTCATATTCTTTATTTATTACAGATACTCAGACATAGTGCTGCTGCTTTCCATTAGAGATCCAAATCCAGCAGTACAACCCTGGCGAGTATATATGTGTGTGTGTTCTCATTTACTTCAGCTGTCTCGGTTCACAGTCCAGTCCTGGAAGGAGCAGCCTGGCAGTTTGTCTGACATCATCACTATCCACCAATAGACTCTTGCGATGCTCAGCATGAACTATGGCCACTCTCATCCACTCCATCAGAGGTGGCAGCAACAGGAATGGCCTGTAAAAAGAAAATATGAATAATTCAACCACTGTCCATCTACATGCTTGTTACAAAAAATAAAACTGTATTCAACTATAATGTATGAGGAACACACAGCAATGTCTGTGTGGGAGTTGTCTTAACTTGTGATTTGGTCACGTTGAGAGGGAACTTATAAACTGTCTACGACCAGATGACTTATACATGACTGGCAGTACTTCCCCAAACCCTGACCAGTACACAGTGAGTCACATTTAAACACACACACTCTAAGACACTGTACAGAGCACCTCACCTTTACTAATCACATACATTTGCCAGCTTTTACACACCATATAGAGTTGGCTTTCTCCGTTAAAGTCATCATACGTGCAAGCAGACACATTGAAATAACAGATGTGTATACACACATATATACACACACACACACATACATATATACACACACACACACATACACACATACACACACACACACATATACATACATACATACATATATATATACATATATATACATACATACATATATATACATATATATACATACATACATATATATACATATACATATATATACATACATACATATATATACATACATATATACACATATATATACATACATACATACACATATATATACATACATA
>NW_022280032.1:15460043-15475085 GCF_004355925.1 Anarrhichthys ocellatus
ATACACATATATATACATACATACATACACATATATATACATACATATATACACATATATATACATACATATATACACATATATATACATACATACATACACATATATATACATACATACATACATACATATACATACACATACATACATACACATACATACATACATATACACACATACATACATACATACATACATATACATATACACATACATATACATATACACATACACATACATACATATACACATACATACATATACACATACATACATATACACATACACACACATATACACACACACACACACATATACATATACACATACACATATACATATATATACACATATACATATATATACACATATACATATACACATATATACACATATACATATACACATATATATACATATATATACACATATACATACACACACATATACATATACATATACACATATATATATACATATATATACATACACATATACATATATATACACATATACATATACACACACACATATACATATACATACATATACACATATACATACATACATATATATATATATATGTGTGTGACCAATCAGTGTTGGTTGCCAGGTGGTGCAGTTAAACAGCTGCTTTCCTTGTCTGTGAGATGTGCTGGGAGATGATAACAGAACTGTGACTTTATTTGTGCTGTGGTTTGATAAACAAAATACTGCAGTGGCTTCCGAATAATCCGCCTATTTTTAAACCGGCTTTATCAGAATAAACTACCTAGGGAAGATAAATAAAGGTTCAGCACTCCGGCATTGTTATAGATGATTTCTAGGAAAGAGAGAACCAAGTGAAACTAAAAAGATGAGGAAAGGATTCAAATAGAAACGATAGACAAGATTGACCTGATCCTGAGGAAACAAGACAAAGTCACATTATTCGCGGCGAAGCAAACATGAGTCGAGAGGTAAAAGAGAGCAGAACATAAGGTCTGCTGTGGTGTTTGTGAATGTGGCATTCTGAATGTCATCTGGCTGACTTATCTTCTAAAACCCTTTAGAAACCACTGATCTGCAACGCCACAACGCCACTCATTTCGTCTTGTACGTGCCTTTCTCTCACCATATGTGCCCGTGAACAATGACACGTTATTGTTGCTTTGCTTTTGATCCTATGGAGCCTCAGTCAGAGTGTGTTAATGAGATACTAAGCAGCCTTTTCTCCTGCTGTGGTGTTATTCTTAGCGGTGGTTTCACCTTTGTTCCGAGGAAATGCAAACATTTCCAATGCATATCATGAATACAGATGGAGGCAAAAGCATGAGCAGTACACATATCATCCTACTGCGCCTGCTATAGGTATTGTAGTTACTGTTAATGAGCATTGGGACCCCTGCGGTGCCATTTATTCTCCTCACTGTGTTCACTTCAAGTAGCTCCCTGCGGTTTTTAATAGACAAGCTCCTTCTGTTCAACAGCAATCCCTCTCATTCATCAGTGCTTTGTTAATAATGTATATTGTCACTTTACTAAAGGGGATGTTCTCCATTTTATCTGAAGGTTTCAGAATGTGAATGTCAGACTTTTGAATACCTCCCTAAATTTAACATTTAAATTAATTTAATAACAATATAACAGCCAAATATGTGAACTTTTCCTAACTTAACATAACTAATTAAAGCTTTTCAGAACTGGACAGCTGTTGTTGGGTAGTGGTTAGTAAAGCAGATATGATGACAAATAAAACATGTTTTTACATATTTCATCACCAACAATGGTCTGTGTTAGTTGACCTTTAATAACTGCATTGCAGACATGACTGCATTATAATTAAGGCCTTAAAATAACTTATAATCTAAATTTTTCAGACATTTAGGAGCCCGCAGATACCCTGCTGTCCCCTTTTTCTGTCTGTTTTATCTTCTAGCTATTCTGTCAAATGTTTCAGTACTTTATCAGTGATCAGTGAAGAGGAGGGACCCTGCCGTCACTCAGGCGTGACAGCTAACAAGCAGACAAGGGACTGATGGGATGGAGGAGGAGTAGGAGGGAGATGTTCAATGGGTCAGATAGGTGCATATAAGGAAGGTTTGACTGTTTGGAAAAAGGCTGGGAGGCAAGTGGGGTATGTCATAATGAAGACATACATTGGTTGGCAGTTTGGAGATGTGCTGCGGGGTGTAGAGTGATAAGAAAGTCCTGTTTCTGGAGGGGCAGCTGGCTTGTGAATCAATGTTATACTCCCCTTAATGGGCTTCACTCACCATAAATTGGACGGTGTGTGAGTCTGTTTCATTCGTGTGTGCATTTGTGCTCGTGTCTCCGTCTGTCTTCTTCAATGCCACGAGGCCTCCAACCAGCTATTTTACTGCATGCTCGCTTCAAGGCACGCACGCTGCAAACGCACTAATCCAGAATTAAAGCAGCTCCAATCAACCGCATCAAGCTTTTAACACTCAGCCCTTATTGATCCCATCAGAGACATTTTCCCTGCCCTTAACTTCATCAATCAGCATTTCACAGCCTGTGTTTTAGTCAAACGACATAAAACTTCTAACCCCTGCATAATAACCAAGGTGCTTCCTTTCATAAATACTGCTTTCCCAGTAAATTCTTTCAGCTGCAGTTTTAAACCAATTAACCTTTAACGCTGTGCGAGTGTGTGGTAGGGTGTGTGTGTGTAGTACAGGATATACACAAAAATGTGCATCAACACAAATCAGCTGAGGCCATATGTATATACACCTTTGCCAGTGGCCCACGACTGCATACAGATGGAGCATGTCTGCACAAACACCCACGCAGCTCTGGGCTCTATCCCATAAGTCATCCCTCCTTCTTTCCTCAAAACCCTTCTCCCTCTATCTGAAGTGCTCGCCCCATACACCTCCCATCTGACCTTTGTGTCTGGGTTATGCCCCTCAGCCTGAAACACAAACTTTAGCTTCGTCTGAGAGCCGGCGCAACACCAAATCTGAGCCTCCTGTTAACTCTGAAACTAGATAGCACTTCTGGCTAGCCTGCTGACCCGACATGCTAAGGCTGCACACTGAGAACAGCGGGATGTAGACACACACACACACACACACACACAAACTCTTCCACACATGTGCACACACGTACACATATAAAACTTTAGCTCTGATTCATGGAGCCGTTCTCGCCATCACCTGGCTGGTCATAAATAGACAGACAGCCCAAATTGTGGTCAGGTGTGTTTGAACTCTTACCTTTCCAAAATAAAAAGCAAAGGCTTTTCTCCCCAGGTGGCAACATCACATACGCTACACTGGCCCCATATGTCCAATGTGTCCTATATCTCGGGTGCCACTGTGATTGAGTTCACGTTTAAGAAACTGAAAGCAGGTCTTAAAGCAGACCCCATCATGCGGTGCAGAGGGTCAAGGTTAACCACTGATCTAGAGTCAGATTACTCTCATAATGGCTCCATAAGGTGGGGAGGGGGGGTGTATCAGTGCTTGTAAGCTCCACTAGCTACTTCTTATCACAGTAACACATCTATCCATTATTGCTCCCTTTCATCCGCTGAAGGATGTGGAAGGGTCGGGGTGGTCTGTTCGGCAGAGTTTGGAAGTGCTCGTTTTGGGTGGAGAGACTAGTGATTCTACCATTAAATAGATTGGTTAATAACTTTCAGCACTAATCAAAGTTATTTTTCTGTGGCTTAAAGAGGAGTGTGCGAATGCAGAAATAAGCAGACACAGACATTGGTGTTTGAACCTCTCACTCTTAAACGCAGGCTAACACTATACAATACAACATGATCTGTAACAACCACAACTAAGCAGCAGGTTTAAAGGATGATAAGGAAACGTGCGTCTTGCGTAGTCTGGAGGATTCTGCAGTAAGGCTCTCACCAGGCTCCCTATAATGTTTGATGATGTGGCCCACACAGATTTGGTGGTTTTGGGTTTCCACCAAAGATTTTATAAAGCTTTCAATAGAGGGTGAGCCAGAGAGATTGAGAGGCCCATTGTAGGAGAGCAATCTGTATCATTACCAGGCACCCACATAGTAATCACTAGCAGGTTTCCCCTGCTCTACTCTACCACCTGAGTCTGTCGTGCATTTACAGACACTCCACACAGTCGCACAGAGAAGCATGTAGGCAACTCAGTAGATGTCTAGAAAGACAAACGGAAAGTCACAGACGTTTCGAAGTATACAGTACAACAGGATGCTAAATCATTTCATCCTGCACACATAAACCAGGCTGATATACACCCTGCATTAAAGACCTCAAGAAACAGCCAGGATAGTGAAAAGAGGGGCGTGTATTTGCTGTTCTGTTCCCTTTGATGCTAATGAGGAGCCCACCTTTGCTCACTTACGCTGTGTCTGTTCATTATTAAATGTATAGGAGCCAGCTGGCTCTGAGTGTATACACGTGTGTGCGTGCGTGTGTGTGTTTAGGTAAGATATTTGGCTGATTTCATCACCAAAACTTTTACGGAAGTAGGATGATCTCACAGATGTCATGTCCTCATCATAACCCAACAATCACAAACACATGCATTTCTAGAGGTTAAAACTATTTACCAGAGCAAACTGAAACACACACTTAAGTGGGAGCTGCATCCCATTTGTATGCTTAGTGCTACCTTTAGACAGGCCTCTCTACATTTGTTTAAACGTGTAATTAACCTTTACACAGAAGAACACTTTCCACTGACATCTTTAACATATGGTTACTCTGGAACACATGCATGTACTTTCTGTTCCGTGAGACCAGGGCCCAGATGTGTGGGCAGACTGCAAGTACTTTTCTCTACCGCACAAGTGAGACTAATAATCTTACCTTAACTGACAGCACATTATCGCTCACATTTATTTGACCTGCAGCTGAATATCACCATTACTAGTGATAACATGTTGTTATGCAGCCAAATATTTCGTCAGTTCATTTTGGAGGAAAAGGGACATGAGTCAGTTCAGTATTACTCATTGCTTTCTGTGGAAACCCAGCAACATGAAAAACTATTTCCTCAGCTGTAGTTTAGGCCAAGAATTAGCCAACTACTCTGCAGGCAGGCTGTCCAAATACTGTCAACCAGTTGTCTAAGTACTGAAAATAAAACAAGGATGACCAGAATTGTTCTCCAAAGGCAACCCAAAGAAGATCTGAGGAGACCCTAACACAATTACAGACCATTAGCACCTCTTGAAAACCCCTTAAATCACCAGTCTTCAGCCTAATTTACACTCGAAAGGTGCAATGAACCATTCAATCAGACTAACATTAACACCTGGAGTCTCTTGCTCGCCTGTAATTTACATACACTTCAATGAGCAGAGGGCAATGGAATCAGGAATGGCTAAGAAAGAAAGGCGGTCTGTGAAAAAGCTGTTCACTTGATTAGAACCTGTTTGTTCATTTCCGAGGCTGGATGTTTGTGTATTTGAGTTTGTGTATTTGCAATGTGTGCTGCCATTAATCACATTTCTGTCAACCTAATGAAGCTAATCAAATTCTGTCTAATTTCAGATGTGATCAGGAAATCAAAGCATAAAATGCATGAAAGGAAAATCAAGAATACAATGAAGCCTATTATCTGAGGGTGTATCCAAAGCCGAAATGGGGGGATAAAAAAGAACTGCCTAAGGTTAGATCAGTTATCTCACTGCCTGCGATACACTTTGGAGAGCATCTAAACCGCTCTTGTCCGGACATGCATGACTCCCACCTCTCCTTGCTGAGGGCCATGCGTGGGGGATCTAAATTGGGATTCTCCATGGACTCCATTTGTGGGCAGCGCAGGAAGTAGTAAAGGGTGTGGAGGGCGTCCGGCGACCAGGACACGGGCTGCTGGGGACGGGCGTGGCGGGCTGGACTCAGTCCGAGACGCACTGAGCTCAGGCGCTGCATGTGGTGCATTGCACGCGACACCAAGTCACCTGGAACAAAGGAAATAAGAGAAAGATGTGAGGTCGATGGTTTAGTAGATATTTGGTCTAATAAATATATGACGTTTGTTCATTTCATTAACTCAGTTCTTCTTAATACAGTATCAGAGAACACTGTGGGCCAAATGGCACATAAAAAAAACTAAAACTATAACAAGAGTAGTTACTTAGTGCCCAGTATAAACCCTGTGGGCTCCTAATCCAACAGGATTTCCCCTTTTCCTAAACCACTCCAACCCTCCTTCACTGTCATTACTCTCGCTCCATGTCTCTAGTGGTATTTGCTATTAGCAGTCTCATTATCAGTAAGCACAGCCAGACGGCCAGTCTAAACAGCCATTCATCTTTAATCATTGAAGGAGTTAATGGGCTTAACAGACAGCTGACCACAGGCTCTAACGAACCATTCAACTGTTTCTGTATTGACGTGTTTCAATCACTGCACTCGGCCTGGATAGGTGGGAGTCAGTCACATGATTAAAAACAAGATCTGTGCTGAAGTCTTAAATCTGTCATGACTACCGCTTGTGTGAAAACACTGCCGTGCCGGGATAAAGACACACGAAATATGCAGCTTATCAGAGGATTCACCCACCCACACGGTGAGCGAAGTGGACAACCCCGTGCACTTGGATGAAGGCCAATTCAGATTACTGGATGTAGAGTGTAATATGTGAGGAATCTATCAACCTAAGAAGACATTAATAGATGCACAAAACACAAAGAAAAGAGGGCGTAGGGCTGCAAGGAGTAGAGCTTGTAGATAACTAGCAGGAGCACGGTGGAGAGACAAAATATCAGTTGTCACAGGGAGGGGATGTGGGGGGGGGGCAGAGAGAGGCAGTGTGAGGGAAGGAGGCCACCTTGAACCTGGGATCGTGTAACGCTCATTTAACATAATTACCCCTGGGTTAATTTCTAACCAGATTACCGTGAGTGAGAGGCTGCCAGGGGGCCAAGGCTGGTGAGTCCAGCCGTGTGTGTGTGTGTGTGTCGATATTAAAGGGTTTGGGGTACTTCGAGGGGGGTTAGTTTGGAGCGGCCTTCCCAAAACAGACCCTACTTCAAGCTGAAGGGCCTCCTTTGTGTTAACCACCACCAGCAGTCCCTCCAGGAGGTCTCCGAGGAATTCTTGCCCAAGACGGACAGCCTCTCCCTGGCTTTCCAGCCCATATTGTGCCCCGAGGCTAAACTACGCTCCAGGGGTCAGAAGGCTATGAAATCCTTCATTCTTAGATTACAGCTTGTATTGGAGTCTTTGTGGAAGCCTGGAAGTAAAAAACTGTGACGTGCCTGCTTTTTCAACACATATTGACTAAATAAGCCTGTTAGGTCAAAGTTGCAAGATAATTAAATGTTTTAAATAATAAGATAATTAGAAGATGTCAATTCAGTACAAACCTGTTGACACAGGTCTTTGTCTGGACTCTGTGTGACCACCAGATCGCCAATTGGCTTTACAGGCTTTAGCACAAAGCTCATACAATTTGGGTTAGCCCAATCCTGATTTTTAATATTTCCCTTACTTAACCGGATGGTCATGTACTCATAGTTTCCCATATCTGGTGAAGCCCACCACAGAGCTGAAAATGAAACATTCAAACTTGTACGAACAGAAATTTCAGAGCCAGTCTCATGCTTGCACTACATTTCCAACACTTTTTTCACATTAAGCTGAAATGTCCAGTACCCTGCCATCCATTATCCAGTATGTTAATGCATGCTGTGTGTTCCTGTGTATGGCCAAGACCAGTCTTGAGATCCAACAGGACTGAGTAGCTTAGCACAGATGCTCCTGTGTCTGCCTGGTCTCTTTGGGCTCAGATCAGAGTGCCAAACCCTCTGTGTTTTTGTTGTGTGTATGGGTAACGGTGAATACATGCCTGTGTGTGTGTGTGTGTGTGTGTTTGTAGGCGCGAATTAGTCTGAAGGATGCCAGCCCTGCCCAGAACAGCCCAGCTTCACACCACCAGAGAGATGTGGCACAAAGAGACCACTGAGCAAGTGAGAGAAAGAGTGTGCCTGTGTTTGAGAGTGTGTGTGCACTTTCTTAATGCCTCACTAACGACGGCCGTGTATGAACGTGGCCTTGTACCCGAGGAACAAATAGCAGAGTGTTAGCTCATTTGGAGAAGGAAACTTATCCGCGCTCCCACCAACACTAATCTCTATCCCTCCTCCTCTCTCGCTGCACTGACAACCTAACTCTTCACCTTTCCATCATTTCCCTTCACCCCCCTCCTCCCCTCCCCTTTAGCAAATATGCACTCCATCCTTAAACCTAATCCCCCACCTCTTACCTTTCCCACCTCCTTCTCTTCAATCTCTTTCTACTCGTGTCTTTTTCTCACTTTTTAATGATCCTATTCCAGCTCTCCATCATCTGCCCATTCCAGCAGAGCCTCCAGTTTAAACAAACCATACATACAGTAGAGTACAGTATGACTGTGTGCATGTGTGTCTGCATGCTGCTCTGTTTACCAACCATGTGTATGAAACATGGTCATTTAGAACTGGCAATATTTATCCCAGGGAGGTCCCTCACCTCTCAAAAGATTTACACTAGACCCAATTTATGTATAGGACTGAAAAATAGGATCAGGGATGTGATTGAAAGGGCGAACTTGCCCCCAGCTTCAAGATATTTGCCCCATAAAACACAATTAAGAGTTATTGTGTATGTAAAAACCTCCAATTTCAAACATCAGGGGAAAAAATCATCCAAAAAAATATTTCATTTCCTACCCTGCAATAAACACACTACTGTGTCAATGTACCAAATAAAATATATCTACTGCCCAAAATTCAAACCAAAGTTTCTAAAAGAAAATCTTTCCTAGTAAAGATCATTTTCCCATGTTGACTAACTTGACTGTGTTTGAAAACAGATTCAGATAGTTTGTGTTAACAATGATGCACACTGCCTACCACTGACAGACTAAAAGCAATCAGAGACATTATCACTTCACTCTCCAGAGCTCCACGTGTAGATAAACTATTTATTGGCTTCATTTTAAAAGAGCACACATTACATGACTTTCACAATAAAGCACACGCTGGGGCTTATCACAAGCCAGATTTTTATTTATTTTTTAAAGTCACTGTATTATCTCTGCTCGGCGCTTGGCTCTCTGAAATAACAGCCTTTTTGGCAGAAGAAAGTTTTCCTGTCTTCCAGAGCCAGCGTAGGAATAACACTGTATGTTGAGAACGTGTTTAGAATATGGTCAAGTATTTCAAAAAAATATGACAATTAGTTTATTATTTCTGGGATAACAAGAATGTTTTATAGCTTCACTGTTGTTCCTTTATGATTGTTAAAAGAGCTCATAGGAATTCAACAGATTAAACATGAAATTTGAAAAAGAATGCTGATATAAAGTAGATCCAGGACCACACACTAGTCTGAGCTACGTGTACTCACTGAGTTCAGAAATGCTGCCCACACAGGTAGCCAGCAGGGACTGTTCCAGCGTCCTCAGCTCCAGCTGGGCATAGGCATCTTCCCTGCTGTCCACGGACGTCTGCCGGTTCTCTGTGTAGGGACTGAAATGGGCCGGGAGAGACAAAACCCCTACGGAGACAAAAACAAAGAGAATGGCTTTCATGATTAATATGATAAGTTTGTGAGCGCTGCTGCACACAAGCCAACATAACTTCAGCAGCATCCATCCACACTGCTTCGGCAGAAGTCCCAAAACAATTTCCAGTGGTATTTACACAGTGTTTGTAATCCTGGTAACATGTAACCCACACCGCTGAGGGCAAATAAACACACGAGGGAACATGAGCCTTGCTTTGAAAACATTCAGGAAAATAATCAGAGCGCACAGTGACATCAGGCTAATACAAACAAAACAAATGCACACTGCATCAGAAGCAGGCCGAGGCCTCACAGCCAGGAATATTAAGATAGACTAAGATCACGTTAACAAATCTATTTATTTCCCTTTAAAAATAACAAGCATTACACAACATATACCACACGTACTGTACACGATTGATGCTGACCCGCATATCTGCAGATATTTTGCAAATATCTGAAGATATTAGTAATGTGAGGATGTTACAGACTAGATACATGATAGTTAAAGCTGATATGACTCTCAAGTGATATAGGAACACTTTGGTGTGGGTTCATATTTAGACATTTAGGATGTCATCAATCAACACAGTGCTGACAGGGTCAAAGAACACCAGAAGCCCAGGACCCTACCCACCCGACCTTTATTACACACACACACACACACACACACACACACACACACGACAAACAAACAAATGTGCTAATGAAAGAAGGATGACTTTTAATTTGATTTGTATAAAAAAAACATCCTTCACTAACACATTGCAGTAAAATGTTGTACGGATGATTTTAAAGTCTTGGCTCTGGGTGGGAGGACTTGAGCGAGGAGAGTTTGATGAACTGGATGTAAATACTTCAAAACAAAATTGAAATGAGTTTAAAGGAGGAGAAAGGATCATCTTACAGTTATGGTTACCAAGTTATTTTTCAGGGAATCTGATAAAACTATGTTAAATCAAACTATGTTCTTAATCTGATTACTCTGTGTACATGCATGTAAATATATAGTCAGTGTTTAGCTGAAAATATTTATACATTTTTTTCTCTGTAGTTTCACTTGGAACTGTTACATTCATTTTGAACGAACGTTCTTAATTAAATAGGAATATATATTATATAAATATAGTACTTTTCATTGGTTGAGTATTTAATTCACACAGGAGTATAGTAAAATAGTCTTTACCATGTGGTTATTTCATATAGACTTTTCATTTGTTGAATTAACAAAACATGCTTTATCGTGGTATATATTGTTATCGAGATATGAAATGACCTTTTCTCGTGATAGAAGATATTTGTCTTTTCGACCGGCCCCATACCTACAGTAGAACCAATGAAAGGCATCCTTTTTATGTCTAGATTCTATCAAACCTATCTACCAGACAATGCATGATGTTCAGGAGAACATCTGTCCAAGGAGTATCACTTACTCCCCTCCATAAAAAAAACAGATAACAGACAGATTATATTATGTAGCAGTTAAACAACAAGTTTGGTTTTATATTTTACGTGACAGCTGGCTGTCAGACTTAATGCCGGTGAGGAGGCAACATCATTCTTTTATAACCCGAGGATGTCATCCCACTACTTCACAGCTGCAACCCCCTTCTGATGGTTGTTTTCCAGTTAAAACAGAGAGAAATGGTGACAAGTGAAGGAAAGAACATGTGGACTGCTGTTTTCAGCCTATTAGTATCTCTTCGCTGGATGTTGGCTCCCACACCCTCATCAGTAGCTTTGTCTGGAGCAATATGTGGTTATGTAAGAACCAGAGTGTGCTGTTAGCTACTGTGCCGCTTGTCAATCTGGGTGAACACGGTTAGCTGCCCAAAGGTTAACCTTTATTTTGGCTTCAGTAGCAAACGAAAGCTCTCTGCCAAGCCAGAGGAAATGAGTGGGTGATGACTGGGGATAGGAAAAAAGAAATGGAAAAGAAGAGAACGATCTGGGCAGGTTTGTGATTTACTTAC
Organism: Anarrhichthys ocellatus; assembly: GCF_004355925.1. NCBI lineage: Eukaryota > Metazoa > Chordata > Actinopteri > Perciformes > Anarhichadidae > Anarrhichthys > Anarrhichthys ocellatus. The sequence goes on from NW_022280032.1 coordinate 15,471,516, forward strand.
AAAGCCTGAGGAAAAACGCCTCATCTCAAACTCTCCCAAAGGGGAAAACATGGGCTGCCATCCCGAAAATGACATTCCCATGTGCATCCGGCAAACTGTCCTCTTTTGGAATCTGAGAGAGTTGTTGAAAGAAAAAAACTCCCATCATTTTACTCTGAAGTCTCTTTTTCTCAGCATCCCCTGACACAAGATGAGACTGAACTGAGAATAAAAATGAGCGGACTGAATCTAGGCAAAGGACTGAATATTATAAAAACCAGCGGCTCACCAATAAACCTTTTCACAGAATACACTCGTCTTGCCTACATACATCTTTCTGCACTGTTAATTGTGGGAGATGCAGCTAAATGTGCTTACAGTAAACATGTACTGTGCCCAAAGGAAACAAATAAGCAGGGAGTCTCCCAGGTATGCATCAAAGGTATGCCCAGACTTTGACTACCTTTAAATTCAGGTTGCAAGTATACACAAAGCTCAGTAGCAGAGGAGATATTTGAGAGTGACAATTATAACGTAATTCATGAGATGCAATATAGGCAGCGACTGTGATATCAGCACGTTTTGGATATTAAATGTTTTGTTGCAAAATAGGAGATGAATGTACAGTATGTTTCAGTGAGTGGTGCTCATACATATTTTGGAAATAAGTCATTCAGTATGAAAAAACAAAGAAACTAGACAAAAATTGAGTTAGTTGACTAATCGACTATAAGTGGGCAGCCCTAAGTGCATAAATGAAAAACATATTGATAGAATTAAAGTCTCATTTAGTTCCCCCCAACCTCTTTCTAGTACTTTCTCTGCACCATGTGACCTGCATAATATGTGCTGACTCCCGTTCCAACACAATGGAAACGGCTGAGTCCAGCAGAGTACCACTGCTACAAAGAACGTGCGCATCAGACAACCAACAGTAGACAAGCTTCAACACATCCCTGTCCGCTCACACAAGCACAAACATACCCCCACACACACACACACACACACACACACGTCTGTGCATATAAAGTATGTGTGCCCCTCTTTTATATCTCACTTCAAGTATTTTGATAATTATGATGAGGGCTTTGCCTTTGTAGCTTGTTTATCATTCCTAAAAATGACATTGAGAACATATAAACGTGGGTGAAGCATCTGGAGCTATTCAACTTTAAAGGCCTTGGACTGTCTTTTCACAGAAAAATAAGCTGGAAGTTGTTCATAGCGATGGCTGCATGCTCGAGAGACCGAACATTATTGTGTTAACTTTTCCATGTTCTACTCCCCTGAACGGACTCACTGTGTGTACATCAACATGTTTTACGACCACTTAAACTACAGCCGCCTCCATGACAGAGTAGTAGGTGTTGGTACTGTATGGTAATGTGAATACCTCGTTCAGAAATGGCTTTATTACTACTTATGTGAGAGAGACTCATGCCTCCGGAGGTGTGAGAGCCATTCTGAGAGATACTGTCTCATCAGTGTGGGTGAGGGTGTGCGGGAAAAAATGATGTGTCGGCAGGTGTGCGCAGGACCGCATGTCTATGGGAGTGAGCAATGGTGTGCGGAAGTTGCGTGTACATTTACAGATTCATCTTTAGCCTATATTTAACGTGCCTGAAATACACACGTCTTGAACAAAAGCAAGATGTTTTGAAATGTTAATGTAGTTTCAATTGATTCTGCCATCTTCGTTCAACGCATGTGGCAAATATTCACACACCACCACACTCTCAGCAGTTCCCACAGTCCCACCCCGTTGCTCGCTTCACCGCTGAACCCCAAGCCTGCGTCATCGGGTCCTGATGTAGGTCCGCAAGCCAACCAGGGCCTGTCCCCACCACCACCACTAATATCACGAGCACCAGCGGCAGCTCCAGCACCATGTGCATCATGTTTCTTTGGATAAGACAGAGAGGAGGGGAGGACAGTAGAAGCTGAGAGGAGGAGAGGTACTGAGGGTTGTAGAGTTTTGGTGGAAGATGAATGAGTCATGCAGAGGAGGGATATGTGGGGGGGGTGAAGACAGCGATATCTGGGAGACTGGGAAAAGGGTGAGGAGGGGGAAGACAAGTGGCACAAGGGATTCATTCTTTTGCGGCCGTTATGGTTCCATTGCCGTGGTTGACCCTGCAAATGTCATGTGGGAATCACAGCTACAAATCACAGCTGAAACTTACCACAAAGCCTGTGGCAGTCCCCGGCCCGTCCAAACTATCTCTCAAAAACATTACGGCTCCTCCGAGCACAGCCAAGATATCACTCACAATGATGCTGGACAAACTGCCACAACAAGGTCAGAAAAAGTACTTTCTATTAGGCTGAAACTTTTTTGAAACTTTTGAAACTGCCACTCTCAATTAGGTGCTTTAATGAGTCATATCACTTTCGTAATATCGACGTCAAATCAAATTGCCATCCATTGTCAGGAAATCATAACAACTTTGAACAGCGACTCGCTAATAAAAAGTGCCAGCAAACACTTTGAGTTAACAGAACGGAACACACCGCTGCCTTTCCCACACGCCTCGACTCTCATTCTTTGTTGCTCTTGTCATATCTCGTGTTATCTCCCAATGTCACCATTTTGTGTTTTTTGCACACATGCTTGGTAGCTGCATTGGGGTAGAACATCTCGAGGCTTTGGAGGACATTACTCTTCACATGCCTACTTTATCAGCAAATATTTGGAAGATATTTGGGTTTCACCTTCAATAACCGGCCAAAAAAAAAAACGCTCTAAATTCTCAGAGCATGGCGAAACCCTGATACCGTGAATTGACATTGGAATGAATTTGAAATTTCAAATCTGCTTTGGACCATCTGCTCACCATAACCATTTCACTGAAAAGACTTTATCAGTAGAAAATGACATTCATACTTGAGATTTGATGCATCCAAAAATATTTAGTAACAAGTTTGTATTGCTACTAGCACATAACAATATAACAAGTTTCATTTCTGTTTCCACCAGCTCAGCCCAGATACAACTGTATTCTTGGACTGTAATTGGTCTGTGTGTGCGGATTTGTTTTGTCTACCGTGGAGAGTGTGTGAGAAAGACAGAAGGACATGATCAGCTTTGGCGAAAAACTCTCACTCACACACACACACAAAGCAGTGAGCACCTGCTTTGTCTCTATTAACAGCCTCTTCATTCATGACAGGGTGGATGGATCAGCAAGTCAGGGAAAGGGGGCTTCAAAGGCACTTCCCCTGCCCAGGAAGAAGCTCCGATTCTGGGCCAGGAGGCTATGCGCTAGTCCCTGTGTGGAAGCTGGAGGGTGGACAGTCACACAATAGTACAGTGTTTGGCCGAGCTGTTATTGGGTGTGTATCACCCCACAGTATCCTGCTCTCCTATGTTTTTCAGTGAGCGTGTCTTTCACACAACAAAAGGCCCACGTATGCTTGTGCTTTATTTCATGTCAGTGGAACCCAAAGGCCAGACGTGACCCTTCACTCACAAGCCCGACCTCTTGTCTTCCACACTTTAAAACCACCAAAACACCTGTTTTTCTCACATCCAACCTCTCGCGCGCACACACACACACACACACACACACACACACACACACACACACACAC
>NW_022280032.1:15475095-15500092 GCF_004355925.1 Anarrhichthys ocellatus
CACACACACACACACACACACACACACACACACACACACACACACACCACATTCCTCTCACCATTTCTTAAAGATTCTGTGCAACACACAGGTCTTCTGTTGGAAGCACTGCGCATGATTTTCTGAGAGAATAACAGTGAGATTGATGAATGAACTTTATTGTACGTCTCTCTGAGTTTCAGCATACAGGGTTAAAAATATCCATGTGTTTGCTTGCTCTGGTGGACCCTCATCCCGTTCCTTATCTTAACAGAATTCAAGTGGGACAGAGGGGCATTTAGAAACGTAAAGTGGTCCATTAGTATTTAGGCAAAAAATAATCAGTAGTTTGACATCTTAGCATATAAGCATGTCTTTCAAAATACAAACTACCTTTGTGGATTTGAGGGCAGACAGAGAAGCATTCATAAGCTGACGCTGCTTACAGTACACTCCACCTTTCACTTGAATATTCGTGTGAGCGATTCGAGATGTTTCCGATTTAAAAAGGCATCACAATTACCGATCTCACTCACACAAACACATACTCACACACGCCTGTTAGGGTCTGATAAAATGCCAGACCGAGACAGACGAGAGATGTGGGGTCTGGTCGGTGTCCCCTGACACCTCTGGTGACCCCCGGCTATAAGGGGTCACAGGTCAGAGGTGACGCTCAGCTGGGGCTAAAAGAGGAAGTAACCTTATCAGCTGTGTAAAAGGGGGCTTCCCTTAAGTCAGTGAGGGAGAACACCCACACACATCATTAATCACTGCAAGACCCAAGCTAAGATGGAACGATAGGAAAGTTCCTATCTTTGGTGAATGTGAAGGAAACACACGTAGAGTTAAAAAGGATTTCATGTGCCTGAGCTGCCTGCTGTTCTCAGACTTTTGCTGTAATCCAGCATTAAGCTTTTGGCTTTAAAGTCCAACTGAAATCACATTTATTCATCCTTTTTGTAGTGAAAAATAAGGCCAACATGTTCTTTTTAAAACGTATTGTTAATAGATTTTTGTTATATAATAAAAAGGAAGAAATATCACAAATGCTCCTTTTTTTATCTCCAGTCAGTTGTTTGATTGACAGCAGCTGAAACAGGACCACACCAGACCAAAGTGACATTTGCAGGTCCATTTACGTGCACGTTTGATGTGCAGCAGCTGAGCAGCTAATCAACTGTCCAGCCTGCAAAATGACGTTAGCGACGCAATTCACCCTGGTGAATGTTTGTTTGTTTATTCGGTTGCTCGTGCAACGACTTAATTAAGGTGCCAGACAAGACCTGCGTTCATGTTTGTAAGTTATATGAGAATGTTATATGGGAAGGAGACTTCAGCAGGAAAACTAATGAGGTCTACGCAGGCCGATACCTCATGGTATCCCCCTGATCGGTGTCGCCAGACAAAAGAAAATGCAATTTGATTTCAGTTGGACTCAAAGTGGTTCTAACAGTGCCATGGTGCAACTGTTGAGCTGTATATGTGGTCAGCAAAAACATGCCTACCACCACCCCGGAAAAAAGACACCCACCCCCACACACACACACACACACACACGAATTAGGAGTGGTAGGATTGAAGATGGCTTTGGTTTCCCACAGCCCTGAAGAATATCGCCATAAGCTCCTCTATTCAACTAACCCTAATCCTAAACATGACTTCAGCGTTCTCCCCCCTATCCTCTCCCCCCTCCTTGACTCTCCCTCCTTCTCTCTCTAATCATGTTTTATACTTTACATTCCTGGCCAACTGTGGTGCCTGTGGCTATCTAGTCGCGTTCAACATTCCTCCGTTTCCATATCTGACGCCACTTCACATAATGTGCAGCAAAGGGACAGTATAGCTCCATTACTGGACCTCTAGGGTTTATAGGTTTCACTGGCTTATTGTACACTGCTGTGGCTGGAAATACAATATACTATATGTGGAGGCTGGTTGTGTTTCCTTTATGACACAGGGGCGACGGATATTACACACACCCTGCAATAACACATCCACATAAACAAACCTCAAATCCGCCCTCTCATAATCAAATCCACTTATTGCTTTTGAGGTGATGTCACTGTCGAAAACACTGCCAAGAGGTGTTTGACGGATAAAAACTCAAGAGGAGGGCAAGATATAATGGTGGCAATGCATGCACTTCGGTTTGGAGAACAATTCTCGTTAATACCATTTTTTTTTTTTTTAAAAGTCAACTGCTCACATGTGACCATAGTAAAGACGGGACCTTATTGGCTGGAACAGATCAAGGGCTGGCTGTTTTATTTGCCGTTTTAAAAAGAAACAGTTAACCTCCCTTTTAAGAACAAGCTGCCCTCTATTCAGTTTTTTCCGACAAGTAACACTATGGGCAGCGGGCTGGGCAGAGAGGCACGACGCGTGCACGCGAGTGTGTGTTTGCACTAATTGCTCCCGTTCTGTCTGTGTGATCAGCTCATTTTCTCTCAGCTGGACCCTCAAGAGAGTGAGAACAGAGAGTCAGTCAGTTTGGATGGCAGACAACATGCTCATTGAGGAAAGGCCTGAAACTGAACTTTAGATCGCTGCCGTCGTCAGTAGCACACACACACTCACACACTACCATCAGTAAATCACGTTCTCAAGACTGAGTTGGAGGTTGATATTATTTTCAGGAGAGGAAACTACAGTTAAAATTCCACTGGCCAGTTGGCTGTGTGAATCTCTGAGATCCCTAAAAGTGCTCCTGATGGATGTTTGAAACCACTCACCATCAAATAAACATGAACTTTGGGCCATTTGGTGTTTGCCAGATGTGAAGTATTTCTATAATGGAATTAAATAGTGTGAGCGTTAAACTTATAATTAACAACAAAAAAGCTGAGCAACCACTTAACATATTTGCACTCTGGTCAGTCTGCACGTAAAGGTTTGAAAGTGGGCAGGGAGGGATTAAACATTAATTGTGTAAAAATTCAGAATTGTAAGGCTCACAGATGTTTTCAGCCGGCAGGACCAATTCACACTCAAGCTTCATCTGCTCCCTCATTTTCACAGTCGCACACTCAGTTCCGTCAGTTGGCATCCCTTGCATGCAAACTCCAGGTAAAGTAGCCTAAACTGGATTGTTTTAGTGACATCATGCAACTTCCTAACGTGGCTTATCCATTTTTTCTGACAGACCTAACTTGCAGATTAATCACAGCTGGCATTTGTTTCATGCTTGCTCATTAGTTTCGTCATTGATAAAATTTCACCTTTAAAAGATGACGCTAATATAAAGACTGAAATAACCTCAGCATGAGACACTTCTGTGTCTGTGTCGCACACACACACACACACACACACACACACACACACGTGCCGCTGATTCATTATCACTTCAGCCGCTGCCAGGATAACATCCATATAAAGCTCATGTCTGTGACTCACTGATTACTTATTGGATTGATTCTCTCTCTCTCCTCCCTAATTCTTCTCTTACACACTAAATTAAGCATTCACACATCAGCTCAGATATTAATTAACACACATCCGGAGTGCCACGCTGGGCCTCTCACACCAGAGTGACTTCCACAGGCAGACACAGGTACTGTTCAGTTCATACTATTGTTGCGGCATCATGATTCTCACAGTCCAACAAGAGGTCTTGATCGAGGGTCTTAGGAGTTTAACGTTTCAAAGAACTGGATCCGAATTCCCCACTGTAAATCTAAAGCAGCTTTCTGCCGATTAACATTCCGTGTTGGGCTGGGTAGAGAGTAAAGTCATGACGCAGAACAGGGTGAGTCAAACGAGGGGGGAAAAGCATGGGTCAGGGGGATGGTGGAAGTGTTACGACCAGGACTGGAGCTTCGCTCACTCTTTCAGTCACTCCTTTCCTTCTTTCTCCTACTCTCTCTTTCAAACTTAATCTTCGGATTGAGTTTCACAGCAGAGTGGAAAAGGCTAAGGAAAGGAAAGGCAAACCACTTTCTGGGCAGCCGCACAGACAAGTGTGTCGTACAGTATATGTTTGTGTCTGCTACAAGGTGTGGCTTATACTTGCACCAACTACAGAGACAGTGGTGGAATAAGAGTTCAGGTCCTCTCTTAAGTTAATAGTTTTACCACAACTTAAAAATAATAATAAAAACATGCAAAAATATACTTATATTATTGTAGCATTTTAATGTTGAAGCTGATCAAGTGGCGCTCACTGCTTTATACACTGTTGGCTAGTCCTAGAACATATCATGTGTTTTCTATGTACCTCAACTTTGAGTAGATGCAGTATGTAACTTTCCATTAGTGGCTACAGATATCTTAGTTTAAGTGAGTAAAACATGCACAGTCAGCGCTATAAACAAGAGAGGCTACATTTACTTCGAGAGGGAAAACTATTTGCAGAGCACTGTTGCATTAACCCTCTTACTACCATCATGCTCCAATAAAGACTGCATTAAGAAACAACAACCACCCCCACTACATCCCATTATAACCTGCCATGAATAAGATAAACAGACGGGATGAGTTTGCATGATTTCATGGGCATCGCAACTCAGCAGCATTTTACAGCAGCGGGCAGTGAACAGAAAAGAGCTTTGTTCAAAAGGCCTGCAGCTCTTTTGTCTGCAGTGATGAGTAGGGTTGGTCCATTTACAGCTGACTGACTCTACTATTGTCCATGCCATTGTTGACAACAACTGTCCTCGCTGTGAAAGACAGAAGAGAGGTGAGAGTTCGATGCTGGGACGGGATGTGCATGGGTCGTAACATCGGCCGGTTAGAGTGGGCAGAGTACCTCAAACAATTAGTTAGGAAATCAATGCCACTGTAGGAACATGTGTGAGAGCGACGTATACTGGCAATAAATCAATGGACCACCCAGCCCCAGACACACATGGTGACATTCTGATTAATGCGCCAAGTGCAGACACACACATTTTAGCACAGGATTAAATCATGGTATGCACCAGGCATTCAAATCATGTGTCTATGTGTCAGTTGTGGAGATGACAGCTGAGCACAGATAGCAGCTCTACATATTCTGTGTGTGTGTGTGCGTTTGTGTGACCTGGGTGTGTTAGGGACCTGCAGGGCGTGTCGGGACGTCCACCTCTTTAGCAGGAGGCAGTAAACTACCTTTAGCCAGACCAGGCACCTCATTCAACCGGCTGTATGACCCCAAAGGGGGTTTACAGCTCACCCCTGACCCAGCACACACCCCTCACACACACACACACACACACACACTGAACACAGAGGGAGTGTGCACACCTCAAAAAGGAGCCTGCTAAAAAGGTCCGTCCTCTTATTTTGACCCGCAAATCTTCTCACCCACAAAGCAACACTTATTCACACAAAGTCCTACAGTCACATTTATGCTAGCCTCCTCAATGTCCACGAGCTGACAAGTGCTCACATGGGGGTCAGCGCTATGGGACACACTAAAAGTTGAACAAAGCCTCATTGTGTCCACGTCATCGTTACACAAGTGAACACACACACATACTTAGACACCTGCAGTGCAAGTGATCTGGACCTGGCGGTCGGGACCTCCACAATGCATGACGAGATGGATATAAAGGGTAATAATACCTTAAATAATAAGGGTTGCAAGATAATAACAAAATAGAACAGAAGACATTTTCGATGCACAGATTTCTTTTATTTTCTCCATTCTTTCTTTCTTTTTACTAAATACTTTTACCTCTTCTCCTTGTCTGAAAAATGCTAAAACTCAAAAAGGCAGAGTGGACATTGCCTCATTTTAACCACCGCGGTATGTGCTGCACAGACACACGCGCTCCCAGTGACGGATGTTCGGCTGATGGTTGCGGAGCCATCCATGTTGTCTTTCAGTGCTCCGACTGATAAAATTATCACTCTTTCCTCTTCCTGTGGAAAGTGCTTGTGTGACCGTCTCTGAACTCTTTCGCACACTTTGTGCTAGAGAGGGAGACGACTAGCAATATAAAGAATGGATTAAAAAAAAACACAATGAGAAAAAGAAATGGTAAACAAAGGGAAGAATTAACGCTTGAAACAACTGAAGCATTATCCATCATCCCGAGTCATCACTACTGTAGTCTTGTCTTTCAAACAGTGTCGCGACTCCGATACAAACAACTCACATATAGAGTGTTTGCTGCTTCTTCTCCGCAGGGGGCACCTGCTCACACATTCCTCTGCCCAAGCACGGTAGCAACACAAATAAATTAGTGGGAGGTGAGCGCATGTGTGTGTGCATATGTGCGAGAGGTGGTGTTTGTTGCCGTGTGTGTTCCCAACTGTTGCCTGTGCAGGTGCTACAGGCAAGCTTGACTCAGTGTTAGTCATTGAAATACTTTATAAGGTCATCTCAAGCAACTTCAGACATATTTAATCTCCGCAGTCTGTTTTAATGTGTCTGTCTGTGCCTCTCAATGTGTGTGTTTATTTATGAGTGCGTTTGTGCTTGCGTGTTATGTAGGTCACCAGAGGCTACAGATTCAGGGGTCTCTGTGGACCACCCAGTGATGGCCTCCTCTCACAGCAGCAGATGGAGGCGACAAGGAAATATATCACGAGAGAGAGAGAGAGAGAGAGAGAGAGAGAGAGAGAGAGAGAGAGAGTTGTCTTTTTCAATCACCTCCATCTTTCTTCCAACTATTAAACCAGAGCACTTTAACAAACAGAGCACTTTAAGAAGTACGAGCAATATCAAAGTCAAAGGCCGATGGCCTTTAAGTGCTTAGGAAGCTGCAGTTCTCACGAGTGTGTAAGTGCGTGAGTTAATGCATTTCTTCCCGAGTATCGCAGAAGACCCGGTCAATTCACTTCAACTGACGTTCCCACAACCCTTCCCAAACCACAATGGCTAAATAATAGCAGACAGACTTTAAGCCGTTCCGAACACACAACACACACAGAAACTCACACCCTGGCAAACTCACGTATGATATTTAGACTGGCCACATTGTATATTATTAACTACGCCCTTCGCAGAAATGAATAAAACCTAGCTTGGCAGGAAACAATCGATAAATCATCAGACCCACACACACACACACTCATTGAGTGAAACTGTACAATGTGAACAAAATCAGGGAATGGGAGAAAGTTTCCAGATCGTTGTACAGTCGACCCACTTGTGATATGTGCTGACTGTCAGGGTTTAAGCACCATGGGTATTGTGAGAAAATCATGACGAGTGAGAGGTGCTAGCCACATCCTGACCACACACACTAAAACACACAAACCCCTCTACCCTTCCCAGAGATACCAGGCTGCCCAGCAGAGACCCTTTAAAGGAGTGCTGTGGGTGTGTGAGTGTTTTAGAGGAATGTTTGGGTGTACAAGTTGGGGGAGAGGACAATTCTTGCACATGCTCACATAGCTCCTGTGCAAACAGCAGACTGAGTGACAAATCTGTGAGTGTGATGATGACGGCTGAGCATGTGTGCGGCCTGACGATCTTCATCGACTACCCCCTCCTGCATTTGTCTGGCAGGTTTTCACTCGTCAAAATCTTTTTTCTGCCCAATCTTTCATTTCTTTTTAAATTCTTGCTCTGACTTTTCGTTCTTGTACTTCCTGTCTCATTCTAAGATAAACAGCAGCCCCTGCTTTGCCCACTTGGGAAACCCCATCACCACAAATGGCTAGACAGACAGACAGAAGGAGAGGCTCGTGGGATATTTCATTCAACTGCTTGCCAAGTGTTCAGAGTTGGGGGTTTGAACTATCCAAGGCCTTAAACTAGGGACGGACACACACACACACACACTGTTTCCCTACCCTGGGACAACTCCCATTCTCCAATTTCATCCTGTGAAGTCTCAGAAGGGCTTGCAAAAACTGCAGGGTGATAATTAGCTACATTTACCTTTTGCCTCTTGAGAGAAACATGGGAAAAAAATAACACACACCATAATGAAGATGGGAAGGAGCTGGGGAGAACATGTGTTAAAAGCAATTTTGAATGAAGTCAGCGGTGCTATTAAAAGAAGCAAATGGAAAATGAAGACGGCCACCAACCATTCTCCCAACAATGTTACTGTGCAAGTTTGTAAAATCGAGCTTCAGCCTCCTGGTGTGTGTGTGTGTGTGTGTGTGTGTGTGCGTGCATGCGTGTGTGTGTGTGTGTATGTGTGTGTAATGATGCCTTCCCCAGCCGTTGTCTCTGAGCTACAGGTTCCCAGGAGCCTGACTCCAGAAGCCCTGTGCAGGAAGTCTCTGGCTGACCCTCGGCCAGAGGAGAGCTGGCAGGGTGCACAGAGAGAAGGCCGCTGAGACAGGTGAAAGACAGGAGGAGAAGCGACGTAAGGAAAAACAAAACTTGGAGAACAGGAGAGGGAGGGGAGGCCAGTTTTTCCTCTGATTTGATTTTCAGACTGCAGTGACACGCAAACCGGGCTTGCAGACATGCACACACTCATATGCGACAAAGATAGCCCAAACCGAAAAGGCAGAGAGTGTTCGATGGAGAGCTGCATGTAGAAATGCACAAGCCAGGGCATGAATAGTACTTGACCTCACAGTGCAGGCCAGCTAAACGCTAAACTCACCACTCTCTGGCTACCAACACCAGTCGGTCACAAGGTAATTGCAGCCTTCAGAGCAGAAGTGCACTAGAGCCAAGAACCACAAGGCAGGTTCATTCTCCTGCTCTGTTTTTATTTTATGTTTTTTGTCTCAGTGCTTGTCACTGTCCGTGCCTTTTTATCCGCTTTGCTCTTCTCTCTGTCTTTAGCCAGGTAGATACATCAGACTCACTTTCTGCACCTACAAGAGTCTTAATCGCCACATGTTCAACCATTTGAAAACACATTGTTTACACGTCTCCCCTCTCTTCTGCTGGTAAAGTTGTTAACTGAACAGCGCAGTGTGCCACACCTTGTGAAATGATTGAAGTCAAATTGTTTTAAAATCAGGGCCCCTATTTCTTCTCTATCCATCAGTAGTTAAGAATGCAGAGACATACAAACATCTGTATTCTATTCTGTCTCACATACACAAAGTACAGTGTTATTGGTTTCCTCGTGCTCCCTTCTGCAGGAGATGATGAACGAAGAATGAAGAGAAGGAGGGAGGCGGGGGAGGAGAGAGAGAGAGAGAGAGAGAGAGAGAGAGAGAGAGAGAGAGAGAGATGGAGCTCTTGGGAGGTTTCCATTGGGTCAAGACAAGAAGAGGGGCCTCCGTGAAAGTTTGTCTCTCCCAGCATGGGGTTGGAAATGATAGACATGATGAATGTCAGGAATCTCAGCAGCACATATCACACAGACATCATAATGAGGTTAAGAAGCACTCGTTGTCACACCAGCATACAGAGGAAAAGCCCACCACATGCTGATAGTGTAAATCCTTTCCTTCTCTGTCTGCCTGTTTCCTACTTATCAGTCTGTGTCCTTATCTCAAGTGATTTCAGATTTTCTTTGAGAGTGTGTGTGTGTGTGTGTGCGCTGCTCTGTGTGTAATCTTTGTCTATTCAGACACCGAGATAGAGCTGCACAATGTTATCGGAGACACAGAGACACAGCAAGGCATCTTCTCCCTTCACATGCGGGGTAGCCTCTCTGTTAACTGCCTTAAAGTGTCCCATTGTCCTCCTGACATCAGATTGCCTCTCCTTAGGATCCTGCCTGCAGACCTTATGTCAAAGCAATTAGATAAAACAACTTTGTCGGCATATTTGTATGAAACCACCTCTATGGGTAAAAGCTCCTTACACTGCAGCTGGGGCTCAGCTGACCGGCTGGGTGGGTGTTACAGTATTTATGACTTGCTGACCCCCAGGCCGACCCCCCCCTCCCACACTTTAAACTCCTGACACATCTGCCCACTTCAACCCCATCATGCAGACACACACGCCCCTGCTTAGCACCTGCCTGGGCTGCTGAAAGACTCCTTCTGGAGAGTTAGAGATATTCCCATATACCAAAAGCAGACTTTTAACTGAAGACTGAGCGTAGAATTGTCAGGAGTCTGCTTAATGGCAGAAAGGTGTGTTGACCTCTCCAGCTCCACGATTTCCTTCTTCTTGACCCCTGCCAGAGTGAATGCTTGGCTGGGTCTTGCATTATATATTTAACTACAGTCAGGCTGCCTTTGAGGGTGTCTTTACGGCCCCTTTTAACAGAAGCACCATAAGGCCAGGGCACTGACACACAGACACATATATATATCAATATATATATATATATATATATATATATATATATACAGTATGTGCACTGTATAGGCTCATACCTAATGGGAAACACATGGATAATAATGAGAATGCTTGTTCAATAGAGCCAAAATTAGTCACACTTGTGTCTACGGGCCACGCGGGTGGAACAAACGTCTAATCCTAACACGTTTAATAATCCCATTGGGTTTACAAAGAGTTAAACAGAATCAGGTTTGATGAGTTGATGATCTTGTTGGCAGTTTTAGAAGCTGTTATTTTGCTCTTTGAGGTGGAGTAGAAGGAGAAGCATTGAGTTGTGCTCTGAGCCTGGCTTAAGCCCTGGTCTGTTTAACGGCTGTCTGACTGACTTCCTCTGCAGCCTCCGCTCCACAGCATAGACAGAGACACACACGATATTAATAGTCCAGTTCATATTCACACATTATGCACTGAAAGGCACATGGCAGAATTAGGCTCAACCACTGACAAACGGGAAAACAGTGGGCACCCATCTTATGTAGATGAGCATCATCCTCACACGGACTTAGCTGTTTGACACAAGTTGAACCAACGAAAATTCCGCCCTCAAACAAGGCATCCTTTCATCAGTGTGAAATTCCGACACACACCGCCCTATTCCCTCTTCTCCCTCCATCCCTCCAATGCTCAATAGGCAGATTATCTCAATGTTGGAGAGGAAACTTGGCCACCACTGCTAGAGTGTATTATGTCCAGCACTGTCTGTGACCGTGCAGTGGCACACAGATGGCCAACACAACACAGATAGACAGAGACGGAGACAGAGACAGAGACCAACACAGAAAGACACAGCAGCTCAATAGACAGAGCCTACTAATTCACCGAAAACATTCAGATGCAGAGTTCAACACATGCTCACATGGACATGTGCCCACACATGCACACAGTTATACACATGTGTAACCCACAATAGTGGGAACATGCCCAAAAGAGACACATCCTGTACAGACGCACACAGTAAGGCACACAAAGTGTCAGGTTGGGTTTTTCATATCGCAGCAGCCTTATGTGTGGGCAGACATTATCGAAACCTTTATGTTTATGCAACTCTGAAATGATTTACCTCTCCATTTCACCAATCATGTGTTCACCTTCCTAAAAATACACATCTTCTGTTGGTTACCAATGAGATCTGAACTATTTATATTGATTCCAGGAAGAAGTCCACATGTGGTGCATGTGCTGTGCAGATCTTATCAACAGAAAGAGACTAAAGGCTATGGCCAAGGGTGTCCTGTCTTGACAGAGTCTGTTTTCCTGTGCCCACATCTGTTCTCCATATGGCCCTGCTCTAAATGTGCCCCTTCCCTCCACTAACCACGAGGGAATTCCAGGGAGCCTCACTGTACATGGTTTTCGGCTAAATGTGCGCTGTGGCTTTTTTTTTTTTAAATCAGCACGTTTATCTGGCTGACCTTGACCCAACAGGTGATGTTTTTAGGAGACGGCGCTGGTTGCAGATGGAAAAGCAAAGGTTTTGTCAAATAAAATGTAAATGTAGCCTGTGTTTCACTGTAGAGAGCAAGTGGGAAGTATAAAGAGGCCAGGGTAAGGTACGGGAAAGCAGGAGAGGTGAACAGACAAGGTTAGGGCCAGGGCCCGAGACTGAGATCAATGTGGATTGAGAACAACCTCAAACAACAATGAAACCACAGGGATACAAAGTAGAGAGTCAAGAGGAAGTTGGAAGAGTCTGGCGTGATGTTTTGTATGGTGTGGAATGAAAGCATACCAGGAGAAACTCTGAGTGAAAAACCTAGATTACTTAAAAACCCAATGAGGTTTGGTTATCAGCACAACTCGGGGGGGAGGGGCGACGCATCTTGTGATGTGGGCAAAGGGGATTCAAACAGGCCGCTGAGCTTTGATGTTTACGTCTGCGCTGTTGCTGACAAAGCTGTTGGCTCGATGCGCAAACAAACACATTCCAGTGTCTGATGGAGAGAGACGACAGTTGAGAGAGGGGAGGGTGGTGAGAGAGAATTAGCCTACCCCGTTTCATAGTTGCAATAAAAACTTATGGAGACATACTGCATCTATTCCTGTCACTGGAAGGTCGATGGACTTTTCAAGAAAAGTAAGAAAGAGCAAACCCCTCCCGTCCTTGTGCTTTCATTCCAAAGAGAGCCGCATCAAAAAATGATGAGGCACCCAGTCTCCACTCTGTGAATGGATGCCTCACACACACACACACACACACACACACACACACACACACACACACACACACACACACACACACACACACACACACACACACACACACACACACACACACACACACACACACACACACACACACACACACACACACACACACACACACACACACACACACACACACACACACACACACACACACACACACTTTCAAAAGCACGGACACCATCAGTGTCAGAGGACAGAGACAGGAGCGACAGCGAGACATCAAAAGCAAAAGCACGCAGAAGAAATGTGAAAGGCGGTGGTGGCCTACTTATGGCTGAGGGCGACATATCACACATAAAGACACACACATGCACACGCCTCGTGCATTGGCTGGCTGTTTGGGGTGTTGGCGAAACTGTTTCCAAACAGCAGACAAGCTGTGAACTTTTGCTCAACCTATAGAAGATGGTCTGTGAGGCTGGTCTAGATTTCGCAGTGTAGGTCGCAGATATTCCTACTGATGTGTTTACGTTTAAAGGGCGTTTGGCTCTAAAACTGTGAGGCACTCAACAGTAAAGAAGCAGGATTGAAAGTCTTGAACAGAGTGTCTTTGTCCACTGAAAAATGTTTGCTTACTCCACCCTCTGCACACTCACAACCTTCGTAGTAATGCAAGAAGAAGGAAGAGGCTCTTCTTCTATTTGTCCGCTTCTAACATAGCGTGAGTGTTTGCGTATGTGTGTGTGTTAGGTATCAGTGTGCAGAGGTGTTTTCCTACCCGTGGAGTGTTTTGCTTCCGTTTGTCTTGCATGTAGTGACAGTAAGATAAATAATCAAAATGCCTGAAGGTCTACTTGTGTGTACACTAGTGTGTGTGTGTGTGTGTGTGTGTGTGTGTGTACACTAGTGTGTGTGTGTGATGGAAATCTGAGCGTGAAAAGACGAAAGGTGACCAGAGGAGGAGAGAGTCATGTGTGCAACAGTGTGTCTACAGACCGGTGTGTTTGCTTTTCCAGTGCGATATACGTGAACTTCGCCATTCAGGCTCCACACACGGCTGCTCTGACTCCGCTGGACAAAGAGGTCACTGACAGCGTCACAAAAAGCTCCCTCTCTCTGCCCGGTTACAAAAACAACAGTTTAGACATGAAAGTTAAAAAAAGGAAAAGAAAAACATCGCTTTCCTAGCTTGGCTGAAGAACATCCAAAAGAAGTAGTGTCCTTTTTATTTTCAGTGCCGGCTGATGGAAGTACACACAAACATGCATACACACACACACACACACGCACACACAATCTCTTCCTCAGCTGCTTGGCTTTGGCCAACCTGGCTATAGAGATCGCAATCAGAGAGGATGTGTGGGATTGCAGCTTCATCTCTCCATCAAACGCTCCATCTCTCCACGGCTCCGTCCAGCACAGTCGGTGTGCCTCCGAAAGATTTCACCAGAGAACACAGCGAGGGGTTATTATCTCCAATCCCTGGTCAGACAAATCTGTTTCCACTTAAACTACACACTCCCTGCTCTCTCTGCTCACTTCCTCCTCCAGTCTGCCCATCTGATCTGCTGGTGTGTAATTAAATATTACAACCAAATCACCCACAAAATGGTTCTGTATCGACTGCAGCGACTGGCTGCAATTTTGCATGAGCACACAGGCAGAGAGGCTGATGCATGTCAGCTAATGCCTGTTAGCAATTATAGAAATGTGATGGTTGGCATTGATTTTTCAAGGCAGAGGAGCAGGAAAACTGTGGTTTGTGGTTTGACAGACACTCGGAGACTTTACTCTTTGTGAGCTCTGTACAAATGTTTAAAAGCCAGGTGGAACGGATCTGCATGGCCACAGAAACAACCAAACTATACAACTGAAATGGAGCACTGTGTGTCTTTTTCTTTGCAATGGGGCTGTGCTCGACCAAAAGAAACTCAACAACTGATCAGTAAGTAGATTTAACCGACAAATATATAAAACAAAGAATCACAGAAGCATCACTTTAAATATTGTGTTTACCAGAGATGTGCTCAGAGGTTTCTAGAAGCCATTCAGCACGAAAAAGACATTTAATACAACTAATTGACTAAAGAAATCTTAGTGACTAATTAGTTGACTAACAGGGTGCAGCCCTACTTTGCAAACCATATACTGCAACACTTAATTAAACCATTTCTGTCCTAAATAACTGAGTGAGAGGCTAGTGTGGCTGTAAGATGGATAGTCTTTTAGTAACAATGACAGATTTCTTACGGACTGCCTGCTCTTGGTTTATGTCTAGGGTGGGTACAATAACTATAATATAGTAGCTTACTATGCACACGGTGCATTTCGAGTCATAATTACTGTATATTTTGTATTGAGCAAATAGACTTTGTCTAGTCAAATAGATTTTCACATGAATTTTCTTCAAGTAATTCATTGGGTGTATTTAAACAACTAGCTTTTTTATTACTAAATGTATATCTGCCTCAGGACATTTTAGCAGACAACATTTACACAGGTCTTTGGCGGTATTTGATGTAAAGGTCAGACAGACCGGAGCTTCCCAAGCAGCATATCAGTCAGTGGGAGAAAAGAAATATGAGCTGCAGGAGCTAAATGTTAGGTGAAGAAAAGCCTCGATGTTTCTCAAACCTTTTGCCCTGATCCTCACCTCCTCACTCTGTCTAAGCACTTAGGTTAGACAGCATTTTCTCTTGCACCTCAACATCAGTCTCACACATTAAAGCCAATGTTGAATCATTATCTGTAACTCTGGTAACTTGTGGTAACCAAGGCCAACATGATCCAAGGAGGCATACGCACGGATTGGCCTGTGCAGTCACAAGCAAAGTTGGCTCTTCAGCCGAATTTTCATACTTCAGTTTGATAATGACTGAGCCAGACTCCCAACACAGGTGCATGTGGCAGTGCTGTCTCTAAGCCAGACTTCACACCGAGATGATGGGATGCACAGCGGTTCCTTTCAACAAAACCGTTGCACGCGTCCAGGCAATGCGCTACGCTGCCTGGTCCAAGATTCCAGCCAGTGCTCCTGCTTCCCTCATAAGATACTCCTGCTGCAACCCCAAACCAACGTGCAGGACAGATTCCCTGCAGAACCATATAGCCAGGACTCCGTGGTACCGCATGTGACACACTGGCTGCACATTTTTCCAATTCAAACAAGCCAAAGAGCCTCAACACCAATCTGAACTTTCTGTCTGGATAGACTCAAGCACTACTCTCCAAGGATGATTAGAAAGAATAAATCAGGACGCAAAGGCACAGACGTTTTCAAGTTTGCGGTCACTGTTTGTGTCCATTCCCATTTTTTCTGTCATCCTCGTCTTTCTTCACTTCCTCCCTATCAGTGCTTTACTGTAAACAGTGTTAAGAAGCATGACTCATGCTGCTGTAATGTAAAAGGAGGAGGGTGGCTTGAGATCAAAATAATGACTGTGAGGTTTCAAGAAAGAAAGAGGAGCGAGTAAAGACGGGCTACACCCAGGGGAGTAAGCCTTCCGTGTTATTTGACTTTTATTGTTATTAATTTTACAAACTAAATGACCCGTGTCAAAGGATGTGGAATCAATGTAATTCTTGGTTTTGTAATAGCTTGACAAATCTTTTGCGGTGTCATATCTGCAAAAGCATTACTCACGGTTCTCCAAGAATAGTCTAAACCCACACAACTACATTCAAGCACCCGCCGATGAGCACATTGAAGCACATGTGCACACCAGCACTCTAATGGGTCACTGTTTTTACAGCTGGGACCAGACAAGAAGCCTGCGCAAACACTGACATGGACCATCAGTGTGTGTGTGTGTGTGTAGCCGCCTGAGGTGGTACCCGCACAAAAAACACCCTCTCACACACACATAAACAGAAATTGTAGCGATTTGTGACGGATTAACCCTTATTACACTAAAGCTATATTACTTATGGTTTTAACTCTATACACGCTCTGACCTTCTAATGGCGCTCACATGGTTAACCCAAATTCATCCGTACAGTTATTCAGGCCAAACACAGACTGGAAGTTATTGCCTCCACATTTTGCAGCCCGCCTATCGGATGAACATAAGTCTATCTCACCATAATATTAACGTCTTGATACGTTTTCCAAAACTCTATTAGATCCGGTTCCAGATTTGTGGAGCATGGAGTGTATTTTCAGAGTGCTGGTTTCCCCATCTGTGTGACCACAGTGCTGGGCTGCTCTCCCTGCATCTTTCTGCCCACTGTTCCCACGCCTCTTTCTGGGCTAAATACATATTTAGGGAAATACTGAGCAGCAAATCATGTGTCCTGCTCCCTCAGTGCAGCCCTTTTTTACTACTTTTATAGAGCTGGAGCAGAGACGCTGAACTTTGCTTTATTTTTAGTGCTGGACCAAATCAAAGTTTATTCATCCAGGTACATTTTGCTGAGCATGAATGCTCTCTCTCACATCCGATTCATACAGTAGTACAGATTCAAGCCACAAGCACTTTCCAACCACAATCTTCCACAACGCTGTGGGGAGATAGCACTGTTGATAAAGGTCAAGTCACTAGCTTGCGTACCTAAATATATTCAACAAAAACAGACACAAACACTCTGAGAACATTGCAAAGTGTCACAAAAACTTAAAACTGATCCGTCAGCCAGACCAGAGTTTAACAGACACATGCGTCCCAGTCATGAAGACCAATCACTTCAGAGCCACTTTCACTGTCCATTAGTAAAGCTAATACTCTGCACTTTGAAATGCCCCACAGCACTATCAATACAATTTATACCAGGAAGCTTGTGCTATTTCCTTGTGAGGAGAAATGAATGACAAATGGATTCGTCTGTATAAGCGACACTGTGTAGTGGATTCAACCAGAGATGTGGAGCCATTTGAACCCATGCAAAGAAAACTAAA
The DNA here is from genome assembly GCF_004355925.1 of Anarrhichthys ocellatus. NCBI lineage: Eukaryota > Metazoa > Chordata > Actinopteri > Perciformes > Anarhichadidae > Anarrhichthys > Anarrhichthys ocellatus. The sequence continues at coordinate 15,492,255 of NW_022280032.1, forward strand.
TGGGTTTTCATGGTGTGTGTGTGTGTGTGTGTGTGTGTGTGTGTGTGTGTGTGTGTGTGCGTGTGTGTGTGTGTGCGCGTGTACACGGGAATGTGCTCGTGCAAGTGTGTGCCTGAGTAATGAATAAGATCCTGGCACATCACAACCGGGTTCCTCTAATGCACTCCCTGTGGACCAGAAGACATAAACAGATACAGATGAAGTGGACGTGAACGCAATAGCAAAGAAAAAAAGGAGAGAGAGAGAGGCAAAAGCGAGAGTGAGCAAGAGAGAGCAGGAGGAGGGGAGGGAGGGAGTTTTCTGAACTGTTATTGGAGCCAAAGAAGTCATTTCGACTTAAAGAGTTCCAGATGTGGGCCAGCCCCTGAGAAGGAGAAAGAGTCGGAGCGAAATCAAGAAGGAGGAGGATTTATCAGACTGTATCCTTCCACATGATCAGTAGTCTACCCTCCCGTCCCGAGACCATCTGGTTTGAGAGCGGAATAAGCGGATCTTTACTTTTGTTTACACTGATGGTTGTGGTGGCTGGGGGGGGGGTTGGCAGCGGAAAGTAAGGTTTAGGGTGTGGGGTGTCAGGTGGTAATGGGGTATGTGGCTTGCACAGCCCGCTCTTGGGCCTATAAAAAGCTAGGGTGGTCAGAATAAGGGTCTGTTGTTATTGCACACACGCGCACACGCACACACACACGCACACACACACACACACACACACACACACACACGTCTTTCAAAACCAATGACTGAACTCACCAAAATAGGACCCAACCAAAAGACATCCGGTGAAATACTGGAACAAAAGCTGCTCTTTCACTTATTTTGCAATGAAATAGCTCTAACTCAAGCATATGGCCATATAATGGGCAGGTCCACTGCACTGCACTCTATTATTTTTAACACTTGCAGGCTTAAATGGAGTGCACATTGGGAAGAAACCAGTGGAAGCTGGACATAATACGAAATGTAAGGGATCAGTGAATGCGTGTGTGCATGCAGGTTACTTTGTTTTAGATGCTGATCTGATCTCAGACCTTAAGGAAGTTGCCATTAACCCCTTCTTCACATACATGCCAATGCTTGCACAGAAAGGAGCTCCTGCATGATAACGTCTTAACTTTTATCAACAGTGAGCCTGCGGCCGTGTCATAAAAGCTAGCTTTCTCTCTCTCTCTCTGTTATGTATATATGTGTATGGACAAGGATGTGTATGCCCAGCTTCCCCAGCATTTGTTTTCACTCCCTCTGTGTTGGGCTAAGCTGCACGATCACACAACAAAAGGCCATTGTGCTGTAGTGAAGAGCTCTGCTTCGGGGAGCTGGTAGTGGGCCACAAACAAAGGCTGGTTACAATGTCCCAACACAAGCTCATGAATCAACTCAACGCTGGGCTGCCAAAAGCAGCCACGGAAAGAGAGCTATGAGTCTACTGGGGTTCGACAAAGAGGGGCGGTAGAGAGAGTTTGATAGAAGTGGGATGTGAGGGTGGAGGAAACAACTGGACAGGGAGCAGGATAGGATGCACAGCTGGAGCTGGAAGAGAGAGGAGGGAGAGATGGAAGATATGTGGAGATGTTGGTGGGTGAATGGGATTTGTCCAACGGGAGGAGAGCGGGGATGAGGAGATGGAAGAAGGGGAGGATTTGAAAGGAGTGCAGCCAACACAGCAGGAGGATGAGAGCTGTGTCAACATACAAGCCTCCTGCCTGTGCACGAAAGGCCATCTGCACCCCACGTTGCAACCTTGGAACAAGAGTGACTTGTGAGGACTCAATCTTGTAACTGGTCAATTGAAGTTGTCAGAAATTTAAAGTTGGCTGTTGAACAAATAAAACAAAAACAGCTGTTAATTTCTCCTCGTAGACCCTGGTCAGCAACAAAATACCTTCTTTGTTTGTATCTGATGCCTCTGTTCAGTGTTTTCCTATTCCGACAGGTCAAATTAGCAACGAGTCCGTCAAACGCTCACGCACAAAGAGCTGCTATTGTATCCAGCAGCAGGCCACATTTCACCTTTTCCACACTGTGAGGGAGTGGAAAGTGGTGACCGGGACAGAAACAAATTAAAAGTGTGGGGTGTGTTTTGACATCACCACACAGCAAAACATACACTGAATGCTGCCATTTCAATCAATTAACCCATAGAACAACTGAACATTATGTTGGTTTAACTGCACTGAAAGAAACAAAATTAATATATTTACCATTGGCGTTCTTCCCACAGATCAGGTGCTCATAGTGCTGCAGGACTCCCCACAGTTCCGCGTCATTGTTCACCACCCCCTCGAGGGCCTCTGCGCTCACTGGGGCGCCCCATGACCCCAAATCCGGCCCTGAATGACCCCTCTCGGCCACCAGCACCCGGGCTCCTATCTCCTCCACCAGGGCTTCCATGCATGCGGTCAGGCATATAGCGGCGTACTCGTGGATGCGCACGGAGATGCGCGTGTCCACCATCCAGCGGAAGAAGCGACCCACGGAGAAGGAGAGGCCGCAGCGGGCCGACTTGCCCTTCCTCAGCAGCTCCCCGGCGCTCATGCTGTACATGGAGATGGCCTTGACCGTAGCGGAGACGCAGTGGTCAGCCAGGGCCCAGCTGAGCACCAGCCGCATGGCACTCTGCACCTCGAAGCGCGTGCAGCGGCAGTGCATGACGCTGAGCCGCTGAGCCTCTCTGGAGATGCGGATGAGAGCCCTGCGGAGGAGAGCGGACAGCCGCCTCACGGCCTCCGGAGAGAACACAGGTGTAGGCGGCCCCCCTTTAGCGCTCCCACTCCCGGCCACTTTGCGAAGGATCTTGGCCACGTCCTCTTCCATCCAGGGGAACTCTTCCAACTCGGGTAACCGGGGACACTTGGAGAAGATGTCCTCCGGGTCTTCTGGGAGGACAGTGTTGACCGTGTCCCAGCTGTTGTTCCTGCTGTTCATGGAGCCGGAGTAGTACCACCAGTTGCCCCGGTGAGGGGCCGTCATGAAGGCCTGGGAGTTGGACTTGGAGGAGGACAGGCTGAGGGATTTGCAGGAGTCCCCCGCTCCATAGCCGGAGTCCAGCGTCAGGTCCTCCAGGGTTTTCATGTGGACGTTGCTCAAACCGGCCATTATTGTGAAACTCTTTCTGCAGTGAGTGTCTTTTTGGAGGAGCGGAAAACCTTGTAAAAACAGTTTACCTGAAGTCAACACGCAGCAGTCGAAACTCCCCGCGGAGCAGGACGAACTGGTTACGCAGCGGCACACTTGCCAGACATGCTGCTAAACAGAGTTCAGTGCAGGGCAGCGAAACAGATAAAATCCTTCGAGCAAACGTGTTGTTAAAAAAAAACACCCAATATTGTCATTAACAAACGAGACTGCCGAGGAAATTAAAGTCGCACCAGTCTCACCTTTCCCCGGACAGCGCAGTGATTTAAACTTTCCTCCGGGATCCACAGTCTGTTAAAACACGATGAAGTGCCTCCTCGCTCTCTGAATACAGCCAGACCCGCGCTCGTGTGTTACAACATGTCACCTTTTAGCCGCTCAACAGACATACAAGCCGTTTCGTTTCTGTAGATATCCGTGAAAAAAGCCCCGAGACTACCTCATCGCTCTCCCGTTCCGGGGTGCTCGGTCAGGAACAGCCTGTCGGAGACGCTCAGTTACAGATGTGCGTGAGGAGGGACCGTTGATGAACGACAACACGGAAGCAGCTCGAGCACCAATCAGGAGAGGGCCGACTTTTGCGGGCAGCCAATCAGGACCCGAACCAATTGTTTCCTGAATTTGGGAGAACAAGTAAACTTTGTTTTGCGTCGGACGAGCATCAAACAAATTCCTCTTATCATGTGTGACCGAGATATGTCTGCAGGCTACTTGCTTTCTTGCTCGAGTAACATACTTATTTTATACACATTCACACAAATCCTCGTAATACCTTCAACTGTTTTACACGTGTGTTCACAGTCTTTATTATAATTTTACAACCAATTATACTACAAGTAAATATAGTAATGTAAACAGCTTTGATTTATCCGTGACAGATTAAACCCGTGACTTGGTGTTCCCCGTTAGTTGTTATGTGGCTGGGTCTGGGGAAATTCTTCTGGTTAGTTACCTGGAACTAAACACGCAAGCACACCAAGCAGACTTGAGTTATCTCCTTGTGTTGGCTCTGGGAGACTTGGCTTGCAGCCTGCACATTAGCTAATCCCTCACCTGCAGTCTGAAACAGAACTCGAATCCGTAAAGCCCGTGGTAATAACGTAAGAGGTGGAGTAGTGTTTACTTTGAGCTTAGGGTTTTCACTGAAAATGCACTTTAAAAGCTTATTTGGGATTGTAAAGAAGACATGTGTTGTAATAGCTTAAATAAGTACATGGTATTAGCTTTTTCAACTAAGAAAATGTGTTGTGGCTCATATGATTTGTACCCAGTCCACTACTTTGTGCGCATTCAGTACCAATTTAGCAGAGGTAATGACGAAAAAGTGTCAGGTCTTCGCTTTTAAAAACAAACTTTGAGCAAATCCTCTTACGAAACTTCAGTTTTTGGAGAGTCGCGCGGCCCTGTTTGTTGTTTCTGGTGAGGTGCTGTAACATGCTTGAAGTAAAATAAATCAAACATGTTGAAGAGGGCTGTGACTACCTGCTTCTCATCACTCCACACTCACATAGACAGGCAGGGTGTGCCTCCACTGGGACAGAGTCCAACATTATTACATAATCGGTTTAGGGCCCAACACTCAACCTGCATGCATGTGAGACTGCAACATATTGTGAAAGTGGCTGTAATGAATGTTTTCTTGCACATATACAGACCTGGATGTTAGAAGACATAATGTGTGCAGTTAAAGTGGAAAAAGTGACACTCTCTCACTCTCACTCACACACACACACACACACACACACACACACAAACACACACATCATAGTCTATGAATCCCTCAGTCAGAGGAAGGAGTAGGGAGTCAACCTTTCAGTCTATTAGTCAAAAACCTTTCTAAATGAGATCAGAAGACACACAGGGCGTAGAGGAGATCATAGGAGGTGAGCACTTGCCTCATCCAGACCTCATGTCGCTGTAGCGTGGACAGTGTGGACAGCGTTCACCTCATGATCTCTCTGTGTGCGTGCATGCTCGGGGCAGAGACCCCCCCAGAGCAAAGTGGCAAACAGTCAACAACTCAAAACAAAACATCTGCAAATAATTGAATGTGATCCTGAAAACATTAGAGCTCTGCTGGAGTTCAAAATATTAAGCTCCGTGTTTGCTTTTCTCTCTGCGTTGGTCATAAAACACAATGTGATATTACATCAATATAACTTCAAATGCGTAACTGGATGTCAGCCTCAGAGGGTTACAGAGGGTTTTTGACATGGTTTCATATTTACTTTGCATTTGTAGCTAGTAATAAAAGACATCAATTTAAACATCTCTTAATCTAGCAGTATATACGTTTTTATAATTTGGAAAAAGCTCAAGTAAGTGTTTTGACAGGTAAATCTGAGTTTTGAGCCACATTCGCTTCTTTTAAGCTGTATAGTGAATTGTATTGATTTGTTACAAACCTATTGAGTTTTGAACACTTTTCAGGAGCAAAAAAAAGCTCCATCATGTCACCTAACTGGAATGATCAAAATGAGCTTCTCATATTTGGTTAAGAATGGTTGAATTGTTTGCAAAAAGCAAATGATCAGAGACAGTGTTTGTGAGTGTGTAGGAAGGGGATTTTGCACACTAGCAATGTTCATCTCGTCCGTCTACTCGGCCATATTGAGTCTTTTCTCCGACACTGAATCAACCCAGCCCCTGCTCAAAATATGTATATCCTTTAGTCATTTTCATGTGTTGGAAGCCATGCAAACGCTGTAAGTCTGCAGGTATGCATGTATGGGTGGAGCACCACCATGTGGTCAGATAAGGAATAGAGTTGTTGTAGCTGATTATGTTTCACAAATGTCTTACAAAAGTAACACACAACAAAGAAAAAAAAGAAAAAACATCTGAAAAATTACCTGGACGTAAGCATAAAATTTTATTTGCAAAAAAACCCCAACAAATTAAAATAAAAGTACAATACATTCTTAAAACCTTTTCTCTACAAAACAATTTCACAGAAATTACCTTGGAATGTATATTCCTATTTTTCATTTTTATGTGTCTTATATATGTATATATATATATACACATATATATACACATATATAATATTATATTTAATGCGATTCTTTTGTTCTTTAAATAGTCCCATGTCAGTGTTAAATGACGTACAGTAGACCCTCTTCCTGTAGAGGCAAAGAAAGGGTCTTGGAGGGCATTTTGACAATCATATAGTCAACAACAGATCATTAATTGTCTTCCACATGTGTGTCCAGCCTTGAGCCCTCAAGCCACTCTCCATCAATATAAGTACCATGTTGCATAAACAGAGGCATTAGGAGCCCGGCCTCCAGCCAAAAAAACGAATGGGAGCAGGTGGGGTCCTGCTGGACTGCAGCTGCCAGTGAGTCTCCATCACCCCTCCTGATTTCACTCAGTAGTCATTAGTAGCATCTCTGTGTTTCTCACCAACAGGGCAACTGGCTTGCAAAGACCACTCCTTCCGGCTTCTAAGGTAATTCAACAAACACTCCGACGCGTCTCCGTAATCCACTGAAGAGAACCATGTTTCATTCTTTTACAGTTCATCTGAATTTACAATGACATTACAGCCTGCTGATAAATAACCGTATATTTCTAGTCTGTCCCTACTTTCTGTCGTTAAAGTAGTTTAAAAACTGCCTGCAGCCAAACCCTGATAAAGGCACACATTTGTGAAACAACCATGCCTTGCCACGTTGTGTCCAACACATGAAGTGGTCTCCATTCTGTTGGAGCTTTGCACAAGCTTAAAAGAAGAGTGTCGATATTTCTCGATAGCTAAGCATCCACTGTCTCAGTGGTATTTTAATATGAGAGTCAGAGTTTAATCCCTCAAATCCAATATTTAAAATGCAACTTTCAGCTCAGAAAATGCTTCATACAATGGTGTGACAACGTGAAATCGAATGTCAGAAAGCTGCTGCTGTCCTCGGCTTCCCTCCTATTAAAGTTGTATGTTCCAGTTGACAATGAGGTCAGAGATGTGGAGGGAATGGAGGATACCGTCAGTAGAGTTCAAATGTGTAAACTGTTCACAAATTCAGTGTTTTAGAACAGAAAATAGCACCACAAACGTTAGTGCATCTATACTCAGTCAGAACAAATACAAAAAACTAACAGCAGAACCAACTTCAGTTCATGAAAATAAATGAAATAAGTCATAACCGATCGCTAGCATTATTACGGGTGTAGTACGTAAAACTCAAATACACAAATTTGCATGACACGCAATGCGTTGAAGATAAAAGAGACAAAGTGGGAGAGAGAGGGACAGAAAGAGATAGAAAGATGCCAAATCCGTCATTATCTGTTTGGAAAAGGGCTTTTCTGATTCACAACCTTTCTTTGTTTCATCATATCAGGTATCAGGAGAACGTCAGCACCTCGGTCATAATTATATCCAACAGGTAGAAGCTGATGTATTTAGAAACTATTTTACCAAAGACAAAGTTCCTCTACGACACGATCTACGCCACCATGTCTGAATCTATCTGAATAACATGTTGACACACATTCTATTGGGCTCTCACGCGAGAGCGTGTTAGAAAAAAAGATCTTAGGTTGTCTTCACGTCTCCTTGTTAGAAAAAAGGTGCTTTCTGTCATCATAAGCACACACAAGCGGCAACACACTCACATACACCTATATATATATATATATATATATATATATATATACATATATATATATATATATATACACATATATATATATATATATACACATAT